>NW_006921831.1:768342-773825 GCF_000298275.1 Orycteropus afer afer
GCATGCTTCCTCCTGGCTATCAGAGCCTCCCCTAGGCCTCCAGCCGCCTTTGCTGATGCCGGCCTCATCTTGTATTGCTTCTGGGCACATACGTTTGGGAACCACCATGAGCTAGCACTCTGGGTAGGGGAAGCCTGTTTATGGCGGTCAAGCCAATGTTTCTCAAACTTACTTGACTTGGAACCCTTTTCATTAGGAAAGCCATCAAGCTGGTATTACCTTTGGAACATACTTTGGGAAACCCTGTGCAACGCTTTTTCCTCCCGACTTCCTGTACCCCCCAAAGCCTCAGTTCCGCACTCAGCCACTCACTGTTCTTGCCATTCGCTCCCAGGAAGCTCTGCTACCCCACCCTCCTCACCGTGAAAACCCCTCTCCGCACACAGCGACACTTAGCCCTGTCGCGGTGGGGGACACCACTGGGGACACCGCTCACAGCTCAGCCCCCACTTGTCGTGCACGAGGCCCAGCTGGGTGAGCTGCTGCCGCGTGAGCCACACCGTGGCCCGTCCCCACTCACAGGGCGGGGACCTGTGCATGTGGAATGTTCTCCGCTCAGCCCCCTCTCCCCCACCCCCACCTCCAATCCCAATGTTTAAACCTTTGGCGCTGGATCCAACTTGCCTGCCCAGGAATCCAGCCGGAGATGGTATCTGACTTAGCACAAAAATGACATATTTGGTTATTTTTAGTGGAACATGTGGCGCTCTTCAGGGACCCTGACTTACAGGAACTCACCCGGTCCCATCTGAGAACCAGCTTCCCCTCCCTGGACCTGTCCTGACACACGCGGCCCTCAGAGTCCAGCCCCCTCCACACCCCTCTGCCACTCGGCCAGTTTCCAGCTGCCTCTTTTGGCTGAATTCAGTCCTCAGGCCACAGGCCCCTCTGCCCTCACCCTGGCCCCCTGCTCCAGCCTCATGTTCTCATCTCAAGACCATCTAGACAGGTGGTCACAGTGGTGCTGGGGTGTCTCATTCAGTTACCCCTTCAGGAAACGTTTTCTGGGGACTGCCGAGGGCCAGGCCCATCACACCCAATGTTAGGTTTGTCCAGGCCCAGCTGTCCCCTTCACTTAATTTTACATCCCAACAAGGCCTAGGCCATAGGGGACAGTCAGGGAGGATGACTGAATGGAAGGAAGGGAGGAAGAGAAGGACAGAGAGAGGGAGGGATCAAAGGAATAAATGCATGGATGGATGGATGGATGATAGATGGGTGGGTGGGTGGATGGATGGATGGATGGGTAGGTGGGTGGATAGATGGGGGGGTAGGTGGATGGATGGATGGATAGATGGATGGATGGATGGGTGGGTGGGTAGGTAGATGGATGGATGGGTGGGTGGATGGATGGATGGGTGGATGGATGGATGAGTAGATGGGTGGGTGGATGGATGAGTAAATGGGTGGGTGGGTGGATGGAAGGAAGAGGGAGGGAGGAGGGGAAGTAGAGATGGCCCAGATGGCAGCCTGGGTCCTGCCTCATCCGTGGAGAACATCTCTCCAGGTGGCTCCATCTTCAGTGACTTGGTTCTGCATGTTTTGCCTTCTCAGTGACAAACTGTGGCTTCCCCTTCCTGCCCTGGCAGGGCCAGTGCCCTCCAAGTGTCTGCCCCCGGCTACCTCACAGGACAAAGGGGTGAGCCCAGCCAAGGACATGTCCCAGTGCTGTCCCAAGGAGCAGAGTGGGAGGCAGGGCTGGCGGCTGGCTCGGTCAGAACCATCACAGATTGCAGAATCCCAAATGCTGGGGCCTTGGGGCACAAAGGCGCCTTCCTCTCAGTGCATGGGCGAGTTCAGAGCTGCACAGAACTAAACCCTGGGGGGACAAGGGCTCACCGAGGAGTATGTTACAATATTCAGGAGGTGCTTTGGTGGGTAGTTGCTGATCCTGCTCGTCAGGGCTCCAGCGGATAGGCCAGCTTGGGCCCCGTGTTGCAGGGGGCTGCTGGGACCCCCGACAGGGGCTTGCTGGGCTGTAGAGGGAGGCCTGCTGCCACCCTGTGCTAGGCTCAGAGCTGTAGGGTCCCTCACCTGCCATTCATTCATTCTTCCCTTC
Source organism: Orycteropus afer afer (assembly GCF_000298275.1). Classification (NCBI taxonomy): domain Eukaryota; kingdom Metazoa; phylum Chordata; class Mammalia; order Tubulidentata; family Orycteropodidae; genus Orycteropus; species Orycteropus afer. The sequence continues at coordinate 770,402 of NW_006921831.1, forward strand.
ATTTGCTCTTTGACTCATTAATTGAACAATTGTTTACTGAAAACCCTGTCTGCCCCAGGGTGAGGTGGACCAGATACCTGGTCCCTGGATCCTCCAGTCTGGGGATGAGGACAGACAGGCTTAGACAAGCTGTCCAAGCTTGGACAGGTCTCCATGCTGAGATGCACCTAGGACAGGGAGGAGGCAAGCAGGCTCGGAAAACGACCGCCATGGCACCATGTGCTCAGGGGGGAGGGGGAAGGCTCAGGCTGAGAGATGCTGTAAGGAGCCGGACCCCCACCACCACCACACCACCATGGTAGGGGTGTGGAAAGCTTCCGGGTCACTGTGACCAGAGCCCCCGCCAGAGCTCCCGGAGCTGAGGCCCCTCGCTGGCTTGGCCCCAGAGACAACACTGAAATCCCGAGTTTGACTTGTTCACCCCGACAGGGCAGTGCAGGGTGACCGGAAAAAAAGATGCCTCCGGGGGAAGCAGTTTGTGGAAGGGCTGGGTTGCACCTCTGCCGGCGGATGAGGGAGCTACAGGGCTGGTCGAGGCACAGCAGGGTCTCTGCGGGGGTCTCTGCCCCCAGTGTGTCCCCTCTCCCGGTGGAGGACTGTGTGCACGTTCTCTCTCACTCCCTCTGTCTGTCTCCCATTCTCTCTCTCCCCCTCCACGCCCACCCCGTCTCTCACACACATTTCTCTCTGTCTCAGCTCTCCCCCCACCCTGCCCTCTGTCTCTCATTCCATCCTCTCTCCCCCTCATTCTGTGTGGCTGTCTCTGTCTCTCTCTGAGTCTCTTTCTCTGACTCCCTGTCTCTTTCACTCTGTGTCTCTCTCATACTGTCTCTCATACTGTCTCTCTGAATCTGTCTCTGTCTCTGAATCTCTCTCTCTCTCTCTCTCTCTCTGTGTCTCTCTGAGTCTCTCTGTCTGCTGCACCTCCAGTCCGTCCCTAGCATAGCTCAGAGCTTGGCTCCTAGGAGGGGCAGGAAGCTGCCCCAGCTTAGCGATGGGGGCCTGGCCTGCGCCGAGAGGCGCTGTGGCCGGCGCACGGTTTGCCGGCTCAGACTCCCGCATCGACAAAGCAAACGCAGGCCTGTGCTACACGGTCTGCAGAGCCGGGGGTATGATGCACGCAGCCACCGCCGCGTGGGCCCTTTCCTAGAGCACGCATGCGCCTGAGAGGCCGCTGGTCACCAGACGCAGCCACCTTCCTCCAGTGCAGGGGCCCACCTGGGATGGGGGGGGGCAGTCTGCGCAGAACCGCCCACTCGGGGTCAGAGGGAGGCTCCGCCCAGGACCTACCACCTGGTGTGCGTGGGGGGGGGTCTTCCCGGGACCACCCCTTAGGAACAGGAAGGGGGTCTGCGCAGGACCGGAGTTCCACCCTGGACCACCCACTCGGGAGTCGGAGGCGCTGCTCCGTCCAGAGGGGGCTCTTCCCAGGACCCCCTTGCGCTCCGACGAGTCCACTTCTGGCCCAGTCAGCCCCCGCGCACCGCCACAAGGGCCCGCCTCCGGCTCTGGGTCTGGGAGCCGCAGCGCCTCCTCCGGCGTCCCGCGGGCGCTGAGCGCGAGTCGCATGCCCCGCTTCCAGCAGGACTTCCCACATGAAGCAAGTCGCCGCTAGAGAGGAGCGCAAGCAAAACCCACGGGCTTCACAGGAGGCTCGCTTACGGTGTAAGACGCATTGTGCCTTTCCAGTTCCCGCCTTCCCTGCTTCCTGGAGCCATGGGGTCACTTGCCGTGAAGCACAGCACTTCTATTCTGGCCGTCTCCCAGAGCTGCACAGGGGCCCGAGGAGGTGGACATGACAGCAAGACAGTTTCCGTGAGCCCTGGCCGGGCTTGGAACCCCGACTCCCTGTCCCCGGCAGCAGCCTCGTATTTTCAGTTGCCAGAGGCTGCAGAGAGCCTAGGGAGCTGTCGATTGATGAGGCTGTGGGGGCAGTGTTTTCATCAAAAATAGGAAATACGACGTGTTCTTATAGGGCCCCTGCAGAATCTGAGTCTAGGAGGTCCGCCTGCCCAATTTTAAATATTTCACAAAGGAAACAGGCTGATAGCTGAGCAGCAGGGTGGCAGGGGAGGCCAGGGGACGGCCCCACACCTGCCGCCTCTTCATTCCTGGTCAGACAGCAGCAGACCGGCCCCAGGGGCTGAGGGTGGATCTGTGGGCCAGGACCGGCCTCTCGTCGTGTCCCAGCTTCCTCGGCAGCTTGTCGTGGTTGTTACTTGGGGTCAAGTCGCCTCCAGCTCCGGGCGAGTGTGTGTCACAGTAGGTCTGTGCTCCGTAGGGTTCTCAGTAGCGGACATTTTAGAAGGAGGTCACCAGGCCTTTCTTCAAGATGCCTCCTCTGGCTGGCCTTGAGCTGCCAACCTTTTGGCTAGTAACCGAGCGCTTACCATTTGCGCCAGCAGAGATTCCGTGCCCCTGCAGCGGAGGCCGATGTACCTCTGATGCTGGGTGGACCTTTGCAGGGTCTCACTCACAGCCCCGGCTTGAGCCGTGACCCCGTCATTCACTGCTGGTGAAGGCCCTTCGGCACCTCCTCCCTTCCCTCCCAGCTTTTTCCGTCAGTGGCCCTGTGATGATGCTGTTCACTTCTAGGGTCCAAGGAACCCCCACTGGCCCCTCCAGCCCTCCTCCAGATAGCAAGGAGGCATACAGGTCTTCCAAGGGTCCTGCCACTTCTCCAGCCAACTGGGTGACCTTGGCTAAGTCACGAGCTCTCTGCCCGGCACCTTCCTCACTGAACCACAAGGCTCCCAATGGAAGGTGCTGTGTGTGTTACCTTTGCGGGCTGCGGGGATGGACCCTGGCTGCAAGCTCAGATAAGGGCAGTGACCGGTGCACCAGATGGGACCCCACATGGAGAGGTTAGAGTATTGTGAGCCACCCTCTCTGGAGTTCTCTGACAGAAAACTTCCAGAAATGCAAGCAGGATTCAGAAGAGGACGTGGAACAAGGAATATCATTGCTGATGTCAGATGGATCTTGACAGAGAGCTTACAGAAATGGAAGCTGGATTCAGAAGAGGACGTGGACCAAAGGATATCATTGCTGATGTCAGATGGATTTGGGCTCAAAGCAAAGAATACCAGAAAGGTGTTCACTTGTGTTTTATTGACTATGTAAAAGCGTTTGATTGTGTGGATCATAAAAATTATGGATAACATTGAGAAGAATGGGAATTCCACAACACTTACTGTGTTCATGAGGAAACCTGTACATAGACCAAGAGGCTCTCATTCAAACAGAGCAAGGGGATACTGCATGGCTTAAAATCAAGAAGGGAGTGTGTCAGGGTTGTATCCTTTCACCATACTTACTCAACTTGTGTGCTGAGCAAATAATCCAAGAAGCTGGGCTATATGAAGAAGAACGTGGCATCAGGATTGGAGAAAGACTTGTTAACAACCTGCAATACACTGATGAC
>NW_006921831.1:782950-784572 GCF_000298275.1 Orycteropus afer afer
GAGGGGCCCAGCATGTCCTCAGCCCTGGGGGCACCTAGGAGGCGCGGGGCCTGGGACTCACGTGCGCCTGGCTATCTTTCAGCATGGAGATGTGTGACCAGACGTACAATATCACCATGTGTCCCCTGTGTGACAAGACCTGCAGCTACTGGAAGATGAGCTCGGCCTGTGCCACCGCCCGAGCCAGCCACCTCTTCGACAACCCGGCCACCGTCTTCTTCTCCATCTTCATGGCCCTCTGGGGTAAGCAGTGCCTCCCCGACGGGGCTGAGCAGAGACGACTCCGGGCTAACCCCTCCTGCCTTTCCTCCTTGATGAGCTGCAGGCAGGGCTCTCCAGAAACAAGTGGAAGGGAGCCTTGGTGGGAACGGCCCCCTGTTTTGTCTGCCAGGTACCAGAGTTTGGATGGTGTTGAAAGGGGTGGCTTTGCTCACTTTCCTGGCATCAGGGTTTGCCAGCTTGGGAGGCACAGCTTGTTTACAGCTGGGTGGGCTAAGGGTCTGGCCATCCTTCCAGGGTGCTGCCGAAGATACCCACCACCCTGAGGGCACGCTGACCTGGGCTGGGCCTCACATCTCGTCCTTACAGCATCCCTGCAGGGTTTGTGTGCCCATTTTACGGATAAGCAAGCTAAGGCCTGGAGCGAGTTAGTGTGAGTTGCTCAGGGTCGTGAGAGGCCAAGGTAAGAACTGCACCTGCGAGTCCAAAGCCCGTGCCCTTAACCCTTAGGCTCCACTGCCTGGCAGAGTGCAAGACAGCACCGCCTCCTCCAGGAAGCCTTCCCTAATGCTACCTTGCACCCGGCTCAGGCTTTGGGCGTTTGTAAGCATGGCTGAATCATTGCGGACATCTTAGGGCTCTGCTGGCAGGGCCTCCAGAGTCTGCCGCAGGCAGCTGTGGGCTGAGCCGTGCCCTGGGCTGCTGCTGAGTGGGCACCAGAGCCCCAGTCCTGCCCCCAAGGGCTCCCACGGGATGGGCGATGGGGCTGGCACAGAGATGCATAGGAGTAAAGTGAGGACTCCTGGAGGGGTCAGGAGGGGCTTCTGGGAGAGGCAGGAGAGGCCTGAGATGCTCTGAAGATGTGGGGGGTGAGCACCTGGGACACAGGGCCCGAGGCCTGGAGCCTCCCGGAATCTCACCTTCTTGGCTCCTGCAGAGCAGCCCCCGGGGCTGGACGCTCGGCCCTGCCCCGTGCAAGAGGCCCACAGAGCGTGACGGTGACCCGAGAGGTCGAGCTTTGCTGATGAGGCCGTGAGCTGCCACTGTCCGCAGCCAGGTGTGCGTACTCTATGTCCCCACCACCCCACCTGCCCAGCGGCCTAGGTCCCTGAGGGTCAGACACGGAGTTTGGTACAAGCCCTCAGCTGCTGGGCGGAGTGGGTTTCTAAAGTCGAGCCGGGACCCTCCGTGCCTCTAAAACCAGTCAGCCACCCAGCTGCCATAGAGTCGACTCCGACTCAGGGTGCCCCGCCGTGTGTCAGAATGAACCAGCGCTCTGTCGCGCCACCCCCCGCCGTGTGTCAGAGTGAACTAGTGCTCCGTGATGGCCCCCCTGTTTCCTAGTGGCCCTGTGCTCCGTGACGTACCCCCCACCGTGTGTCCGAGTGGCCCTGCGCTCCGTG
>NW_006921831.1:785498-786906 GCF_000298275.1 Orycteropus afer afer
GAACTGCCCACAGGGTCTCCAAGGCTGTCAATCTTTACAGGAGCAAAGCCCAAACCACACCCACTGCCGTGGAGTCCATTCTGACCCACAGCACCCCTAGAGGACAGAGTGGAACTGCACCACAGGGTTCTCAGGCTGTCAGTCTTCACAGTAGCAGACTGCATCATCTTTCTCCTGTGGAGCAGCTCGTGAGTTCAAACCTTCAGTATTCTGGTTAGCAGCTGGTTGCTTTAACCAGAGCATCACCAGGGCTCCCCTGGAAAAATCACTGCCAAAAAGACCCTGTGGGGCAGTTCTCCTCTGTCACTTGGGTCGCTGTGAGTCAGAACCAACAGCACCCAACAACACTTAATGCGATATAACCTCATGTCGACTAATTTCACCTGCAAAGACCCTATTTCCAATAAGGTCACGTTCTGAGCTTCCAGGCAGACCTGAATTTGGGGGGACAATTCAACCCACAATATCTGCCAGGATTTACTGTATACCTAGCACCATGGTGGAGGGGGGAACCCCGGAGGCAGGAAGGGATGTGTTGTCTGCCCCCAGGTCTAACAACATAAGTTCCCAGAGGAGGGGAGCAGCATGTGCAAAGGCCTTGTGGGGGAGGGGGGGCACAGGTCTGTTGGAGGAGCCTGGGAGTGCAGGGGACAGGTGGGAAGGCTGTGGAAGGACCCAGGGGGTGTTGACAAGGACCTGGTGTCACCAAGGAGGAACCAGAAGCCAGTGCCGTCTGCCTGCGCGTCACAAATGTTTCTTGCCTTATAGCTGGGTCAGAGATTGCAAATGGAAGGGGGGCTTGGACTATCATTAAGGAGAGGTGACTCGACTCTGATTAGGCACAGCAGCCCGGGCTTCCACTGTAGACTGCCGTGGCCTCCGTGGTGGGCGCTCTGGCCAGTGCAGGCTGTGTTGGTAGCCAGTGTTCCCAAGGGAAGCACAAGGGTGGCTGAACACTGAAGTGCCAGGGACGAGGTGGGAGCCTCATTTCACCTCCCTCTCTGGCCCTGGCGTCTGCAGGTCTGTGCCAACGTTCTCCTGCCTGACACCCTAGGAGAAAACGCCCCCCAGGTGTGCACTGTGGGACGGTGGGAGCTCAGTGGTAGAAGTCTCACCTTCCATGCAGGAGAGCTGGGTTTGATCCCAGCAGAGGCACCACAAGGGCAGTGCCACCGTCTGTCTGTGGATGCTAAACACGGTTCAACGGAGCTTCCGGACGAGGCAGACTAGCCCGGAAACTACGCAAAAAAGGCCTCTGCTGAAAAAGGCATTTCGACAAATTCCGTTGTTGGAGCTCTTGCTCCTTGCCAGGATTAAGGAGACTGCGGCTCTGCCAGTTTCTATGAATTGCAGTCTGGGTTTCTGTGAATTGCAGGCTATAAATTACAGCCACCCACGCCCCTACCGG
>NW_006921831.1:788311-793816 GCF_000298275.1 Orycteropus afer afer
GGGTCCACGTTCCCACGGCCCCATGCTGGCCCTAGAGCCTTGGGCTCGCTGCTCGCCCAGAGCTGGTGGCGTTTCAGGGCTTCAGATGAGGTGTCATGGAAGCAGCGTGGGGCCCATTTAGCTCTCTGGTGGCATCAATTTTCTGAAATAAGAGCATCATCAGGGGGTTTAACCGCCCACCGGCTTCCCACGGAACAAAGGAGGTTGTTTGATTGAGGCCCAGGACGGGTGGTGAGGACTCACTTTAAGGAAATGATCTCCGACATGCACTCCCGCCACCCCCTCCACGGATCCCCCGTCTGGGGAGGGACAGCAGATGTCAACTCTGATTCCGTGCTGTCACGCATGAGCTAACATCTTATCCAGGGACATACAGGAGCTCGGGTGGTGTAGTGGGGAAGGCCTTTGGCTGCTAACCAGAAGGTCGGAGGTTCAAACCCACCAGCTGCTCCATGGGAGGAAGATGCAGCAGCCCGTTACTGTCAAGAGTTACAGTCCTGGAAACCCTGTGGAGGTCGCAGAGTCGGAATTGAGTCCACAGCAGTGGGTTTGGTTTTTGGGGTTGGGTGGTGCCAACAGTTAACCGTGTGGCTACGAGCTGAAAGGTTGGCGGCTCGAACCTACCCAGAGATGCCTTGGAAGGAAGGCCTGCCGCTCTGCTTCCAGACGATCACAGCCTTGGAAACCCTGTGGACCCCCCTCTGCACACACAGGGTCACCAGGCGTCGGAGTCGGCTCCACAGCAGCTAACAGGTTGGAGAAGGGGTGCCGGGTGGCTCCCACGTCGGTGCACCAGGCTGCTGTCGGAAAGGTTGCAGTCCACCCAGAGGCCCCGAGGAAGAAGGGCCTGGCAACCTGCCTCTGAAAATCAGCACTGAAGACCCCCTGGGGCCAGCTGTGCTCTGAGCACACAGGGTCGCTGGGAGTCAGCTCTGATTCGATGGCAAACAAGGACAGCAGTGACGTCACTGGGAGGTCAGGCAGTGCGGCCCGCACCCGATGACAGTGTCAGGGGGTGACACCAACTGACTAAAATTTCCGTGCAGTCTTACAGAAGTTATTTTTTCTACAAATATCCCCAAGGCATTTGAGGTGAGCCCAGCTTGCGTGTGTCGACCGCAAGGCTAACACTCTGCTCCTGGAGTCTGTGACCCTTCAGATGTGCTCCGGTTCGAGCCGTTGTTTCCACCCAAGCACGAGGACGCTTAGAATCACGTGGTTTCATCTGCACGCGCTACCACCCCACGCTGTTGTTTTCCACGCCGCCTGCGTTCCCGTGCTCAGGATTCGGGCATATTTTCTGGTGTTCTAAGTACAGTGCTGTGGTCAGTGGTACTGGTGAGCGCACATCAAGGAGGTTTTTGAGACTGAAACAGTGAGGAAAAGGAGAAAAGTCAAACCAGGCTTCCGCTCCGTTACACGAGTGTTGTAACTCATAGTGTCATTCAACATAGATTTTACAAAACAATTGTGTTGTTAGTATTTGTATCATCTAAGGAGCTCTGGTGGCATAGTGCCTAAGGCATCTGACTGCTAACCAGAAGGCTGGTGGTTCAAACCCACCAGCCACTCTGTGCGAGAAGCCTGAGTGATCTGCGTCCGTAAAGATTTATTGCCTGAGAAACCCAAAGGGGGGGCGCTGTGAGTCGGAATAGAGTCAATGGCAGTGGGTCTGGGTTTTTTTTGTTTGTTTGTTTCATTTGTATAATTTGAGAAATTACATTTAAGTAATTGACAACTAGGTTTACCCCACGTTATCTGTGATTAACACCAATACTAACCACAACTAAGCATTCTCTACGGTCTGGTACGGGAGGAGGCCCATGGCGGCGGGTGACACCAACCCCCGTGACGCCACCGACAGCAAGGCTGGTGACTCAGTGAGAAAATGAAGGGTTCAAGGCCTTTTCATCCCAACCAGCACACCCACAGAGCGAGGGTGCAGAGCTGGTGGACAAAGCCGTGCTTGCTCAGGCCGCGTTGAAGGGTTCCCAGGGCCTGGTGACTTCTGAGTGCACGTGCAGCCAGTTAGCATGTCTCTGCTGTCCTGCTCCTCCCAAGGAGCCATCTCTGATGCCCAGTCATGAGAACAGAGGGTGTTTACACCAGGGGAGCGGGTGCCTAGGGAGGCCCGGCTCTAGTCCAGGGGTTTCGTGGTAAGGAGAGCAATGGACAGGAGCCCCACACGCCATCCAAAGATGTCACCCCGCTGAAGTGGACTTACGAGCGATTGAATGACACCTGGACTCCCCACCTCTGGCCAGGTGGGCCCCAGGGCTGTGAGACAGCGTTTCTCGAGACCCAACCCTGCCCAGAAGGAGCCTGGGCCTCTCAGAGGGGTCAAGCCCTTCACAGGCAACTGCCGAAGCATCCGACCCTCGTCAGAGTCTTGCCTCAGTGGCCTCTGGGATTCAGACGTGTGAGTCAGAGTGTCTGATTTTTTGCCTGGTGCACGAGACAGCTGGAAGGCGGAGCCAAAGATCAAAGAATAGGCCGACTCGGCAGGTCAGCAGGGCCCAGGAATCTGCATGCTGCAAGCACAGGGTCTTCTGAGGCGGCAGGTAGCAGGGTCACACTCAGAGAATATGCACACGTCGGCACCTGGACCTCCATTCCCCACCGGAGGTAACCACACATGTGTCCTGGTCGGGTTTCTCTGCAGCTCCGGCGATAGGTGGCAGGGGACTGTGAAGACCTCAGAGGACTCAGCGCAGCGCTGTGTGATCAGCCAGGCAGGGCTCCTGCCGGGTCCGCCAGGCGTAAGGGCGGTCCTCTCCCGAGCGCTGCTGGGCACAGACTCATCCAGACCCCACCATCGGCACCGTGGGGCAGCCACTGTTATCCAGCCCGTTGTTCAGAGGCGAGGTCACACCTGGAATGGACTCACCTGCCTCCAGCCACCTCACAGGAATGCATTTGTGGGGCGTTGTGTCAGGAAAGCAGATGTTTAAAGAGAGGACTTCAACCCCGTTTCCGCTGTGGCCCAGAGGCCTGTGACTGTACTTCTGTGGTGGGCCCTGGGCCTCGGGGTGCTCCTATCTTATTGCCCACTCGTGTGGCTGCTGAGGTCCAGACTGGCTCTTGGCCCTTTGGTGCCGCAGACAGGGTTTGGCCCACAGCTTGTCCTTGGAGGGTGGGAAGCCACCAGCTCTGACCCCGGTCAGTCTTGGCATTGAAGACTTAAGTTCAGGTCCATTCTGTGCCGTTGATGAATGAGTCGTGAGTCAGAGTTTACTTGTCAGTTTGCTTGTCTATAAAGTGGGTACATTTTCCCTGTGTCGAGGGGTTAGGATCGAATGAAAGGAGACCTAGTGTGGAAAGCACCACGCTTGGCGTCTGACCCTGGTTAGACGTTCCGTCGCGTTTGTGTGATGTCGTTGGCCTGTCGTCAGACAGACCGTTACTAGGAACCTCAAAGGGAAGGGGAGGGAGCCCAGAGGATCCATTTCCATCCACACAGTGGTGTCGGGAGGGAGGGCCGGGGAGCGCGTGGGAAGGGTGCGTGGCTGGCTTTCTTCCTGCCTTGATCCTGCCCCGCCCAGTGGAGGGCTGGTTTTCACCTACCCGTGATGCCCAGGACGGAGCTGAGACCTTGGGGCAGCCCCGGGAGCCACCTCCCCTCCCGCTGGCCACACCTGACTCCACAACTCCATCCCTTGGCTCCAAAGCAGGTGCGGTAAACTCAGGGCCACAGAGGCCAGGCAGCAGGGCATGGTGGGGTCTGTGGCCAAGTGGAAAAGGTGTGCCCACATTCTGACAAGGGGGATGGCCCCTCCTCAGCTCCAGCCTCCTGGTGCTAATACAGCTGGTTTTTAAGAGAGAAGCAGGATGGTCATAATTTTATAGAAAATGTCTTTATTTTAAAAACATGGGTGAGCCAAAGAAGTCATGTGCGTGTATCATCTCCCTGCCCCCAGCCACCAGGTGGGGACTGCAGCTCCAGTCATGGTCCTGGTTTACACAGATACCTCTGGGAGATGCCCTTGACACATATTTTTTTAATGCCCAGTGTTTTATTTTTTTAATGGTCACACGTTAATGTGTTTTATGTTGCTATTGTTGGAAATGTACACAGCAGAACACACCCGATTCAACAAGGTCTCCATGGACGTTTCAGTGACATGACGACAGCCAAGGAGTGCAGCCGTTCTCCCCTCCTCGTTGCCTTTTCTTTGGCATAGTCACACATACGGATCTCTTCCAGCCAGTTGGCCAGGTAGCTGTCTTCCAAATTCCTTCGCATACACGAGGAAGTGCCTCCAGCGGGACATCCGTTTGTTGAAACATCTCAGTGCGTATTCTGTCAATTCCTGGAGCCTTGTTCTTTGCCAATTCCTTCAGTGCAGCTTCGACTTCCTCCTTCAGTACCATTGGTTCTTCAACATATGGCACCTCCTGAAATGGATGAAGATCGACCAGTTCTTTTTGGTATGGTGACTCTGTGTATACCTTCCATCATCTTTTGATGCTTCTTGCATCAGTAAATATTTTGCCCAGAGAATCTTTCAATATTGCAACTCAAGGCTTGAATTTTCAGTTCTTTCAGCTTGAGAAATACCAAGCATGTTCTTCCCTTTTGGTTTTCTAACTCCAGGTCTTTGCACATTTCATCTTAATAATTGACTTTGTCTTCTTGAGCTGCTCTTTGAAATTCTCTGTTCAGCTCTTTTATCCGGTTGATTCTTCCACTTGTTTTAGCTACTCTCTGCTCAAGGGCAAGTTTCAGAGTCTCTTCTGACATCCATTTTGGTCTTTTCTTCCTTTCCTGTCTTTTTAATGACCTCTTGCTTTCTTCATGGATGATGTCATCCCACAATTCCTCCAGTTTTCGTTCCCTGGTGTTCAAGGAGTCAAACCTATTCTTTAAATGGTCTCTAAATTCAGGTGGGATATATTCAAGGTCAGGAGTTCTGCTGGCATAATGCCTTAGGCCTTTGACTGCTAACCAGAACACTGGCAGTTGAAATCTACCAGCCACTCCTCAGAAGGAAGGTTAGGGAATCTACTACCGTAGTGATACTTCCTCGGAAACCCAAGGAGGGGTCACTGTGAGTCAGATCTTGACTCAACAGCAGTGAGGTTTTTGGTTTTTTGTTTTGTTTTGTTTTGTATAATCAAGGTCATATTTGGGCTCTCATGGACTTGGCCTTGTTTCAATTATCTTCAGCTTCAACTTGAACTTGCACATGAGCAATTGATGATCTGTTCCAGAGTCAACTCCTGGCCTTGTTTTGGCTGGAGATAGTGAGCTTCTCCCTCACCTCTTTCCACAGATGTAGTCAATCTGATTCCTGTGTACTCTTATCTGGTGAAGTCCATGCATATAGCCACTGTTTACATTGTTGGAACAAAGGTATATGTAATGAGTAAGTCGTTGGTCTTGCAAAATTCTATCATGAGATCTCCAGGGTCATTTCTGTCACCAAGGCCATATTTTCCAACTACCAGTGATTCTTCTTTGTTTCCAACTTTTGCATTCCAATCACCAGTGATAATCAACACATC
>NW_006921831.1:796456-797522 GCF_000298275.1 Orycteropus afer afer
ACGTTGTCAAAAATTTCGTATTGCTTCCATTAATGGGAGCAGCGGTCAAGAAATCGGACGACGTATTACCCCAGGAAAATCTGCTGCAAAAGACCTCTTTCAAGTGCTGAAGAGCAAATATGTCACTTTGAAGACTAAGGTACAACTAACCCAAGCCATGGTGTTTTCAGCTGTCTCATGTGCATGTGAAATCTGGGCAATGAATAAGGAAGCCCAAAGAGAGCTGATGCTTTTGCGTTGTGGTGTTGGCAAAGAACACTCAAAGTCCCACGGACTGTCAGAAGAATGAACAAATCTGTCCTGGAGGAAGTGCAGCCGGAATACTTGTTGGAAGTGAGAATGGCCAGACTTGGTCTCACCTACTCTGGTCATGTTGTCAGAAGGGACCATTCCCTGGAGAAGGATGTCATGCTTGGTAAAGTGGAGGGTCAGCGAAAAAGGGGAAGGCCTTCGATGAGATGGATTGACACAGTGGGTGCAACGATGGGCTCAGGTGTAGCAAGTACTATGAGGCTGGCCCAGGATGGGGCAGTGTTTCGTTCTGTTGTACGTGGGTTTGCTGTGAGTTGTTGCCAACTCGATGGCACCTGACAACAACCACAACCTTGCTTTATATCTGTTTTAAGACATTTAACAGCACAAATTCTGGAACAAGAATGCCTGGGTGTAAATACCAGTGTCTCTACTTCCTAGCTGTGAGACCTTGGGCAAGTGAGTCAACCCCTCTGTGCCTGTTTCTGCACTCATTAAAATGGGGCCTAAGTTTTGCTCTAATATTAAGATTTGATGTCATTATTATTGTTATTTCTTTAATGAGGACAAACTAACTGTGCAGAGATGTGGGGGGTAAGTGGTTAGGTGCAGGCAGTGGGGTCACACAGGTTAGGGTCAGACCCCACTTCAGCTGCTAGCTTGCAGTGGACCTTGGGCACAGCATATAGTGTCTGAGCCTCCAGGTCCTTAATCACAGCGTATGGGACTAAGTTAACTGAGCTTTGTAAAGTGCTTACATAGGGCCAGCAGACCCTTACCCATTGCCCTTGAGTTGGCTCTCACTCCTGCAGAC
>NW_006921831.1:798437-803496 GCF_000298275.1 Orycteropus afer afer
CTGTGAGTCGGAGTCAACTCGAGAGCAGAGGCTTTGGCTGTGGGTTTGGGTATTTCTGGTTCTCTTCCCCTGCTCCGTTCTGTACTCTGAGCTACATTTCTCAAGCTCCCTTGCTCTTCCTCTTTCAGGCTAGGTCCAGCCAATGGGAGGCCCCAGTGGGAGCTCAGAGGGCAGGAGGAGGGAAGAAGCCGGGGTATTTCTACCCCATGCGCGTCTGCGTCTCCAGCCCCTCCCTCCATGGGCAGCTGCAGTTTCTGTCTGGGGTGCCCCACCACCCCTAATTGGCCCCAGCTGCCTGCTGTTGATAATCTCTGGAGGCCTCACCATGCGTGTGTGGCTCCCTGGCTCATCAATCACCTGTGTGACCAATTCCCAGCATGTACTTATCCCAGTTTGAAAGGTCTGCAGAGGTTCCAGTTTCTTGGCTTGGCTGACGCACGGTAGCTGATGCTTAAAGTACCATGCAGATGCAGAGGCCCTGTCCTCGCCTCTTATCGGGGAGCAAGCATGTTCAGTATAGGCTAATGGTCTCTGAACCAGGAGATGAGGCAGGTTCAGACCCAGGGCTGGTAGGTTCCAGAGTCTGCCTTCTTTCCTGCAGTGTTCTGTTCCATTAACTTAGTGCCACGGCCCTGAAGGTTCACAGTCGCATATCTCATTTCAATCCTATCCTGACTCTACCGCTTCCCAGACAGGTCATTTAATCCTGCTGAGCCTCAGTTTCCTTCTCTGTGAAGTGGGGAGAGCAGTGCTGACCCCGCAGAAGTACCTTGAGGTTTAAATAAGGGCACACTCCCTGTCAGTGCCCGGTATGTCACAGCACGTCACAGCTCCGTTCGCTGTGGCCCATCCTTATCACCCCTGGAACCAGCCCGGGTCCAGACCTTCAGCTTTGCTTCATCAGGGGAGATGTGGGTGATGATTGGTTCAGCTGGGGCGTCGTCATTTGTAAGCTGGGCGTCCATGAAGTCATCCATTTCTTCAGTGAACACACTTTAGCGCCCATCTGTGCCAGGACTGGGCTGTGGGGCGGGGAACCACAGATGAATAGGGCCATGAGATGTGGGCCAGGGATTGTAATGGAAGGTGAGTGGATGCCGTGAGCAAGACAGTCACTGTCTGGGGAGGGGTCCTGTCTGAACCTCCTAGAGCTGCAGTAACAAAACACTACAAAGTGGACGGCTTGAAGGACCAGAAATGTATTCTCCTAGTTCTGGAGGCTGGGGGTCCAAGTTCAAGGCCTCGGCAGGGCTCTTGCTCCGGTGGCTCTGGGGGGAGGTTGTTCCTTATCTGTCTGCTTCTGTGGCCCTGGGCGTCTCTCGGCGCTCCTTGGCTTGAAGCTGTATCTTCACTCGGCGTCTTCCCCCCGTGACTCTGTCTTCCCCTTTGATGATGCACCACCCAGACAGGATGAGTGCCCACCGTCCTGCCATGTCTTAGCTGACAGCATCTTCGAAGAAGGACCCTATTTCCAAACAAGGTCATGTTCCAGGTGCAGGGCTAAGAGTGCAGTGTACCTTTTTGGGGGACAGAGTTCAGTCCATAACAGGTCCCAAGAGGGACTGGTTTTCCTCTGACACGGAGGGGCACTGGTGGCTGCCTGGAGGAGGCGGCACGTTCTCCAGGAGGAGCTGTTCTCGTTCAGGGTAGTCTGACCACTGGCTGGTTTGAATCTCGAGCAAGTGGCCTGGGCCGTCATTATCCTTTCTACCCTCAGGATGCCCACCTCCGGACCAGGTGGAGTCCACAAGGGCGCGGGTGAAGGGCACAGGCTCTGGGGCCAGCCTACCTGGGGTCAGGTCCTGTCCCCTCACTGAGTAACCTTGGTGGCGGACTTGAGTCCCATGCCTCAGTTTTCCCATCTCTGAAACAGGGAGGAAGATAGCCCCACCTCACAGGGTTGTTGGCAGAGCTGAGGGGTCAGCCACGTGGTGTCACCTGACTCCAGGGGGCTCTGGCCCTGACTTCCTGGTTCTTTTCCCACCCGCAGCCGCCACCTTCATGGAACACTGGAAGCGGAAACAGATGCGGCTGAACTACCGCTGGGACCTCACAGGCTTTGAGGAGGAGGAGGTCAGTGTGTCCGGCACTGCGTCCGCCTCTCGTGCCCCCTCCCCGGCCCCTAACCCCTGGGACTCACGCGGAGCCCATGTCATAAAGTGCCCCAGGTCTGGAGCGAAGGCACGCCACTCCTGTCCGTGCCACTTCATCTCCCCCATGTGCCAGACGCCCTTCGCTTCCAGGGCAACTGGTTCATGTTTTTGATGTCGGCCCTGACACGGACACACCACCCACCAGCATGGCCACAGACACACACCAGGGCTTCCAGCACTGAGCTCACCACGTCTGCAGGGGCTGCTGGGCTCGGTCTGGGCAGACAGGCCTTGTGAGGGACCGATGCCGCCCCAGGTGGTCCCCAAAGCGGCCACGAGCGTTGGCCCCACAGGTGCCAAACCGTGCTCCTCAGAGCCAGCTTTCTGCTCGTATTCGGGCGTGGCTGGGAAGTGGACACAGACCCTGTCCTACTCCAGAGGGGACTGAGCTGGCCATCTTTGTACCCCAAGAGCAGCCGCCCGGTGTGTTCTTGGCAGCGAGCGGCCGTGAACCGTCTCCCCGGGATTCCATGCTACAAGCGTTGCCACTGCCCAACCCTAACTGCCACTTCCGTCAGGAGGTCCCCCTCGAGTGAGTGGGAATGAAAAGGAACAGTGGTTCCAGGAACAAAGCAGCTCAGGGCAGAAGGCCCAGCCTCCAGGCTATGCCTTCAAGTGTCACATGATCTTTGAGAAACTCCCAGTGCATCTGAACTGTAACATGAAAATCATTCCCATCACTTTTTTTAACATTGTTCCCGTAGTCCCCACGCCCTCTAGTGTCCCAACCATGGCTGAGTGGGCTGGCCACTTGGAAGCCAAATGTGTGGTTGGCTCAGAGAAGCCAGGGATGCCAGCTGTAATAATCTGATTAGGACCCGACACAGCAGCTTAGTGGTGACAGGACCAGGCTCTGACTGTGTGACCTGGAGCCTGTTGCTTAACCTCTCTGTGCCTCAGTGCCCTCGTCCTCCAGAGGGATGGAGAAACAGCCCTCGCTTGGTCAGGTTTGGGGCGGGGTTCTCCACGGGTGACTAGATCTCAAGCACAAAGGGGCTGCCCGACCAGCCACCTCTGGGCCACACCTGTCCCTGCCCGAGTCTCAGCCTGCCTCCACACAGGGCTTGTTAGCCTGTTTGACAGATGAGGAGCCCAGACCCATGTAATGTGTCTGCGGACACACGGCTTTTCCTGGGGGAAGCCACAGTGAACCCCAGTGCTGTCCTTAGTGGGCCCATCCTCATTCAAGGGGCTTTGAACAGAGCAAAGCAATCCTGGTTTTATTACTCCAGAAATTCACTTACACTGCCCTCTCTGGATGTCCCTGTGGCTGGGGGACTGTGGGGAAGGGGCCCTCCCTTTCTTGGACCCCTGGGGACTCGTCCTGAGACACCCTGACCTTGACTTGAGTGCTTGATTTTGGCGTGGTGATCGCAGCCATTGAGCACGCAGCCCCGAGGCCTCTTCTGTGGTGTGAGCCTCCCCTCACAGCCCCTCCAACCAGAGCCCTTCTTTAGAATTAGTGACCTGGGATGAAGGGGTCTGCCCTCATAGAAGTCTGAAGCTCAGTATTTTGTTCCTGAAGCAGGAGGGAGCGTGCCGAGTCAGTGACTGTCACTCAGGAGTTTCCAAAAGCGTTGAAGCACCACCTCTCACAAAGACATTGAATAAGCCCCTGGCCTCTCCCTGTCCCCCAAACTCATTAACCTTGATCATAGTGATGAAGGCAGTGACCTTTACAGAACATAGCCCGTGTCTTGGAGACCCTGAGTGGTGCAGAGGGTTAAGCACTCGGCTGTTAACTGAAAGGTTAGAGGTTCGAGTCCAGAGGTGCCTTGGAGAAGGCATGGCAGTCCACTCCCGAAAGATCAGCCGTTGAGAACCCCGCAGAGTGCACTTCTGTCTGACCCACTGGGGGGCTGTGAGTGGGGGTGACTTGCCAGCGCCTGCTTGGCCTGTGCCTTAAAAACCAATATAAGTAATGAAATCTTTTTGTTTCTGTCTTTATTGTCCTGGTTTCCCAAAGGAGGCAGTCAAGGTTTGGAAATTTTTGTAACTCCTCTAGCTTTCCGTAGCCTGTCTCCTGGGAAGAGGGGCCTTCTCTCACGCCTTGCCCGTCCGTTCCTGCTGCAAAGGTCTCTGCTTCTCCCTCACCTCCGGGTCTCTCTTAACCCCCGTTCTTCCCTTCTAGCACCTCCCTCTGACTTGCTCTGGTGCCTCTGGTCTGCCCATGCTTGCTCACACTTACTACCGGCCGTTCTGACCCCCACGGCTCCTCCATAGGCCCTTGTCCAGGGCCGGTTCACGACTGGGTGTTCACAGGAAGTGGGGCCCAGGGGCTCCATGGCTGGGCACAGATGGTTCACCTCTAGGACTGGAACCCAGATGCCCTGGCCTTCCCACTGGGCGGGGGTTCCCACCCTGCCCTCCCGGGGAGAACCCCAAGCCACCACCCTGACTGAATTTGAGGAGCTCTGAACTAGACATGCGATGCACAGCCAGCCATGAACTGGCCCCACTTCCCACCACCCATAAGGCCCCATGGTAAACACGTGCACTTTCTTGCCAAGGGTGCCCACGCTGAGGACTTCAGATGCGTGCGTACTAGGGCCTTCACTGGAACTGGTTTCTCCTACAGGACCATCCCAGAGCCGAATACGAGGCCAGAGTCTTGGAGAAGTCACTTAGGAAAGAATCCAAAAACAAAGAGGTATGGTGCTGGCAGCCAGCTTGTTTTCCCAGCCCGCAAAACATTGCGTGTTCATTGACAGTGCAAAGTGGGGGTCAGCAAACTTTTTCCGTAAAGGGTCAGACAGCTCATGTTTTGTTGTTGTTGTTGTTGTTGTTGTTGTTGTTATGTACCGTCTAGTGGGACCCGACTCATAGTGACCCCTCCTTGGGTTTCCGAGGCAGTATCACTACGGAAGTAGATTGCCCCATCTTCCTTCCGAGGAGTGGCTGGTGGG
>NW_006921831.1:804701-806759 GCF_000298275.1 Orycteropus afer afer
CAGGTATAGACTGTTCCCGACGCAGCCTGACTCGGCTCCTGAGAGTGGGCAGGTATAGACCGTTCCCGACGCAGCCTGACTCGGCTCCTGAGAGTGGGCAGGTATAGACTGGTCGTGCTGCAGCCTGAGTTGGCTCCTGAGAGTGAGCTGATAGAGGTGGTCCTGATTCAGCAGAGAGTGGAGGAGATTGCAGCAACCATTGGCAGCACAGCCACACAGTTTTGAAACGTTCCCAGCCCACTTGACACCAGCTGTGTCCACCTTCCCATTGTACCTTGAACTATGAAGTGGAAGGGTTTGCTACGCCAGAGTCCTTGAGCAAATGGCCAATCCCTGTCTCACTTACAGATATAAGAATGGGAGAGAGTGCTGTTTTTATGAAGTTCTGTAGGCCACCATCTTTTTATAATAAATGTCTTTCTTTTCCCCAAAACCTCTCATTCCAATTGCCTGTCTTGTCACGGGCACAGAGGAGTCCAGAGTGGCACAGACAGTTAAGCACTCGGCCACTAGCTCATTGGTTGGCAGAACGAAGCCCCCAGAGGCACCTCAGAAGGCAGGCCTTACGATTTGCTTCCGAAGGGTCACAGCTTTGAAACCCCGATGGAGCAGTTCTACTCTGCACACGTGGGCTCACCAGGAGTCAGGATCGACGGGGTGGTAACTAGCAACCGACAGACTGAGTGCACAGCTTCAGTGTCCGCAAACGGATGTCCTCAGCCGCGTTTTTAGTGGTGGCTGCTCACGTGTCCTGGGATGAGCACAAAGCGGCACGGGCTTTTGTCAGCCTTGAGCTGCGGCCGGGAGGTTTGCTTCGGTTCTTGAAGAGATTCATTGCCATCAGCGGTGTGTCTTCAGTTGTCCCAATTCTTGCCTTCATGTTTGCGCTGTCAGCCTCTGGGACCAATTAGGCAAACCCCTGACTTGGGTCTTTTCAATTAATGATGTCATGAGGTCAGAGTTCGCTGGTTCCAAGTGCTGGGGGTAGCGATGACCAAAATTCCATCTGGGGAGTCCCGTGGATGCTCCTGAAGTACCCTCTCAGACTCTACCCAGCAGCTGGAAAGCAAAGAAAATCTGGGTGCAGCTCAGTCCTCCTGCAGATAGGGGCGCACCTTCCTGAACCCTCTGAAAGGCTAATCGAGGCCTGATGGTACAAAGAAACTAATGCCAAAGTATGAATCTTTCCCTAAAATTTAGACACCGCCTTTTGAGTCCAGCAAATCCACATGTATGCACATCCACATGCCCGTTTTTTCCTAAGCTATCACCATATGACCTCAAACTAGTCCACTAGCCCTTCTGGGCCTCATGTCCTCCCAGTAAAGTGCAGGCATGCACCCCATCTCTCAGGCCCCGTGAGCCTCCAGTGTGTGTCACGGCGTCCTCAGCTCCAAGCCTGAGATGTCATTTAAAATATAGATACATATCAGCCATGGAAACCCTGTGGGGCTCAGGGCTGCGCTGACGCTCGTGAGGACGCCAGGAGTCGGAGATGACACCACAGCAACTGGCTGGTGGAGACTGAGCTCCTTGGGTTTCCTAAGGAAAAAGGGCTTTGTGCAAACGCCACATCCATTTAAGACAAGGGACTTAACCAGCCCAAGAGTGGATGTGAGTGATGTGTGACTGGCGCCACCCCCAGACACTCCAGGCTCTCTGCCTCCTGGCCCGTGGCTTCGCTTTGACACAAGCTCTTTGATTACGTGAAAACAACAAAGGTGCTGAGGGATTTGGGTGGGGGTTGGTGGTGGTCCTGGCCCGGCCCTGCTCTGAGGCTCACATCCTTTATTTTCCCCTCCCTTTCATTTGGGCTTATCGCGTGCTGGGTAGTTTTCATTTCCCCAGCTAGAGAGCTGAAAAAAATAAAGAGGAGCCCTGGTGGCGCAGTGGTGAAGCACTCTGCTGCTAAGCAAAAGACCAGTGGTTGGAACCCACCAGCCACTCTGTAGCAGAAAGACGAGGCTGTCTGCTCCTGTAAAGATGGCAGCCTTGAGAACTCTGTGGGGCAGTTCCCCTCTGTCCTCTAGGGGCGCTGTGGGTCAGAATGGACTCCAC
>NW_006921831.1:807514-808666 GCF_000298275.1 Orycteropus afer afer
CAGTGACAGCACCGTGTGGCACAGGCGTCCACAGCCTCCTGCTTGAGTCTGGAAAACCTGGATCTCCCAGGCCCGTCCTCTCTGTTGTGGCCTTTCTTGTAGAATGTGAGCCTCTGCCGTCTCTGCTTGGGGCGAAGTGCTCAGAACCAGACTCTGCCCTGGCAGTGAACTGGCTGAGGGGCCGGCCGGCTGCCAAGGGGAGCGATGGCCGGCGGGGCCCTGCCGTCCCCGGCACCCCTTAACGCTTCATCACACGCTCCTCTCTTGTTCCCTCCGCCTGCCCTCAGAAGTGCCGCCATATTCCAGAGGAATCAACAAACAAATGGAAGCAGAGAGTTAAGACCGCCATGGCAGGGGTGAAACTGGTACTTTTCCACTTTGGGGCAACGCCAGTCTTGACTGTTTGCAGACGATCGCAGTCAGTTGTGTTTCCCTCCAGCAGCTCTGACTGTCGCCCCGTTTTTATTATAACATATTCACGCCCATGTGCCTTTGCCATCCTCCAGCACCCAGGGGACCGTGCTGGGGTTGTCACCGCATGGCTGGGGTGGATGTGTGTGGGCTCGTGCTGGCGTCGTTTGGCACTTGTGGAACGTGCTTGTCACCACCGCCTGCCTGAAGTCAGTCTCTCATTAACACGCATGACGCCTGTCCCAGGAATGAGTGGCCTGCAGTGTTGCGTGGTCGTCCGTTGTTCAGCAACCTCATACATGCATTTTTCTGTTTTAAAAATCCACTCTGCCCCCACTTCTTGAAACACCCCAGGTTAGTGACAAGCTCCTACCTGATAATTCTCCAGGCCGAGCCTACCTTGTGCCCTGAGAGCATTTAAGCCATGGGTCCCTAGTCTGACGTTGCTGGGCAGCAAACATGTAACTTGTAAGCCAGGCGCTCCTTGAGCAGTGGGTTCTGCAGGCAGATTTTGTCGGCACCGTTAGTGCCTTCCCCAAACTCACAGTAGTCCCCTCTTTAACCAACTGTCACTTCTATGATCGGACAGTAGGATTTCCTGGTCATACTGCCCCAAATGCGTCTCTAACGGCGATTAGACGTGTTGTTTGCTCATCACCTGCGGCTGTTTTGGGTTTGTTTTTAACGTTGTGCACATGCACACATACACACAGGCTCTGACCCCACGGTGGCCGTTCCCAC
>NW_006921831.1:809831-810521 GCF_000298275.1 Orycteropus afer afer
GCGCCCCGTGTAACAAGGTGTTGGTGGTGTTGTTATGTGCCATCGAGTCCGACCAGGCTCATAGCGACCTCTTCTTGGGTTTCTGAGGCCCCATCTTCCTTCCGAGGAGTGGCTGGTGGGTTTGAACCGTCACCCTTCTGGTTAGCAGTCAAGTGCCTTAGGCACAGTGCCACTAGAGCTCCTGTGTGACAGGGTAGAGCTGCCTCATACCCTTCCTAGGCTGTAACCTTTATGGAGTGGATTGCCAGGTCTACCCCCCATGCAGCCACCGGGTGGGTTCAGATCAACGACCCTCCTGTCAGCGGCCGAGCACTTAAATGTTGCACCACCAGGGCTCCTTGTGGCTTTCCTGAGGGACATCCATCGCCGGTTGAGCTCGCCTCCTCCCCAAAAGGCCCTCCACCAGCTACACTGTCATCCTCTTTGAATGGCGAGGGCCACCACAGTCATGACAGCATGGCCATCCCTGGTCTCTGGGCTGCTTGGGGACCCCAGGACCTCCTGGTCTGAGTGATGGAAAGTGGCATGGAGGAGAGTCTGTCTTCCCTCGCGGCTCCCACGTAAAGACCCAGAGAAGGGCAGCCTCACGCAGGGAGGCTGGAACTGTTGGAGCCGGCCTGCGTGGAAGGGGTTCAGCTTCCTCTTGAGGGCCCAACATGTGTGAGTAATGTGTCCTAACCTTGGCAGACA
>NW_006921831.1:811646-812899 GCF_000298275.1 Orycteropus afer afer
CATATTTGTACCCATTCCAAAGAAAGTCCCACAGAATGTGGAAAATTATTCAACAATATCATTAATATCACATGCAAGTAAAATCTTACTGAAAATAATTCAAAAACGGTTGCAGCGGTGTATTAACAGAGCTTCTGGAAATGCAAGCTGGATTCGGAAGAGGACGTGGAAGGAGGGGTATCATCGCTGATGTCAGATGGATCTTGGCTGAAGGCAAAGAACACCAGAAAGATGTTCACTTGTGTTTTATTGACTCTGCAAAGGCATTCAACTGTGTCGATCTTAACAAATTATGGATAACATTGAGAAGAATGGGAATTCCAGAACACTTAATTGTGCTCATGAGGAACCTGTATAAAGACCAGGAAGCTATCGTTTGAACAGAACAAGGGGATATTAAAATCAGGAAAAGTGTGTGTCAGGGCTTTATTTTTTCACCATACGTATTCAGTCTGTATGCTGAGCGAATAACCCAAGGAGCTGGACTATATGAAGAAGAATGTGGTCTATGGATTGGGGGGAGACTCATTAACTACCTGAGATACACGATGACAGAGTTTTGCTTGCTGGAAGTGACGATGATTTCACGCACTTACTGATGAAGATCGAAGACTGCAGCCTTCACGAATAGCAGCAATGGTGGCACAACATGAAAAATGTCATCAGTGAGTGATCAACACAGTGGCATTGAGGAAGAGGAAGACACAGAGAGGTACACGGGAGGTACAGACAACAAAGATGAACCCTTCTGCACATACAGTACTGTGTTATCAGTGCAGGCAAACATGGGTATATGGGTGGATAGATGGGTGGATAGGCTGAACTATCAGGTATGTCTATGAAGCAGGAAGTGTACCCAAGACCATGTGTAGGGTTGGCAGACAATGGTCCTGTAAGTGTATTTGTATGATCTGTAAGAATCCCCAGGTGTATAGTAGAGCTGACAAAGGAGAAGCTTGTAGTCACTTCTTGGTCACAGCCAGCTAACCAGAGGGACCGAGTAGTTGGACCTGTGGGCTTGGGACCATGGTCACAGGGGACATCAACCTCAAATGGCATACACACTACCCAAAACATTGTTCCACCTCCTACTTTGGTGAGTAGTGACTGGGATCTTAAAAGCTTGCAAACAGCTATCTAGATGCAACAATGGGTCTCTCCTCGTCCAGAGCAAAGAAGAATGAAGAAAACTAAAGGTTCTTGGAAACAATTAGTCCTAGCAACTGGTATACAATGCAATCCGCAACCTATGC
>NW_006921831.1:813948-815374 GCF_000298275.1 Orycteropus afer afer
ATCTGTCTTGGACGAAATACAGGCAGCGTGCTCCTTTGAAGTGAGGATGGTGAGACTTCGTTTCACATCCTTCAGACACGTCATCAGGAGGAACCAGTCCCTGGAGAAGGACATGGGGCTTGGTAGAGGGTCAGTGAGCAAGAGGATAGAACTTCAGCAAGATGGACTGACACGGTGGCTGCAACCGTGGGTTCAAATACAGCAGCGACTGTCAGGAGGGCACAGGACCGGGCCGGGTTTGCTCCTCTGTGCGTGTGGAATCGATGCGATGACTCCTAACAGCAAGAACAGCTTTCAAGGGAGCAGATCACCGGGTGTTTCTCCTGCAGTGTTTCACACCACAGCCCTTCAGTTGGCAGCTGAGGGCGTAAGCACCGGGCCACCAGTGCTCCTGGTGCTGATCCCTGCTACATCAAGCCGGTCCTCTCGTCCTGCCCCGACGTCCTGATCAGCTCCTGCCGCCACCACCCCACAGCTGGACCTCATGGTCCACTCACTCCCTGTCTTGCCCAGTCTGGAGGCTTGCTGAACACTGAGCATTTATTGAGCACCTACTGTGTGCCACCTTGCTGAAGACGATGTGGTGACGCCACCAGCCCAGCCCTGGCCCTCGGCCCTGGCACTCTGTCCCAGGAGGGGAGACGGCTCTGGGGACACCCAGAGCAGACTCTGGCTGGGTGGAGAGCTCCTGCTGAGTCGCCCTGCAGGCCCGCAGCCATCACTCTGCTCCCACGCACACAGGCCTAGGGCTGGTCTCCAGGCCTGGCGGGCCTTCCCAAGGAAGGAGGGAGGGAGGCGGGAGCCAGGGATTTTCCGAGGAAAGCCCACAGTTGGCTGCATTCGTCTGGGCATGGTATGAGCTCCAGGCACCTTCCTGCATGGGTATGACCTCTGGTTAGTCCCCACAGAAGTCTGCAGAAGCCGGAGTTAATGGAGTTGAGTTTGAAATGAGTGTTTCCTGGGAGGTTTCTGAGGCCGCTGAGGTCTCCCTCTGGAATGAGCGGACCAACCCCAGAGACACCGCACAGCACTGTCCCAAGCAGAGCTGTCCCACAGCCATGTGACTGGACTGGCAGGGACAGGGCTGACCCTCTGCACCCTCCCAGCCACTAGAAGCAGACATCTCCACGAAGCCAAGGACAGCCGACATGTGCATGAGCACCTACCCCATCTGCTGTTTAACCTGCTGTGTTGTGCAAATAATTGCACCCAACTGCTAACCTAAAGGTTGGCGGTTCAAACCCACCCAGTGGCATGTGGAAGAAAGGCCTGGCAATCTGCTTCCATAATGATTGTTGTTCTTGTGTGCCATCCAGTCCATTCTGACCCACAGCGCCCCTAGAGGACAGAGTGAAACTGCACCACAGGGTCTCCAAGGCTGTCAATCTTCACAGAAGCAAAGCCCAAACCACACCCACTGCCTGGA
>NW_006921831.1:816194-821722 GCF_000298275.1 Orycteropus afer afer
ACCACACCCACTGCCGTGGAGTCCATTCTGACCCACAGCGCCCCTAGAGGACAGAGTGGAACTGCCCCAGAGGGTCTCCAAGGCCCTCAACTTTGTAGAAGCAAATTGCCAGGTCTCTCTACCCCAGAGCTGCTGATGGGCTTCGACTGCTGATATTTCAGTTTGCAACCAGCCACTTTAAGCATTGTGCCCCCGCATCCTCTCTGCAAAGACTGCAGCCAAGAAAGCCCCAGGCAGCACAGCTGTGCCACGGGGTCGCCCTGAGTCAGAAGCGACTCCACCGCACAGGCCTGGCTGTTGGCCACCTTCCTCAGCGAGTTCCTGGACTGAGGGACTTGCAGAGGTCGCATGCCCTGGGCAGGGCAGGGCGATGAGAAGGCTTTCCCAGTTTTGTTGGGGCTTTGAGGAAAAGGAGAAAGAGCCCAGATAGGTCATCAGTTCTCCATGGAACAAGCTTGTCACCGCAACAGCACCCCACCCCGGACTCTCAGGGAGCCACCAGCCCAAGCCTTCCTGAGAGTTCCAGGCCAGCAGGGGGTTGGGCAAGACGAGGGGCTTGCTCTGAGGGAGCAGCCAGCCACCAGGTTGGAGGCTCCTGGACCTGACCCACAGCACTGGCCACCTGGGATGGGACCACCTACACCGCCCACCTCCCTCAACAGAGTACCCTGGTGGGGCAAAGGGTTTGTGCTTGGTTACTGACCTACAGGCTGGTGGCTCACATGCACTCAGCCACCCTATGAAAGGCCTGGCAGTGTGCTTCCATAAAGATTACAGCATGCGGAACCCCCTGGAGCGGTCCCGCCCTGGCACACGGGTCTCCATGGGCCAGGGCCGACTCAATGGCATTGGGCTTTTCGGTTTTACTGGGGTGTACGGCACTGAGGTTTTTTGTTTTGTTTTAGAGGGTGGGGAGGTGGCCACAGAAGTGGTATCCAAACCCTAGCACTCGGTCCGAGAGCTTGATTCCACTGCAGGTCAGCCCCAGGCTTGGGTGGGAAGCCCTGCTTCCCGGTAGTCAGGCTCCCCTGGGACAAGCCAGGACACCCGCTGGACTGACGACCACCGCAGGCACTGTGCCCTGCTCGGAGGCAGCAGGCCGGAAAGAAGACAGTGCCAGGCAGCAGAAAGGTCCCAGAGGCAACAGCAGCCCATCTCGTGCATCCCAGCTCACCAGCTGGGCCACTGGCCTGGGCCTCTCACCTCTGAAGCTGCACTTCCTCTCAGCCCCTCACACGTGACGACGGTGAGCCGGTACGCGCTGAGCCCTGGCATTGGCGTGTGCTCAAGAAACGTCAAGGGGAGCTCCCGAGTGGTGCAAACGGTGGACTTGGTTGGCTGCCAGCTGAAAGACTGGGAGATCGAGTTGACCTACGGGTGCCTCCAAAGAAAGGTGTGGGGATCTACTTCCCAAAACTCAGCCACTGAAGACCCTCTGGAGCTAGTACCCAGGGCCTTAAACGTTTGCCAATGGCCGTCCAAGGGACCATCTGGGAGTCAGGAAGAGGAGGAAGAGATGCAATGTGCAACTGACTGCCTCCAGCTGCCTCCTCTGCCAGGAGACCAGAGCTGGATGGTGCCTGGCTACCACCACTGAACATTTTGATCAAAGATTTAACAAAAGAATCCTGATCAAAAGGTGGAGGGTACAGAACAGAATTTTTTAAATTCTCATGGAATCCAGACTTTCTGGAGACATGGAAGGTTGGATAAACGTCTGAAACTATTGCCCTATGATCATCTTTGAACTTTAAATCAAAAATACCCCCTGAAGTCTTCTTAAACCCGGACAATCGTAGCTTAACTAGATAAGACCCCAGTGCAGTGCTCCGTAACCTAGTCTGGCTCCGGGGCCGCCACGCCTGGCTCCCGGCCAAGAGCATGTCCCCTTCTCCTTGCAGATTGCTGTGACCTTCGCCATCGTCCTGGGAGTCATCATCTACCGGATCTCCATGGCCGCCGCCTTGGCCATGAACTCCTCGCCCTCTGTGCGGTCCAACATCCGAGTCACGGTCACGGCCACTGCGGTCATCATCAACCTGGTGGTCATCATCCTGCTGGACGAGGTCTACGGCTGCATAGCTCGGTGGCTTACAAAGATTGGTGGGTGTCCACGCCACGAGGAACGGTGCCGGGCAGCATGGAGGGCGGGCGGAGCCCTAGGGTCAGACACATTCCTGTCGAGGCAGATTCCCTGGTCTGCTCTGTGACCTCTGCAGCCCTAGTTCCCTAGTTTCTAAGTGAGGGCACAAGAGCTGTGTCCCAGCGGCCGTTAGAGCTAACTGAAGGCCTGGGGCCTCTCAGCCACCTCTCAATGTGTGACACAGAGACCACAGGTGGGTGGCTGGCGGGAACAGAAACGGACTGTCTCCCGGTTCTGGAGGCTGGAAGTCCGAGCCCAGGGCGTGCCTCTAGGGGAGCACTTCCTCGTCTCCTCTGGCTTCCCGTGGCTGCTGGCTGCCCTTGTAGAAGCACCTGTCCCCACCGCATGCTTTGCTCTTCCCACGTGCATTGGTGTCTTTGTATAACTCAGAAGGGATAAGGTTTAGGACCCACCCCATTCCGAATGGCCTCACTAACAGGACAGAAGCACATCCCTGTATCCACACAGAGTGGGGTTCCCAGGCACAGGGGTGGGGTTTTGAGCACATACTGGGGCACAGTCCATTCAGAACAGCAGCTGGTCCTCAGGCTGGGAGCCTCGCTGTGGGTATTTCCATAGCAGTACCACCACGTCTCCCCTCCCTCCTCCCAGAGGTTCCGAAGACCGAGAAGAGCTTCGAGGACAGGCTGATCTTCAAAGCGTTCCTGCTCAAGTTTGTGAACTCCTACACGCCCATCTTCTACGTGGCTTTCTTCAAAGGCCGGTAGGAGTAACTTCCTTACTGGAACTTGGGACCTGTTCCCAACTAGCTCCACCCAGTCTGGGAAAAGGACGCCCCATCTGTGTCCCTAGGAGTGGGGGCCCCTGAGGTCCGGGGTGGACAACCTCTGAGGCACCCCAGGGATGCCAGAGCAGGGGGACCTGGGCAGTGAGCCCTGGGTGCCCACAGGGTCATCAGCAGAGTCAAGGGTGAGGGCCACAGGTGGGTGAGAAGGAATAAGACGCACAGTTGCCGGCAGCTCAGACTGGGTGAGGCTCAGGTGGGCTCCCAGGCGTCCCACCCCACCACGCCTCTTGCCACCCCAGTCCATTCTGAGAGCCCCTACAGCACCCGCACACCCACAGACAGCTGGAAGGCTGCAGGCCAGAGGCGCCCTGGGCTGCCTCTTCTCACCCAGTCCAGCATGACCTCTTAGGCCGCTTCCAAAGACCTGTCCCCAGGGTGCTCAGTGCTGTCCCCAATGGGGAGCAGAAAGGGGTTCTCACAGCCGCCCGCATCCTGGAGCCAGACAGCTGGTGAGGCACATGCCTTTCGGGGTCCAGGAATTCTTTCCACAATCCCCTCCTGGGTGCCTTCCTTCCACTGCCTCAAGGTCTGGGGGCTTCGTGCTGAGGAAGTTAACTTTACTTCCCTCTGTGGCTTTGGCAAGCAAATAAGCGTTTGGCCAATAGAAGCCAGTGTGGTGTTTCCTGTAGACTAGGTCAGGCCGAGAGAGAGCCCCTAAGGCCACCCCCAGGCTTGAACCCCGGACTCTTGAGCTCTCCTGTGTGGTGTCCTCTGAGCCCGGGCACTTCCCCTAATGTGCCTCCCACCACCGCAGGTTCGTTGGACGCCCGGGTGACTACGTGTACATCTTCCGCTCCTTCCGGATGGAGGAGGTAACCAAGACTGTCTGCAGCCCCTCTGTTCTCCTTTCCCAGTTCTGTGGGCATGTGCTTCGCGGGGGAGAAGCAAATTCGTTAAGCGCGCAGTCCCAGGTTCTCTGGAACTCTCTCCCATTCCCTGGCTGGTGTCATGGGCTTTGATCTTATTTGGCAGGTCCCCTAAAAGAAGAATGTCTCTGTAGAGTTAACAAGAGGTAAAAAATGACGCTACTTTTAGTCTATGTTTTTCAAGGCCACAGGTGTTTCTTTTCTTTGGTTGAGACGAGTTACTCAGGAAGAAACAGGACTTGGCTACACTTTTTGGATTTACCATTGAAATGCCCCCCCTCTCTGCCCTCAAACATGGGGCTGTGTTTGGTTTCCAAGGCTAGTGGCCTCTGGCATCTGCCCAGCAACTCCAGCCACAGTGAGTCTGGCCAGTGCGCGAGCCGGCCTTCTGCCTCCGAGTCATGGGACGTGGGTTTCCTCAGCCACATGTCCCACGACTAACAGCTCCATCAGACCAAGCCACTGGTTGAACTCACAGAATATTTCAGCCCATCAGAAAACATGGGTGATAAAGCGTTGGAGTGGGCGTCAGGTACGGGGTGACCTATCTGCTGGTTCAGCCTCCTGAGTGCAAGCCCTGCACATCCCAAGTCATGTGCTCATCCAATAGTAATGAATGTTTTCAAAAAGATCATAAAATGCTTTTCCATGGCATGGCCTTGGCCTTGGAGTAGGATAGACTGTAACTCCTGTATGGATGGAGAAGTTGGGAAAGGCTGTTGTTGAATAGAGTAAAGCAAAGGGCATCGTTACTTTTCATGAAATTACAGCTCTCCAAAACTAACTTTTCAGGTAACTGTATAAAAAAAAAGAATTTAAGAAGCTCTGGTGGCACAGCGGTTAGAGCATTCAGCTGCTAACTAAAAGGTCAGCATTTCGCATCCACCAGCTGCTCTGCCAGGAGTAAGACGAGGTGGTCTGCTTCCATAAAGAACTATGAGGCAGGTCTACTCTGTCCTACAGGGTTGGTATGAGTCAGAATCCCCTTAACAGCAGTGGGTTTGGTTTGGGTTTGGTATAAAAAGCTTGACTCAGGACTCATGAAGGACTTGGGGCAGTCCTGGGGTCACAGCACCCCTTGGGTTCCCTTTTCTTGGGCGGGTTAACTAGCTTGCCCACAAAGGTCTCTGACCACCACCTGGCTGCCTAACCCTCAGCCCAAGGTGACTTAAGCCCATCGGGTGCAGGGACATTAGACCAGGGGCTGGGAGTCCCTTATCTTCCCGACTACATGAACCCGAGCCCACAGTGACAGTGCAGCCATGGGTAGGCAGCCAGGACATATAGATGGGCCCTGCCCTGGAGAAGAAGGGCCCTGAGTTCCAGCCCCACCACTGCCTGCTCCCTAGCCTCGTGCTCCCTTCTCTGAGCCCTGGTTAGGGCGCTCCCAGTCCCAGGGCCTGTGGACAAGCTGTAGCTCCCTGGGCCAGAACCAAGTCCTACAGACTGGTGTTGAAAACAACAGAAACTTAGTCTCAGTCCCGGAGGCTAGAGTCCGAAATCAAGGTGTGGGCGGGGCCTTGCTCCCAGCCCGGCTCCAGGGGAGGAGCCCTCCTTGCCTCTCGGGTCTTGGCCTGCAGCCCTCAGCCCCTCAGCCTGTAGCTGCTTGACTCCTGTCTCTGCCTGAGTCATCACATGGCAACCCCCTGGGTGTCTCTGGGTCCAAATCGCCCTCACCAGTCGTTGGCTTGAGGGCACCCTACTCCAGTAT
>NW_006921831.1:821978-823217 GCF_000298275.1 Orycteropus afer afer
GCAGTGGGTGTGGTTTGGGCTTTGCTTCTGTGAAGACTGACAGCCTTGGAGACCCTCTGGTGCAGTTCTGATCTGTCCTCTAGGGGCGCTGTGGGTTGGAATCGATTCTACAGCACACCACAACTCCAGGGTCACTTCATGTCAATTTGATTCCATCTTCAAAGACCCCATTTCCAATATGGTCACGTTCACAGGGTTAGGCCTTGAACATATCTTTCTGGGGGCCACCAAACAGGCCATCTCTTGTGGTGCCAGGAGGGTGCTGACCGCTCTGTGACCACAGTGAGAATGGAGGACGGGTGCTGACAGCTGTGTCCACAGTGCTCGAGGGCCTGGGCCATCCCTCATGGCTCCCAGTGGACGCTGGCCGCCCTGTGTCAGTGGTACACACGGGGACCAGCGCTGCTGGCTGTGTCCTCAGTGCACAAGGGGCCGGGCTGTCTCTCACGGTGCCCAGCAGGTGCCGACAATTCTGTGCGCGGTGTGAGTGGGGGCGGAGGACGCTGACGGCTCTGTGTCCTCAGTGCACGTGGGGGAGACGGGTGATGTCGGCTCTGTGTCTGTGGTGCACACAGTGGATGAGTGCTGACAGCTCTTGGGTCCACAGCATGCCAGGGGCTGGGCTGTCTCTCACGGTGCCCAGCGGGTCCTGGCAGCTCTGTGTGTGCAGTGCACGTGGCGGAGGCAGGCGCTGGCGGCTCTCTGTCCGTGCCGTGTGCAGGGACGGGTGCTGACAGCTGTGTCCACAGCGCTCGAGGGCCTGGGCCATCCCTCATGGCTCCCAGTGGGTCCTGGCAGCTCTGTGTCCATGGTACACACGGGGGATGAGTGCCGACGGCCTTCATGTGCACAGTGCACAAGGGGCTGGGCTGTCTCTCATGGTACCCAGCGGGTGCTGGTGGCTCTGGGTCCGAGGTGCGTGTCGAGGGGGGCGTGGGCTGTCGGCTCTATGTCCGTGGTATACTCAGGGGACCAGCGCTGACCGCTGTGTGTCCACAGTGTGTGCCGTGGACTGTCGGCTCTGTGTCCGCAGTGTGCACCAGGGACTGGTTCTGACTGCCATGTGTCCACAGTGCACACCGGGTGGCTATCGGCTCTGTGTCTGTGGTGCACACTGGGGAGGCGGGCACTGTCAGTTCTGTGTCCACGCTGTGTGTGGGGACAGGGCTGTCAGCTCTGTGTCCGCAGTGCACACTTGGGAGGCAGGCCCTGTTGGCTCTGTGTCCACAGTGCGCTCGG
>NW_006921831.1:824912-830815 GCF_000298275.1 Orycteropus afer afer
GGTGGCAAACAAACCACTAACACTGACCACTGTCTTCATGAGAGGGAACAGAGAAATCAATGCGAACAAGTCCAGTCACGGTTTAAAACAGGCCACACTGTGATGGCTGAGTGCAGCCCAGAGAGCCAGAAACTCTCGAGCTGCCCCCGGGCACAGGCCCTGTCCGCCCCCTCCCCCCGTCTTGCTGACTGGGGCCCCCGCTTCCAGGAAGATGAAGAAGCTCATCCGCTCCCTGAGGCTGAAGCAGCGAAGCCTCTTGGACCGCGAGGAGCACGTGAAGAAGAAGCAACGCTATGAGGTGGACTACAACCTGGAGCCGTTCGCCGGCCTCACCCCGGAGTACATGGAGATGAGTGAGTGGCCAGCAGGGTCCATGGCGAGGGCTGCGGGGGCCTGCTGTCCCGTCGCGGCTCCAGGCAGAGAGGAGGAGAGGAGAGGTGGGCGGCCCTGGCTGCCTCCTTGGCTGTTCCCTCCTCGGGGGGCGTCCTCATCTGCAGACGGCCCTGAGGTCTCTGGTGGCACTCTGCTACTTCCCTGAAGGTGGGTGCTTCAAATCCACCCTGCAGTACTGCTGCAGAAAGGCCTGGCAACCAACCCACTTCCATTAAGATTACGGCCGAGAAAACGCGTGGCACACAGGCCTGCTGTGGAGCACAGGCTGTCGCCAGGGGCGGCACTGACTGGACGTTAGCTAACACTGACAGCAGCAGCTGCAGGCAGCCGGCACCTCTGGGGGACCCCGCCAGACCAGCCTGGCACACCCCTGGCTGCTTCCCTCTCCCTTACTCCCTGACCAGCCGGAGGCCCCACAAGCTGCATCCCCTGCTCTCCTTGGGGTTCCCCAGTAATCTGGGTGCCTCCTCCAAAGGAGGTGCACACACCCCTCAGGAACCCCTCCTCGTGGGCAGAGCACCCGCGCAGGGCAGGCGCCCGCTCTCACCTGGGGGCTTGCCGGCAAGAGCAGACACGTAGTGGAGATGCAGGAAGCAAGCCTTGTCCCCCGAAACTGTGAGGCTTGACAGGCAGATGTGGAGGGAGGGGCCTCACTGCCACAGGGGCTGGGGTGCGGGAGAGGTGGGGAAAAGCCACCTGGCGCTTTCCTGACCCCATCTCCCGCCTCCTTCTGTGCCGCCACGCTGGCCTCCCTGCTGTCCCCACATGCCCAGAGCAATGCCTGCCGCCAGGCCTGTGTGCACTAGCTGTCCCCCGCCTGGGGTGCTGTCCCCCCACATATCCTCGTGCCGCCTCTCTCCCTTCCCCGGGGCTCTGGAGAGGGTCTTCGCTGGCCACCATGTCTGTCGGGCAGCCCCTGCCCCGTGAGGCCCTGACTCAGTCCCTCCCCAGCTTTGTCACTATGACGCCTGCTGCCCTCCTTGCTTCTCTGTGTCTGTCTGTCAGCAGTGGAATGGAAGCCGGGAGGGAGCAGGGCTATTTCCTTCCTGCTGTTCCCGGCCACATCCCCCACTCCTAGAGCAGGGCCACGTATACAGAAGGCACTCAGTAAGTGTTTGTTGAATGACTGGATGTACAAAGGCAATCAGGAGACCACCCTGGGCAGCTTACTTAGAATGCTGGTTCCCAGGCCCACCCCTGGTCTATGGAGCGGAGGCCTGGGACCCTGCTTTTTGACAAACACCAGGGAGAGCCAGGGTTGACAGGCCTAGACGGGAACATGGCCAAGACCTGCCCTGCAGCTCTCTCAGCTCTCTGGAGGGTGGCGAGGAACAGGGTGACCCTGGGTGCCCGCGAGCATTTCTGGCTGATTGGCTTGCCAGCTCCTCTGTGCCCCCCTCGTGTTGGGCAAGTCGACCCACAGAGCTCACTCCCAGATGGTTGTGCATGGATGCCTTCCGACTCGGGAGGAAAGACTCCCAAGACTGCAAGTGGGGGACGTGCTGAGTTCAGACAACTCGACGCCCTTTTCCCCAGGATCCAATCTGAGCTGAGCCAGCAGGGCCACTCCCCAACACCCCCAAGGTCCGTCCTCCACGCAGGATCTGCAGGAGGGGACTGAGATGGGGCTTCCCCCCCGGGGTGATGTGAGCAAGCCCTTTGTGGGAGACCCTCAGGAGAGTTCACGGAAGTAGATCACCAGGCCTTTTGGCGACAGCCCCTGTAGGTGGACTCAAGCCCCCAGCCTTTCGGGGAGCAGTCCGGGCTGTGACCTGTTCTCACTGCCCAGGGGTGATTGGGAGCGGCCAGGAGATAGACAGCCAGTTCCTGGGTTTGTATGTTCGTGGTGGTTGAAGTCTGGCACGCCTCCCAGGCTTGGTGAAACGAAATCCCAGACAGGTTCTTCCTCCCACCCTGGGCGCCTGCCCCCTACCCCATCACCACCGAGCACAGCTCCATGTCTCCCTGGCCCTCCCCCCATCGCACTGGCTGCACAGCTTCCCCTCGAGGGACACACAGCAGGGCACCCAGCAGCACCCAAACAAAGCCCAGCTGCCAGGAGCGACTGACTCACGGCCCCCACGGGGGTCAGAGCAGAGCTGTGCCCACAGGGCTTTCGGTGGCTGACTTTTCAGAAGGAGGTTGCCAGGCCTTTCTTGCAAGCCACCTCTGGGTGGACTCGCATTTCCAGCCTTTCAGTTGGCAGCGGGGCGCATAAGGCAGTCCCAGCACCCAGGGACCCCCTCCCACTTTGCCGGCTGCCCGAGTCCACTCCAACTCATGGTGCCCCTGTGTGTGTCAGAGCACAGCTGGCCACCATAGCACCTGCAGTGGCTGGTTCCTCAGATCACCACCTTTCTTCTGAGGGAGCTCTCGGTGGGGTTGAACCTCCAACCTGTCAGCAGTCAGTGTGTTGACCAACCACGCCACCCAGGGACTCCTGCGGCACCCACAGAAGGCTAAATAGACAGGAAGGCCCAGCTTGCAATGTTCTGGCACGGCCCCGCCAGCATCTCTGATTCCCTTCATCCACCCCTTCTTGGTGGCAGAGGAGGCAGCGCCCTGTGGGAAGGGAGATCCCAGCAGACACTCTGTGGCGGCCCCCACGGTCTCAGCAGCCCCAGACCTAACTGCAAAGCCCCTCATTTCGCAGCGTGCCCCACCACCCTGTGGATGCAGTCAGATGAACCAGCATCCACAGAAACACCTGTGGAACCCACCCCAGTGACACCACCAGCTCCACTGCGGGCACAGGCCAACCCTCTCACCTGGCTTCCTTGTTTACCACTTGGCACCACGCACCTCTGGCCAGAGTCCTGCTCCAAAGTTCCCAAACCAGCTCACTGCCATCGAAAACTTCCCTGACCCTCCTCTGAGCTGGGCTGTCCGGCTCCCAGTCCCAAGGCCAGGGAAGCCCCAGGCCAGCTCACTCACCAAGGACAGTGAGGCAGGAGGGGGCAGGGAGTGGCAGGACTCCTGGGCGTGGGTGTCCACCAGCTCCTAAGCCCAGCGGGGGGCAGACTGCAGGGCTTTTGACGCAGCAGTAATGCTGGCAGTCCCCCAGGTCTCCGTTTATGACACCCCCAAACCGCTTTCTTCCCAGACCTGGGCACAGGAAGGGCCGTGGGCTGTGCCTTCAGCCTTGTGGGGGCCTTTTTCCCCATCATGATCGTTTTTAACTAGACTTGTGACAGATTAATGCATTCCCATTACACGAGAGTCAGGGAGTTAAGCGCTCCACTACTGGCCAAAAGGTAGAAGGTTCAAACCCACCCAGACACACCCTGGAAGACAGACCTTCCGTAGGCCCCACGGAGCAGTGTGCTCTGCACACGTCAGGTCGCCAGCAGGCGGAAGGGGCAGCCACTGACCACCAGGACAGCAGTGAGGACAAGTCACGGGTCAGAGCACAGCCTGCGACTCCCCCGCCTGGCCTGAGTCCCCAGGGGCCAGGGTGCCTCCACCCGCCCCCTTCAATGCACCTGCACACGTGTCTGTGCCGGCGGACATGTCTGAGATGAGCCTGTCAGGTTGGCTGTCCTCCCGCCTTGGGGCTGACCCAGCGGCCCTCTCTCTTGCAGTCATCCAGTTTGGGTTTGTCACCTTGTTTGTCGCGTCCTTCCCTCTGGCCCCCCTGTTCGCGCTGCTGAACAACATCATCGAGATCCGCCTGGACGCCAAGAAGTTTGTCACTGAGCTCCGGAGGCCGGTGGCCGTCAGAGCCAAAGACATCGGTGAGTGGCCCAGCGGGACCCAGGTGGCTCAGGGAGGCGGCCCCAGTTCTCCAGAACCAGAGCAAACAAAGGAGGTCAGTGCAGTCCCCCCACCAGGGCCACTTAGCTCCACCTGATGGAGGCTGTTTCCTCCCGCGTGGCCTCTGAGCGCCTGAGATGTGTGGGAGCAGGAGAACACTCACTGGGAAATGTCTAGTCTCTCGGGCATCTGAGCACCAGCCATCTGCTGCTCTAGGAGGTCCTAGACGTGCCCTAGGAGCTCAGGTGGCTCAGTGGGTAAGGCACTTGACTACTGACCAGAAGGTCAGCGGTTCAAACCCACCAACTGCTCCATGGGAGGAAGATGAGGCATTCTACTTCTGTAAAGATTTACAGCCTTGGAAACCCATGGGGGTTGCGATGAGTCAGAATCGACACTATGGCAGTGTGTTGGTTGGTTGGTTTTTTGGCTAGACATGCATTGATTGAGGAGCTCTGGTGGTGCAGTAGTAAAAGCATTCAGCTGCTAACCAAAAGGTCAGTGGTTCAAACCCACCAGCTACTTGTAGGAGAAAGAGATGAGGCAGTCTTTGTAAAGACTAACACCCTTGGAAACCCTGTGGAGCAGTTCCATTCTGTCCTCTAGGGGCGCTGTGGGTCGAAATGGACCCCACGGCAGTGGGTGTGGTTTGGGCTTTGCTTCCATGAAGATTGACAGCCTTGGAGACCCTGTGGGCAGTTCCACTCTGTCCTCTAGGGGTGCTGTGGGTCAGAATGGACTCCAGGGCAGTGGGTGTGGGTTTTGTGTAAACATGCACTCTCTGGTGGCTCTCACCACACACCCCAAATGTCCGTGTGGCCCCACATCTCTAAGCCGGGCCGATGTGGAAAGTAGCATACACTGCTTTACCTGTGGCCAATGCCTTCCTACAGAGCATAGCATGTAGTCATTAAATGTTCACCAAGAGGAAAAGAAAAGGAGGGGCGAGCCCCTTGGACAGATGAAGGCAGAGTTGACTGAGTCACTGCCAGACTTGGACGGTCAACGCCAAGGTGCACTTCTGGGGCTCTTTAGCTCCAAGGCACTGAGGGCACCTCGTCCGTGTGGTCGAGGGGGTTGGGGAGAGGCAGAGCCAAGGAGGAAGAACGCCAAGAGTCAGGGGTGGCAGAAACAGAGCCGACTTTGTGCAGTAGTGAGCTCCCTGTCACCAGAGGCATTTAAGCAGAGATAGAGGACTGTCAGGAAGTGGTGAGGGATGGTGGGAGGTGGAAAAGGCAGGGCTCCGGACCCCTCAGAGCCAGCCCCGGGGTAAAAAGCAAAACAAGTGTTTACTGGAACTTTATCTTGAAGATGAGATGGAAAATTAGAGAAGTCCCTTCACTTGTCTGTGAGCTAGCACAGTGTTAGTGAAAATATCACCTCCACGCTAAGAATAGAGATTGGATGAGGTGTTAGGGAGTAGTCTGTCGTGTTACCAAAATGAAGAGGGCCAAGCAGTGGGACGAGATGTCTTTGGGTTTGGCTTTCGTGGCCCAGACACGTTGTTGTGTTGTTAGGTGCCATCCAGTCAGCCCTGACTCACAGTGACAACAGAGTGAAGCAGTGCCGGTCCTATGCCACCTCACAAGCCCTGCTGTGCTTCAGCCGGTGGGGCAGCCGCTATGTCAACCCATCTTGTTGGGGGCCTTCCCCTTTTTTGCTGACCCTCTACTTTTCCAAGCACGACATCCTTCCTCAGGGAACGGTGCCTTCTGACAGTACGACCGAGTTAGGTGAGACGAAGTGTGGCCGTTCCC
>NW_006921831.1:835522-836489 GCF_000298275.1 Orycteropus afer afer
TTGGTCAGCGTGAGGGTGGGGGTGAGCCCTCAGAGGACAGGACGGTTGCCATACCGTGTTACAGATGACCCACCCAAGGCACAGAGAGGGTGAGCAGCTTGCCCAAGGTCACACAGCCCCGAGCATGCAGCTCCAAGGACCCTGCTCTCACCCAATGCTACGCTGCCCCGGGGACCAGTCCAGCAGGATGAGCTGGGTTGGAACTTCACAGTTAACAAAGTGATTTCCCTTCTGCTAGCTCCCTCTCAAACCAGCCAGCCTGGGAGGTGGGGCGTGTAGGGAGGAGCTATGAGCCCTGCTTTACGACAGGGAGCGGAGGCAGAGAGGTTAGGTGGCCTGAGGCCGCTCAGCCTGTGAGAGGCAGCACACTGTCCCGGCCTCCCGGGCC
The DNA here is from genome assembly GCF_000298275.1 of Orycteropus afer afer. Taxonomy (NCBI): domain Eukaryota; kingdom Metazoa; phylum Chordata; class Mammalia; order Tubulidentata; family Orycteropodidae; genus Orycteropus; species Orycteropus afer. The sequence goes on from NW_006921831.1 coordinate 835,911, forward strand.
TCTCCTCGGCTTCCTGGGCCCCTCCGCGTGCTAAAGCTACATGGCCACCTCCTCTGCCTAGTGGTGGACAGGAAAGAGCTGCCAGGCCGAGCCCCAGGGCCAGGACCCCGGGCTCATGTGGACGGTGGGCAGCCCCACCGTGGGGCCCTCGCCCTGCAGGGAATGAGCAGGCCTTCTCTGCCTCCCCCACCTAGCCTGGGGCCCTGTGCTCACCCTGCTGCTCCCCTCGATGGTAGGCCACCCCTGTCTCCCCTCCCCCCCCAAGGTGGGGACGGGCATTCACCCCATTGTCCCCCAAAGTACTGGGATGCCCCTCCCCCACCCAGTGTGGGGACCTGCTCACCCTGCTGTCCCTCCAGGTAATGGGCGGCCCCTCCCCATAGCCCCTTTCACCCCCATTGTGGGGACCTGTTCACCCCACTGTCCCCCCTTGTAGTGGACGGACTCTATACCCGTCTACCCCTAGCGTGGGGACCCGCTCACTCCACTGTCCCCTGGAGTAATGGATGGACTGTCCCAGTGCCCTTCCACCCCCATTGTGGGGCCCTGCTCACTCCACTGTCCCCCCATGTAGTGGAC
>NW_006921831.1:837295-838424 GCF_000298275.1 Orycteropus afer afer
CCCCAGCGTGGGCCCCGCTCACCCCGCTGTCCCCCAGGCCTTCGTCATCTCCTTCGCGTCAGACTTCATCCCGCGCCTGGTGTACCGGTACATGTACAGTGTCAACGGGACCATGCATGGCTTCGTCAACCACACGCTCTCCTCCTTCAACGTCAGCGACTTCCAGAACGGCACCGCCCCCAACGACCCCTTGGACCTGGGCTACGAGGTGCAGATCTGCAGGTAGCCCCTCAGCCCCTCCCCTCCAAAAGCCAGCACTCCCCTCTGCCAGCAGTGTGCCCAAGTCCTGGGATGGAGCGCCGCTGGCCTGTCTAGGGCCACGTGCCATCCCCGAGCCCATCATTATTGCCGAGGGGTGGAGGGGGCTCACTGGCTCAGCCTGGGTCATGTGCCAGAGTGGGGGTCGTGTTCAGAGAAGAGGGGGGACACAGGGATGCAGTGACTTGAGGGAGGGGTCACTGATGCTGGGCACAGAGCACCCTCAGCAGGCAGCCGGGCCCCTCGGTCCCTCTCGAGCAGCTCCTGCGCACGGGGGTGCTGGGGCCTCGCCCTGGGAGCACGGAAGCCAGGCAGGGGCGTCAGGAGCAGGCCCCTGCGCAGGTCCCCTGGGCTAGCTGGGTCAAGCGCGGGTGCCATGATCCCCGTGCCCATGGAACAGGCCCCTCCCCAGTGCCGTGACATGCTGTCATCTGCGGGGCAGTGGTGGGAAACCCAGGGGAAGGGCAGAGGCCAGGCAGGGCCTCACAGGGGGCAGGGATTGAAAGGGGCAGGTGTTGCAGGGGGAGGGCAGTGTGAGCTGAGACAGGGGCATCAGAGAGCTCGGGGGTGGGTGACTGTAGCCCCTTCCGTTTTCCTGGTGCAGGAAGGGTGAGGGGAGAAGTGGTGGACCATAAGACTGAAGGGGCAGGCGGGGCCTAGGTTCTGGGGTCAGGAGTTCTCAGGTCAACAGCTGAGACGGGAGAGCACCAGGCGGAACGACTGGAGGGGGAGCGGCAAACGGGGTCAGGACGTGACGAGACAGCATCATCGCTGCGTGGTGCCAATGGACAATACGCTCAGCTGCCGACCTCGAGGTTGCAGGTCCCAGTGCACACACAGGGGCCTCAGAAGAAAGGCCTGGTCATCTGCC
>NW_006921831.1:838999-839998 GCF_000298275.1 Orycteropus afer afer
GTGGAGTCCATTCTGACCCACAGCGCCCCCAGAGGACAGAGTGGAACTGCCCCACAGGGTCTCCCAGGCTGTCAATCTTCACAGAAGCAAAGCCCAAACCACACCCACTGCTATGGAGTCCATTCCTACCCACAGCGCCCCTAGAGGACAGAGTGGAACTGCCCACAGGGTCTCCAGGGCTGTCAATCATCACAGAAGCAAAGTCCAAATCACACCCACTGCCTGGAGTCCATTCTGACCCACAGCGCCCCTAGAGGTCAGAGTGGAACTGCACCACAGGGTCTCCAAGGCTGTCTGTCTTCACAGAAGCAAACTGCTTCATCTTTCTCCTATGGAGTGGCTGGTGGTTCAAACCGTGGACCCTTTGGTTGGCAGCCCAGTGCTTTAATCACAGCGTCATCAGAGCTTCTGAAGAAAAGGCAGGCAGGGAAATATGTGGTTGATTCTGTTGACAGTTTCCTCAAACGGCTTACCTGATGTTTGCAGGGTAAGCCTTGGTTTTAGCGAAGGACACCCAGGCATTGGTTGTGGGAGGGACTCCCCCCCCATGGGTCAGGAGTCCCGGCCACACGGGAGAGGCCATGAAGGCCGAGCAAAGGTCCAGGGTGATGGTGGCAGTTGTCCTTTAATTGTGAGAACATCACAGACCCAGGTTCTCGTGTGTGGTTGCTTCTGCCCCATGAAGAGTGGGGATCCTGGATTTGGGTCCACTCTGAGTTTTACCAGGCCCCGCCCTCTGGCTGCCATCAGGTGCTACTGCAGGTGCTGTGCGCGCCTCCGCTCCCCCCGGCCGCACCCTTCACTGAGCCGGATCCGGAAGAGTAGGTGGCGGCAGGGCCAGAGCCCAGCCAGGCCAGGGCGGTGGGTGCGGGAGAGACAGGCTTAGCTGAGCTGAGAGCTGTGAGTGCTGCCGGCTGCCGTTCATTCCTGGGCTGTAACACAGCCCGTGGGTTCATGGCTGCACCCAGAGGCGGACATGACCATCCTCCCTAAGCCAGA
>NW_006921831.1:841333-852052 GCF_000298275.1 Orycteropus afer afer
TGCAGGGGTTCAGAGAGAAATCAAGGGGGCGTCTGCTGGGTGGGGAGCCCCTGGGTGCAGCAAACAGTCAAGCACTCAGCTGCTCCCCACGAGGTTGGAGGGTCAAGGCCACCCAAGGTGCCTCAGAAACAGGTCTGGCAATCTACGTCCAAAAGCAAAGCTGTTAAGGACCTGTGACTTCTGGGAGGTACATAGTCCATACAAGAGTGGCCTTGGGGAGGGGACAGTGTTTGCAGGGGCTGGCCCCTCCAATCAGGAAGCTGCTCAGCCACATCTCCCACAGGGACCTAACACCTAAGGGGCGAACCAGATTGTTTAGAGATGGGGGGATTCCCAGGAAGAATCAGCTGGAGTCAGGGGCAGTGGCCGCCTCGGGGTGCTGGAATCGGGGGCTGCAGGCGGGCCGGGGCGGCTGCTCAACAGGGGCCCACTTGCACCATTGTGTGTTTCACCTTGAACTCGGGCTGCTGTGTCTGCTCAAAGCTGTCATCATTCTTGACACTGTCCCCCAAGAGAGCACAGGCTCGAGAGGTGGCCTCAAACTATGTGGAAGGCCCTGGAGGCGAGGAGGGGTGGAGGCAGGGCGGGCTTAGACGGAGTGGGGGCTCACAGAGCCTAGCCTGCTCCCCTTTTGAACCCAAGAGCCTCCACTTTCTTTGACAGACCTACTGCGAGTGTGTTTTTAAACCCTCCCAGAACATATAAACACGACATTTGCCAATGCAACATTTTTCGCATGTACAACTCAACGACACCAATTACATGGATCATGTCAGGCAGCCGTCACCAGAAACAGAAACTCCGTGTCCCTTAATGGTGATGCCCCCTGCCTGCCTGCCCACCCTGGTGACCACACAAAACCTTGGTCTCACCCTCCCTGTGAGCGAGAGCCGGCCTTCTGTGCCTGACGCACTGCACCGAGCGGCATGTGTTCAAGGTCCAGCCGTGTCGTCGCAGGTCCCAGGCCCCTGTTTCTGTTCTTGGCTGAGCGATATCCCCTGGCTGGACCGGTGTGGGCATCCGTCTCTGTTCACAGACACTCAGGTTGTGTCCACGTTTCGGCTGTCCTAGCAGTGCTGCAGTGAACGGAGGTGCACGGCGCCACTGCGTTTCAACATTCGGGGCATCTGTAGCCACGTGGTCACAACACTTCTGTCTGTGGGCCACGGCTGGGCTGCCGGGGGCACCCACTGGTGTTTGTGTCTAGTACAAAGCCCCAGTGCATGGTGGTCCCTGGACCTCACCCCACACGGAGAAACTCACCTGACAGGGTGAGTGGCCTGGGCGCTGGCGTCTTATTCCAGGGCCAGGCCCAGGCTGGCCTGACCTTGTGCCTTCACGCCCTACAGTCCCCCTGAGGGCCTGACCTCAAGGCCCTGGCATTTCTTGCAGGTACAAGGACTACCGTGAGCCCCCGTGGTCCGAACATAAGTACGACATCTCCAAGGACTTCTGGGTGGTGCTTGCGGCCCGGCTGGCCTTCGTCATCGTCTTCCAGGTGCGGTGGCCCGAGCGATTCCCGGAGGGCGGGGAATTGGGGCCTCAAGGCCTGCTCTATGTCCAGAGTTGGGTCAGCGTCCGAGGCGGACACCCAGGGAGCAGGGCCGCCTTGAGCGTGCTTGCCCGTCTGGAGTGAACACCACTGTTCGCTCCAGGTTAGGAGGTAAGCACAGGGCAGCCCGTGCTGACACTGCTTCCTGGGTGCTCCTACACTGGTCAGGACGCGGCAGCTGGCCGGAGCAGGCTCCTTGAAGGTGGGTCTGGAGAACCCGTTTAGGACCCCGAGAAGGGCCGGCTGACCCCTGGCCCGGTCCAAGGACAAGCCCCAGGAAAGCCTCTGGAAGGAAGGAGGATATAAGGGGTGGTGCCTGAGGGGTTTGGACTCGCGCAGGGAAGGCCAGAAAACAGAGCCCCTGACTCCACGTGTGTCCAGCGGGTTTTCAGTGGCTGAGTTTTCAATAGTTGATCACCAGGCTTTTCTTCTGAGGCGCCTGCGCGGACTCGAACCCCCAACCTTTTGGTTAGCAGTCGAGTGTGGTCACCATCTGCAGCACTCCGGGACTCCTCGGAAAAGGCTGTTGTTGGTTGTAGTGCAGTCGGGTCCTGCTGACGGCGCCCCCATGTGGCCAGAGCGGAGCTGCTCCGGCGGGTTTCCAGAGCTGGGCCTGGGAAGGCAGGCGGCCAGCTCTGTCTGCTGACCGGGGAGCACAGGTTTAGTATAAGTGGTGCTGGTGGGACGAAAGAGCGAGGCCGGGCCCTTGGCTCTATGCTGTCTGTCAGACGTGGGGTGAGGGGCACCCAGCGCTGTCCACCTCTCAGTCTCTGTCCACAGCTCTGTGGAGTAGGCTCTCTTCAGTGGGCAGGACCAGGACAGACAGGTGGACAACTCAGTAAGCAGGACCTCAGTCTCCACCCAGCCCAGTGCTCTGGAAGGAACACGGGCACTCTAGGGCCTGGGACCTGGCCCACCCAGCCTGGGCACTGGGAGGGGGACAGGGGCCCTCTCTTGAGGCCTGGGACCCAGCCCACCCAGCCCAGTGCTCTGGGAGAGGGACAGGGCCCTCTCTTGAGGCCTGGGACCCCGCCCACCCAGCCTGGGCACTGGGAGAAGGACAGGGGCCCTCTCTTGAGGCCTGGGACCCAGCCCACCCAGCCTGGGCACTGGGAGCGGGACAGGGGCCCTCTCTTGAGGCCTGGGATCCAGCCCACCCAGCCTGGGCACTGGTCATTTCTTAAGCCTCATTGATAAGGAGTTCAGAACGATTCAGAGAGTTGTCCAATTTATGGGGTTCAGTTCTGTCAGGAGGAGGCCCTGGGTGGCAGAAACCAGAGGCGCCTGGGAAGATAGGCCTGGTGACCCACTCTCTGGAGCGTGGCTCTGCTGCGACGCGGGGCATTGTGGGTCGGAATCAACGAGGCGACAAGACAGTTGGCACACGTTTCCGGGAGGTCGGCTGGGGCGTTGCTGTGCTTCCGGACCCTCTGGGGCCCCTGGAAGTGCACGCGGGGAGGTGGCAGGCAGCTGGCTGCAAGGCTGGAGGGTCGAGCCCACCCAGCCTCGGAAGGAAGGCCTGGCATCTGTTACGGAAAACTCAGCCACTGAAAACCGCTGGGAGCGCAGCTGTGCTCTGCCCCACACAGGGCGGGCGTGACTCGGGGCCGCCTCACAGCAACCTGGTGGCTTGGCCTTTGGGGAAACTGAGGCCCGGAGAGCGGCAGGGGCTGATCAGCTGCGGGGCGCAGGGAGAGCCGTTGGCCCGTGGACCCCTTCCCAGCCCCCACGAGCTGCCTCTCCTTGCAGAACCTGGTGATGTTCATGAGTGACTTCGTGGACTGGGTCATCCCAGACATCCCCAAGGACATCAGCCAGCAGATCCACAAGGAGAAGACGCTCATGGTGGAGCTGTTCATGAAGGAGGAGCAGGGCAAGCAGCAGCTGCTGGACACGTGGATGGAGAAGGGCCGCCAGCGCGAGGAGCCGGCCAACAGCCACGCGGCCAGGGCCGGCCCGGACAGCGCCGCCTTCCCCGGGGGCGCCCTGTAGCCGGCGGCCAGCCTGCGGGACCCGGCCAGACCTGGGTGATGGTCACACGTGGAGGACCTCTGGCGGCCAGGGCACCACTTCTGTCCCCTGGTTTTTTCTTCCTTTCCTTGTGTTTGCACAGAGCCCTGATGCAGGGAGTTAGTTTCTTACTGTTAGGGTGAAGGGTGAAGGGGAGAGGTTGCGGGCGCTTTGCAGAGACCGTTCTCGGGAAACGGGGTCTCCTTGGTGTGGAAATATCTGTCTTTGAGCCTCCTGATGCCTTAAAATACAAGCAAGGTGGGACGCGCAGCCTCGGGCAGAAGCGGGCGTTTAGAGCGGAGGAGGGGGAGTTGATGGGGAGTAAACAAAGCAGTGTCTGCTCGGAAGGGGTCTCCACCTCTGGGTCAGACGGGCCCCAAGCCTCTTAATGAGCTTCCCTCCCAGGTCAGAAGCTGAGACACGCGGGTCACAGAGAGGGGCACCGTCGCCCTGCCTGCTCGGAGGGCGCGGGAGCTTCTATTTTGTTCTCGGAGAGCTGGAGGGACGCAGGGGTCCGTGATGAAGCAGTCACCTCGCCCTGTGTCCCCCTGCCGTGCCCCCACCCTCGGCACACTGATGAGACCTGGGACCGGCGTGCTCTCTTTGTGGGGTCAGCTCGACAGGGATGCCCAGTGGTCGACCCGGGCGGTGCTCGCGGGGTGCCTTCAGGGCCTCAAGGACTGAGACTTCCGGGAGGTGTGCCCAGCGTTGGAACAAGGATCGATTCAAAAAAAAAAAAAAAATTATGTAGTGGACTTGAGGGTTTGGTTTTTGGGGTCGTTCTGGGGTTTTTTCTGTAGCTTCAAGGTGGAGGGTGTTTCTTTGCTTAGTTACGGAATCTCACCGAGAGGGATTTGCAGTACTGTTACTACCAAAGAGATTTATTAATAAAGCCTTCTATTTTGGTAACACTTCTTTATATTTTTACCTACAGGAATGTCACTCTTGGACAGTCATTGGGGAAGCTTGTGACAGCAAGTCCCCTTAGCCATGCGTGTTTGCACACACATTTGTCTGAGCTTTCTCGAACACCAAAAGAAACAAGAGACGTTTCACCCAAGGGACAGAACCGGCGGCATCCATGCGTCCGTCCCGCCCGCGCCTGCCTTGTGACATTGGCATCCCCGTGTCCGCGGTCGCCAGTCCAAGTCCACAGGTGGCACAGCCGTCCTCCCTTTGCTCCCGTCCTGGGGCCTGCCGCTTCCCTTTCTCTTGTACCATCAGCGTGTGGAGCGGGGTTCTTGTCTGTAAATAACATTGTATTCAGGAAGGGGGGTTACCAACATGCCTTTCGTGGAAGCCATTTAAAAAAAAAAAAAAAATGAATGTGCACAAACCCGCCCAGCACCGAGGCTGAACATTCAAGGAAATAAATTTGAATACTCACTGCTCTCCTCTGTGGACGCCGCGCGCGACCCCGGCCTGAGGGAACACAAGCTACTGCCCCCAGTCGCATGTCTGACGCTGCGGGTCCGGGAGACATGTGGGCCTCCCTGTGCCGGACCCTTGAATTGTTCCAGATGCTCCTGGGACTTCATCTCCCTGATTCTGTGTGTGCACGTGTGTGTTTGCATGTGCTTGTGTATGTGTGCACATGTGTTTGCATGCATAGGTGCACACATGTATGCATGCACTTACGTTTGTGTGTGCAGGTGTGTGTACATGTACACTTGTGTTTGTGTGTGCATACACAGGTGTGTTGGCATGTACTTGTGTGTTTGTGTTGCTTGTGTGTGCATGCATATGTCGGGGGGGGCATGTGTGTCAGGGAGGGAGGGGGTTGTGGTCTCTCATTCTCCTCATAGCCTCTTCCAGAATCCCCTAACCTTGACCCCTAGTCCACCGACCCGACAGACTACTGCAGGAGTTCCATGGGCCTTTTGGGGACTAACTAGGGACGTCCGTGTTTTCACCTGAGCCCGTGGGCACTCCTTTTGAGCACCCACCTATAATCCCCATCAGGAGCTCTGGTGGTGTAATGGATAAGGCACTTGACTGCTAACTGAAAGGTCAGCAGTTCAAACCCACCAGCTGCTCCGTGGAAGGAAGACAGGGCGATCTACTTCCGTAAAGATTTACAGCCTCAGAAACCCAGTGGGGGTCTCTATGAGTCAGAAATGGCTCAATGGCAGTGAGTTTTTTTAGGTTTTTTAAATTCTCATCATTTAGTGAAACAAAGGATTTTTTTCTGATGTCAGTAACGCCTGCAGTCCTTTAGCCAGTTGGGTTCATGGACACCCTCACCTCAGCTCGGGCCCGGACTGCGGGCGCCCCCTAGTGTCAGGACGTGTTGGTCCCCAGGAAACCTCAGCCCCTGCTTCCCCCAGCGGCTCACGGTGCCCCAGGCACCTGCCTGGAGAACACTGTCCCAACGCTTCGGAGCCACCTTCCTGGTTCCGTGAGGACCCTGTGGAGCAGTTCTGCTCTGGAACCCACAGGTCTCCGAAGTCAGAAACGGACAGCAGAAACAGTGTCAACAAGAAAGCTTTGGCCCCACCTTCCTGGTCCGGTCCGGAGGGACCAAGGGAAGAGTGGCCTCAGGACCCGCCCCAGGGACCCGTCCTCCACGGTCTCCCACAGGCCTGTGAGGTCAGCAAGGCATCGTTGGCCCCTGTGAGAGATGAGGACACGGGCTCAGAGAGGGCACGTAACTTGCCCGGGAGGCGGGTTCATTAGCTCCGGAGCTGACGGGAGCCCAGGCCCCACGTTCACTTGTCAGCATTCCAGAAACATTTGTGGAGCGCCTGCTCCGTGCCAGCCACTAGGGGGAAGCAGTGAGCAAAGCAGGTGCAGCCCCTTCTGGGTGGGAGGGGCATGACTCCTGCAGAGAGAGGCAGAAGCCGGCCAGAATACGAACCTAGGAACCAGATACTTTGCCAGCAAGAATGCGCCAGAGGCTGTGACGGAAAGTGAGCAAGGTGGTCAGGGAAGCCACTAAAAAGTGGGGCAATACGGAGCCAGAACATGAAACCCTGGACCATTCAGAGACAATGGCACGTGCGAAGGTCCTGAGGCCGCAGTTGGCCTGGTGGACACTTGGAGCAGCAAGCAGGAGGGCGGGGCTGGAGGGGGCCGTAGGTAGGAGAGGAGGCTGGCACCTACTGGAGTGGGGCCTCACCGGCGACGTGAGAGCAGTGCTTAGGGGTCTGATCGGTCGCAGATCACACTGTCGGGGTCACGGGGTTTTCAGTCCCTGATTTTGGAAGTAGCTCACCAGGTCTCTTTTCCTGGCCCATCTTAGTCTGGAAGCTCTGCGGAAACCCGTCAGCCTCACAGTAACACACAGCCCACGCTGAACATGGGTGGGGCTGGGGGTGAGGTCCACTGGCTGGAATCGAACCCAGATCTCCCACACGGAAGGCGAGGATTCTACCATGGAACCACCACTGCTTTATCCTTTGAGAATCAAACCAAACCAGAGCTCCTGCTCGTGACACCCCGCGTGGCACAGGGTAGAACTGCCCTGCAGAGCTGGCCGGGCCTTTCCTCTGTGGCACTCCTGGGTGGGTTTGGGGGGTTTGAGCTGCCAGCCTTTAGCTTAGTAGGGCAAGGGCTTGGCAGTGAGGGCACCTGTGGTCCATTGCAGCGGTCGGATAAATTGCAGCGGGGTGGAGGGCCAGTGTTGGAACCCAATGACTGAAGGTGAGGCTTGGGTGAGGATGGGAGTGGTAAGATGCAAGGAAACCGATAGATAACGTCACAAAGACCTGAGGTCTGGAGGAAAGGACCCCAGGATCGGCCTGGTGCTGTTTTTTCACAGACAAGCACTGTGGGGCTCAGAGAAGGCCGAGACTTGGCCACAGTCACACAACAACCTGGCCACACCATCCTCAGACCCACGGCCCAGAATCCAGCACTGATGTTCTCTCCTGCTGGCGCCTGTGTTGGCGTGGGTGGGAGCCAGGCTGGGCACTGCAGGGGACCTGAGGTGTGGGACGCATGGGCACCTGGGCCAGCCATGCCATCAGGCCGTGTAGTGACACACGGTGTCCACCAGGGGTTCTGCTCCTTCCCTGAGGGCACAGGCTGGCCAAGTGCTGCTGCCAGCCCCAGACAACATCCATTTGGCCAGTGCTTTGGAGCATGTAACAACAACAACAACAACACGGAGCTCTGGTGGCGTAGTGCCTAAGGCATTTGACTGCTCACCAGAAGGCTGGCAGTTCAAACCCATCAGCCACTCCTTGGAAGGAAGGTTGAGCAATCTACTTCCATAGTGATACCACCTCGGAAACCAAAGGAGGGGTCGCTATGAGTCAGATCTGACTTGATGGCAGTGGGGATGGAGTCAGTCATGTTCTCAAAGATGTGTCCAAGCCCAACCCCGTCCCTGTGGGCGTGGCCTGGCTCGGAGAGCGGGTCTTTGCAGATGCTATCAGTTCACAGGAGGTCCCCTGGAGCAGGGTGGGTCCTGGTCGCACCTGAGTCGTGTCCAGCAAAGAGAAGAGATGCGGAGACACCGAGAAGGACGGCCGGGAGGACGGAGCTCTGCTGCATCCACAAGCCCGGGACGCCGGGGGCCACCCCAGCAGAAGCCGGGAGCCACCGGGCCGATCCTGCCCCGAGTCTCTGGAGGGGGCTCGGCCGCAGCAGCCTGAGCTCAGACTTCTGGTCTCCAGGCTGAAGACTGAGGTTCCGCCCTCACCAGCCGCCGGGTCTGCGGGACCTTCTCTCGGCAGCTGCAGGAGCTCACCCGGCAGGCTTGGTGTGTTCTCTGATTTTTGAGTTAATTTGATCTGTAAACATCAGGACTGGCCACATGACAACCCAGCTATTCAGCTTCTCCTGAAGGGTGGCTGGTGGGCTGCCAGCACCGGTCTCCTCGCCCACCTGTCCTGTTGGAGGGGGCCCAGGGTTCCTGCTCCTCTTCAGAGGTGTACACTTCCTGCAGCCCACCACAGCCCCCTCCTCACCCTCCCAAATGTCACCGGTGAATGGTTCCCAGAGGCACTGGCCTTTCCCGACTAGCCTCCACCATGGTCCCTGTCCCGGGACTCCCCAGAACAGAGCTTGGCCAAGGTGTGTGCGGGGGGCAGAGCTGTCTTCACCCTGAGGCTGGACTCAGACCCCCTGCCCCAGGGCACCCACATCCCCAACACCCACACACATTGATCCACAAGTTCCTAGAGCCATTCACCTACACACACGCTCAGGATGACTCCTCCCTCATAGGTGCCACGCAGGGAACACCTGCAAAGAACACACAGCAAAGGACAAAAGCCACCACCTGCCAGGAGACGGGCCGGGAAGGAGCACCTGGCACAGGGCTAGCAGAGAGGAGGCACCAGTCAGTATTGAATAAATTCATAAATGAGGGATGGACAGACGGACAGATGGGTGGGTGGATGGATGTTTGGATGGGTGGATGGGCAGACGGACGGACTGGTGGATGAAGGTTCAAATAGATGCGTGAATAAACGTTTGAATGGATGGACGGACAGACAGACAATGGCAAACAGACTGACCCCTAGGCCTTTCTGCCTGTGGTCTGAATGGCTCAGCATCGAGCTGGCGTGGACGGGGGGAGACACTGTCTCGCTGAGGAGCCAGCATGCTATAACAGAAACACCCCAATGCATGACTCTAACAAACACACATGCGTTCTCTCCCGGTTTAGGAGGCCGGGAGCCCGATTCAGGGCACCTGCTCTGGGGGACGGAATCTTCTCTGCTGGCGTCAGTGCAGGAGGAAGGCCCTTGTCTCCTTCCAGCGTCTGTGGGCCTGGCATTCCCCGGAGACCTCCATGCGTCTCGGCATCAATCCTGCCCGGGGTCTAGGAGGTTCCCAGCAGGCACCTTGGGTCCAAAGGACGCTTTTGGCCCGTGGCTCTTCTTTCTTGGTGGTACGGAGGTCCCTCTGACCTCTGCTCGATTGACCTCTTTTGTACTCAGAAGACACCGACTCAACACTCAGCTTGACCCTGTCGACTGCATCCTGCCTGACTAAGATCACTGCCTTGGCCCTGCCTCGTTGACATCACAGACGGGAGGACTCACGACACACGGGGTGATTGTATCAGATCACAACGCAGACGGTCATTACATGAGACAGACCCACGGCCCCACCGAGTGCCACATGCTTTGGGGGACACAGCCAGTCCATAACATGGAAGGTAAGCTTTGATGCCTCCTGGCGCACAGGCCACAGAAGCAGCCCGCCCCTGCTCCCTGACACAGCCTTGGCAGACATCTGACACCCGCAGCTGCCGCCTGGACACTGAGTGGGAGCCACAAAAGCACTGCAGCCTGGGCCCTTTGCAGATGGCGCACGCTGCTGCCCCCAGAAGCAACCACGGGGTGCACAGCCACCTCCCAGGGCCCCCAGGTGATCCGCACACTGCTGTCTGTCCTCTGTGCGCCTGTCTCTAAGTCTCGGTCTCTCCCTTTCTGTGTCTGTCTCTGACTCTCTTCTGTGTCTCTCTTCTGTGTCTGTCTGCCTGACTCTCTGTGTCTGTGTCTCTCCCTCTGTGCATGTCTCTGTCCCCTCAGTCTCTCCCTCTGTGTGCGTCTCTGTCTCTCCCTCTGTGTCTCTGTCTCCCTCTCCCTCTCAGTCCCTTCCCCCACCACACATTTTTATTAACGTGTAACATATAGAAACATGTGAAAGCAAATGGTCATTAAAAAGCCAGGGAGAAAAGACCACAATGGATGTCAGAAGAGACTCTGAAACTTGCCCCTGAATGGAGAGTAGCTAAAGCAAATGGAAGAAATGACAAGTTAAAAGAGCTGAACAAGATTTCAAAGAGCAGCTCGAAAAGACAAAGCCATGATTAAATGTGCATTAGTCATGATGAAATGTGCAAATTGGGAGTTAGAAAACCAAAAGGGAACAACACACTTGGGATTTCTCAAGCTGAAAGAACTGAAGAAAATAATTCAAGCTTCAAGTTGCAGTACTGAGGACTTCTATGGGCAAAATATTGAATGATGCAGGAAGCATCAAAAGAAGATGGAAGGAATGCACAGAGTCACTGTACCAAAAAGAACTGGTCGACGTTCATCCATTTCAGGAGGTGGCATATGATGAAGAACCAATGGTATTGAAGGAAGAAGTAGAGGCTGCACTGAAGGAACAGGCGAAGAACAAGGCTCCAGGAATTGACGGAACACCCATTGAGACGTTTCAACAAACGGATGCCCCACTGGAGGCACTCACTC
>NW_006921831.1:855737-864496 GCF_000298275.1 Orycteropus afer afer
AACTAATACAATATTTGTCCTTCTATCATTGACTTATTCCACTCAGCATAATGTCCTCCAAGTTCACCCATGTTCTGCAGTGTTTTGCAGATTCTACAGTATTTCTTTAACGTTTTACAGAGCAAAGATGTCACTTTGAAGACTAAGGTGCACCTGACCCAAACCACGGCATTTTCAATAGACTCATATGCACGTGAGAGCTGGACAATGCATAAGGGAGACCGAAGACGAGTTGATGTCTTTGTGTTGATGTGTTGGTGAAGAATATTAAATATACCCCGGACTGCCAGAGGAACGAACAAATCCGTCCTGGAAGGAGTAGAGCCAGAATGCTCCTTAGAAGTGAGGATGGTAAGACTTCATCTCAAGTACAAGAGGGACCAGTCCCTGGAGAAGGATGTCAGGCTTGAAAAAGTAGAGAGTGAGCAGAGGAGAGGCAGACCCTCAACGAGGCGGACTGACACTGTGGCTGCAATGATGGGCTCAAGCACAGTAGTGCCTGAGGCTGGGGCGGGACCAGGCAGGGTTTCGTTCTGTGGTCCATGGGTCGCTGTGAGTCGGAGCCAACTCGACGGCACCTAACAACAACAAGGGCTTGGGGTACGGGGAGAGTGGGGCCTCTAATGGGTAAGAGGTTTCTTCTTGCAGTGAAAATGTTCCAGGATAGTGATGGGGGAAATATGCTAACAAAAAAAAAAACTGAACTACACTTAAAAGGGCAAATTGCATGCTACGTGGTAATGCAGTGGACTGACATGGCCCGTCTAGCCACAATCTTTGTAACTGTAACTGCCACCAGGTGACTGGGTGGGCCTATGCAAATGAGGTGCTTGTGGCCCACCAAGGGGATTGGACAGCTTGCCGATAATGTAAATAAGGTCCATGGCACCATTGTGGGCACTGCTGTTGCTGCTGTGGTCAAGTGCCGTGGAGCTGGCTCTCCGTAGCAATCCTGGGTACAACAGAACGAAACACTGCCTGGTCCGGCACCAGACAGTGTCTGGCCATTCTCACTTCTGAGGAGCAGTCCGGCTGCACTCTTCCAGGACGGATTTGTTCGTTCCTCTGGCAGTGACTAGTGTCTTTAATATCCTTCGCCAGCAACACAGCTCAAATGCTTTCGCGAGTGTCACCATATTACATGTAAATAACCCGGACGGTGCAGCCAGTCCTCTGCCCACACCCTGCATCGCCCCCATCTCGCCCTCAATAAAAGTGGGTCCCTGCCTGGCCTGGCAGGCCCCGTTCCCCCTCAGCCTCCTGCCTGTTCTCCCTCTGCTCCTGGTACCCTGGCCCCCTCACTGCTTCTGGAACCCCAGCTCTCACTGTTCCCTCTGCCCAGCACAGTTTCCCTGCACACTGACCCCCGCCCCTCCCCCGCCCCAAGCAGGAGACCCACCTGGCCCACCCTTTGAACCTGCACCCCCTTCTGGCGTCCACACCCCCCTCTCCATGCTCCTCTTTCCCTAGCACTGACACGCAGCACAGGGCACAATTTTATCACTTAAGCCTCCCTAGACACTAGTCCAGGTGGGTGGGGACCTCATCTGCCTTGTTCACTGACCTGTCCCCCGCTCTTACACGTGGTAGGCCAAACAAACCCAACCCAACCCAACCCAACCCAACCCAGCACCACCAAGTCGATTCCGACCCAGGAACCCTAGAGGACCGAGAACTGACCCCACCGCGTTTCCAAGGCTGCATCTTTATGGAAGCAGACTGTCTCATCTTTCTCCCGCAGAGCAGCTGCTGGGTTTCAACCCACCTTTTGGTTGGCAGCCAATGCTTTAACCACCACGCCACCAGAGCTCCACATGGTCGGCACTCAACAAATACTTCTTAAATAATGACGGCAACTAAATCATGTCTAATTAAATGGAACCTTGAAAACCACAATAAATGGCTGGATACTCTTTTCCACACACAGAAAAGGCCACGGGGGAAGGCTCCCCAGTTGGCTTAGCCGTTTGAGCTCTCGGCTGCCATCTGAAGGGTTCAAATCCACCCATGGGTGCCGAGGAAGCAAAGCCTGGCTATCTGCTTCTGAAAGGTCACAGCCTGTAAACCCTGTGGTGGTGGTGGTGGTTGTTTGCCGTCGAGTCGGTCCCGACTCATAGCGACCCCTCCTTGGGTTTCCGAGGCAGTATCACTACGGAAGTAGGATTGCCCAACCTTCCTTCCGAGGAGTGGCCGGTGGGTTTGAACCGCCAGCCTTCTGGTGAGCAGTCCAGGGCCTTAGGCACTATGCTACCAGAGCTCCTATGAACAGTTTATTCTGCACACACAGGTCGCCGTGAATCCGAATCCACACCAGGCGTCGTCGGTCAGCCCAGTAGGGTGTGGACCCACAAAGGGTCTGCGACCCGGGGTGAGGACGACGCGGGGACAAAAGGGCCGCGGCCTCTGCATATGGGCAGGCCCCGCAGAAGGGGTGCCGACCCGGACCCCACAACGCATCGGCCGTCTGCGGAGAATGGAGCCCTCGCCCAGCGATCCCGGACCCCTGGAGCCCCACAGCCCCTACGAGGTGGGCTGTCCGAACTCTAGCAGCTCCCGCCTCCCTGGAGCGCCCCCTGGCGGCGGCCGCAAGGGCCCAGGCGGAAGTGGCTGTGGCCGGCCTTGGGGCGCATGCGCCAAGCCCGGAGCTGTCGCGAGACTAGGCGACCTGGCCTCGCGGTGACACGATGGACTTCCGGTGGCGGGGCCCTGGCCAGAGCGAGCGCTCAGGGGTCCGAGTGTCGCAAGTGCTGCGGCTGCCGGCTGGGGCCGCGGGCGCTAAGCGGACAGACGCCGGGGCCGCGGCCCTGAGCAGGCGGAGACCGCAGTGCTGGGCCGAGCCCTGGCCGTCGCCGCGGCCATGGACCCGTTCCTGGTGCTGCTGCACTCGATGTCGGCCGGCCTGTCGAGCAACGAGCTGACCGAGCTTAAGTTCTTGTGCCGCGAGCGCGTGAGCAAGAGGAAGCTGGAGCGCGTGCAGAGCGGCCTCGACCTCTTCTCGGTGCTGCTCGAGCAGAGCGACCTGGCTCCCGACCGCCCCGAGCTGCTGCGCGAGCTGCTCGCCTCCCTGCGGCGCCACGACCTGCTGCGGCGCCTGGACGACTTCGAAGCGGGCGCGGCGGCCGGGGCCGGGACCGCGGAGGAAGGTGGGCGCACGGGGGCCGGGGAGGCGGGGCGGCAGGTGAGCATCAGGAGGGGGACCGTGGCCGGGTCGGTGGGGAGCGCCGCCGGCCGGGGCTTGATGTGGGTGCGTTTCCTCTGATCCTGGGAGGCGGGAGGCGTCCCCAGTGTACAGACCGGAGAGCTGGGACCCGGAGAAGCGGGCCTGCTCCAGGCCCCGAGCCGCAGGCCGGTTGGGCGCTCACCCTCGGCCTGTTTTTCTCCCGTCGCCCCACTTCCTCCCAGGGAGATCCGGAACGCGGGCATTCCTACCCTCTGAGCAGAGAAGGGTGGGGCGGGAGGGAGGCGGACCCGGCCCCGTCAGTCCACGTCGGTCTCTGGGTCTGAGTCCGACCAAGGATCCCAACCCCGGAGAGCCCAGTACTATCCGCAGCACTGTGTTAGCGGCCGTTGCTCAGCGACCTCAGGCGCTTAGACGGAAGCTCGGTGCCAGGCCTTTCTTCCACAGCGCCACTGACTGGGTTCGAACTGCCATCCTTCCATTAGCAGCGAATGCAAACCACTGACATCCCCCGGGCCTTTCTAACGCTTTAAATCATTACCTGACTCTCCCAGGAGCCCTGTAAGTTAGATGGGAGTATGTCCGTCGCTGATGTCGGTTTGTAGTGGAGCTACACCAGGAGGTAGTGGGAGTGGGCGGTAATGGGCGCTTGAGGCTGGTGGTCAGGAGTGCCGTGGATGCTGGAGCCGGACCCGTGTTTCTCATCCGGGCTCTGCCCGATTCAATCTGTGTGACCTCAGATGAACCACGGAGTTTCCTTGTGCCTCAGTTTCCTCCCCTGTTCAGCAGTCACAGTGACCCCAGTGCCACTTGCAGGGTCGCTGTGGGGGTTGGGTGAGTTGGTGCTGTGCAGACAGCCCCTCCGGTGCTCCAGCTGGAGACCCCGACTCAAAGGAACCCCCCACGCAGCTTCCTGCTCTGCCCACGCCACCCGGCCCCCATTCCAGACACAGCCTGTTAGGGTCACAGTGCTCCTCTCCCTGCATCAGCAGCGTGTGGCAGAGGGACAGGTGACCAGGCTCCAAAGACTGCTGGTCAGTCAGGGATGTTTCCAGAGTAAGGGTCGCAGTGTCTGGTGTTAACTGCTGTCGAGTCAGTCCTGGATCCCGGCGACCCATCTGTCACACGGCACAACTGCTCCCTCGCGTGGTGTTAGCTGTCGTTGCAGAAGCAGGTTGACGGGTCACAGAGCTGCTGGGGGAGTTCGAACCACCAACCTTGACCTTAGCGGCCGATCGGAAACCTTTTGCATCGCCCACAGGCCTTGTTAGGCTACTAAGACTGCCACAAGAAGTCACCACAAGCTGGTGACTGTAGAACAAGGAAAATTGGTTTTCTTACGATTCTGGGGCCGGAAATCCAAACGTGAGGTGTCCACAGAGCCGCGCTCCTTGCACAAGCTCTCAGGGCCGCCTCTGCTGGCTCCAGCCGCTCCTGAACTGCATCACTCCCATCCTGCTGCTTCTTCGCTTGGCCCTCTCCTCTCTTTGGGTCTCTTACAAAGATGCTTGTCATTGGCCCAGGCCCATGCTTACTGCAGGGTGGTCTCATCTCGGGGGCCAGGATTCCAGCTACAAAGACCCTTCTCCACCTGAAGGCACAGTCACAGGTCCGACAGATGGTGTGATGTGACGTATCTTGAGGGCCACAGTTCAGCACATCCCAGTGTGGGCTGCGGGTCTTGTGTTTTTCCTTCCTCCTGACAGCCCTCCAGCCCCTCCCTCAGTTTCCCTGGCCTTGGCAGCTGGCGCTCCCCACCAAGACGCACCCAGGGGCAGGGGGCCAGCGAGGGTGCAGTTGGGGGCATTTCTCCGGCTCTCTGGCATTCCTCCTGCAGCCTCTGCCCACCAGTCCTCTTAGGGCTGAGTCAGCATTGAGGAGTTCAAGGGTGGGGTTCCCTGTCCCCGCAAGAGCTCACCAAACCTCCGGTAAATCATTCCATCACTTCCCCCCGCAGACCTGCGTGCTGCATTTGACATCATCTGTGACAACGTGGGGAAGGAATGGAGGAGGCTGGCACGCCAACTCAAAATCTCTGATGCCAGGATCGACGCCATCGAAGAGCGCTATCCCCGGAACCTGACGGAGCAGGTGAGGGAGTCGCTGAGAACCTGGAAGGCTGCCAGGAGGGAGGCCGCGACTGTGCCCCAGCTGGTGGCAGCCCTCAGAGCCTGCAAGCTGAACCTGGTAGCTGACCTCCTAGAGGAGGAACAGGCCCGGAGTCTCCAGAACGGACGTGGGCCGTCAGCCCCAGTACCCTGGGACTCCGACGGCCCCACCTCCAGGGCTTCCTGACTGCCCAGTGTCTGCCCTTGGGCTCTGTCCCCCGCAATGTAACCACATCCCTGTGCCTTCACTGAGGAGACCTGGCCACGAGTAAAGCAGACGCAGCCCCAGCTCATGGAGCCACAGGCCGGTACTTCATGGACACCCCTCAGATGCCAGCTCAGGTCTGAGCCCTGAACGGAGACCGCCGTGTCCCTCACGGTCTCTGTCCAGTGAAGGGCTCACCGTCCCCATTACACGAGCTGAGACGGGAGAGAACACAGCAGCTGTGTTGTCATGTAGCAGGGTCTGATGGCACTCACTCCCATCGTTACTGTGCAGCAGGGGCCAGGGGCTCAGGCTGAGGACCCAGGAAAAGGCTGTGAGTAACAGGAGCATGGGGATTTGAACAGGCCACTCCAGGCTGCGGCACACCCCAGCTCACTGCCACCCCACACTACACAGAAGGGACGGTTTGCCACATTTCCAGGGAGGCCTTGGTCTAGCTTGCGTGCCAGGGCCAGCATGCAGTGCAGGGTGACCTATGCCTGCCCTGAACAAGGAAGGAAGCAGGACGGTCACTTGTGGCACCTGCTGGGTGCTCACATAGCAGTGACACCTGCTCGGTGCTCCACCAACATCCGCTCCTAGAAGCCTTAGGACTCCAACAGTCTCCTTTGTATTCTGTCATTCTCCGTTGGGTCCACGTCTTATTTTGCTGATATCAGACTTGGGAAGGGAGTGAGGCCCTGGGATTTAAAGAGCTCCCCTCCCCCTACCCTGAGGTGCAGCCTACCGGGGCAATGCCTTTACAGCAGGAATGTCTGTCCTGCAAGCAACGGGCCATTCCTATCAAGGAGTCACAAGTAATTGTGGCCTAGAGGAGGCAGTTATGGTCCTCCTGGTGACACCAACAGCCTCGCTGGAGCACACAGATGTTCACCAGTCCGTCAGGAGCCTGGGGGTGCTGCAAGCACCCCACCTATGCTGGCATCCCACGGCTGGCATTGCCACACACCAGCCACACGTAGCAGCGTCCCAGCCCCCAACAGCGCCTGCCTCTTTGAGCCTCTGGTCAGACCTGGTTCTGTTGGTAACAGACTTCATCAGCAATAAATGTGAACAACTTGGCAAACCAGTAGCTTTGGGGAGTCTCTTTTCTGGAGACAAAGGAAAGACTCTCCATGCTCCTTGAGTGGAGCAGGTTACAGCATAAACCGCTGAGGTGTGGGAGTGCCTGGTGCCCCGGCCCCACCGAGCATCTCCACACATGCCTCACTGCCAGGCACCCTGGAACTGTCACACCCAGTGCTCTGATGTTGGCTTTGACAGCTCCAAATGTTCCCTGCCTGGGAACGAGCGCTGTGGGGCCTCACGGACACAGGGCTTGGTTCCCCACCAGGGTCACTGGCTTGCCTTACAGGATAACACGGGTCTGCCCTTCCCTCCAGCTAATGTCTGGGGACTTGGGGCAGGCGGCTTGTGGTCATTGGTGAGGCATGGGCTCGCCTGGGCCACACCAAGCCTCAGCCATCTACAGTGGTCTCAGAAACGGTGCTATTAGGTGCTATTGAGTCAGCTACAGCTCACAGCAACCCCACGTACAACAACAAGACCGCCCGGTCCTGCGCCAGCCTCACGATCCTTGCTATACCTCAGCCCATTGTTGCAGCCACTGTGTCCGTCCATCTCATTGAGGGCCTTCCCCTTTTTCCCTGACCCTCCACTTTACCAAGCATGACATCCCTCTCCAGGGAATGGTCCCTTCTGACCACATGACCAAAGCAGGTGAGATGAAGTCTGGCCATTCTTGCTTCTAAGGAGCATTCCAGCTGCACTTCTTCTAGGACAGATCTGTTGGTTCTTCTGGCAGTCCGTGGTACTTTCAGTGTTCTTCGCCAATACCACATCTCAAAAGCATAATTCTTCTTCAGTCTTCCTGTTCATTATCCAGCTTTCACATGCTTACAAGTCTACTGAAAATACCATGGCTTGGGTTAGGCGCACCTATCTTCAAAGAAACATCGTTGCTCTTGTTTTAAGAGGCCTTTTGCAGCAGATTTGCCCAATGCTCTACAGTCTGATGTCTTGACTGCTGCTTTCCATTGATGTTGATGGTAGCTCCAAGTAAAATGAAATCTTTGACAACTTTATTCTTTTCTCCATTTTTCGTGATGCTGCTTATTGGTCCAGTTGCGAGGATTTTCATTTTCTTTACATTGAGGTGTAATCCATACCGCAGACTGTAGTCTTTGATCTTCATCAGTAAGTGCTTCAGGTCCCCTTCACTTTGAGCGAGCACGGTTGTGTCGTCTGCATATCTCAAGTTGTTGATGAGCCTTCCTCCAATTCTGATGCCACATTCTTCATATAGGCCAGCTTCTTGGATTATTTGTTCAGCATACCGATTAAATAAGTATGGTGAAAGGATACAACCCTGACACACTCCCTTCCTGATTTTAAACCATGCAGTGTCTCCTTGTTATGTTCAAACAACAGCCTCTTGGTCTATGTACAAGTTCCTCACGAGCATAATTAAGTGTTCTGGAATTCCCGTTCTTCTCAATGTTACCTATAATTTGTTATGATCCACACAATCAAATGCTTTTGCATAGTCAATAAAGCACAAGTACACATCTTTCTGGTATTCTTTGCTTTGAGCCAAGATCCATCTGACGTCAGCCGTGATATCCCTCATTCCACATCCTCTTCTGAATCCAGCTTGCGTTTCTGGAAGTTCCCAGTTAGTATACTGCTGCAAAACTGTTCTTGAGTTATCTTCAGTGAGCTTTTACTTGTGTGTGATATGAATGATATTTGATAATTTGCACGTTCTGTTACATCACCTTTCTTTGGAATGGGCACACATACGGATCTCTTCCAGTCACTTGGCCAGGTAGCTGTCTTCCACATTTCTTGGCGTAGATGAGTGCGTCCAGTCCAGCATCCATCTGTTGAAACATCTCAGTGGATATTCCATCAATCCCTGGAGCCTTGTTCTTTGCTAATCCCTTCAGTGCATCTTCAACTTATTCCTTCAATACCATTGGTTCTTGATCATATGCCACTTCCTGAAATGGATGAACATCGACCAGTTCTTTTTGGTACAGTGACTGTGTATTATTTCCATCTTCTTTTGATGCTTCCTGCATCATTCAATATTTTGCCTATAGAATCTTTCAGTATTGCAACTCAAGGCTTGAATTTTTTCCTTCAGTTCTTTCAGGTTAAGAAATGCCGAACATTTACTTCCCTTTTGTTTTCCAACTCCAAGTCTTTGCGCATTTCATTTCATTATAATTATTGACTTTGTTTT
>NW_006921831.1:864681-876625 GCF_000298275.1 Orycteropus afer afer
TTTTTAATTGTGATTTGGGTGAAGATTTACAGAGCAAATTTACTTTCCGTACAGCAGTTCACATACACTTTGTCTCATGACATTGGCCCCAGTGTCCATCCCTCCATGCCCTCCTGCCCCCTGAGCTGTCTCCCTGTGCATAAGCAGCCCTTCTTGCTCCCATGATTGTTCTCTCCAAGGAGTGTATCCACCCCAGGTAAATGTTCAACTCATATGCCCGTCTTTTGTTTGGCTGGAAACCACAGATGTGGGTTCAATTCCAGACCTGAAGGGCAGCTAGGGGCCATAGTCTCAGCAGTTCCACCAGGCTCTACATGTATGATATTCTTGATGTCATCCCACAATTCATCTGGTTTTCGGTCATTGGTGTTCAATGCATCAAATCTATTCTTCAGGTGGGATAGAATCAAAGTCACATTTTGGCTCTCATGGACTTGTTTTAATTGTCTTCAGCTTCAACTTGAACTTGCATATGAGGAGTTGATGGTCTGTTCCACAGTCGGTCCTGGCCTTGTTTTGGCTGAAGATCCTGAGCTTCTCCATCACCTCTCTGCACAGATGTAGTCAGTCTGACTCCTGGGTACTCCATCTGGTGAGGTCCATGTGTATAGCCACCTTTTGTGTTGTTGAAGAAAGGTATTTGCAATGACTAAGTTGTTGGTCTTACAGAATTCTATCATGCAATCTCCAGCGTCATTTTTATCACCAAGACCATATTTTCCAACTACCAGTGATTCTTGTTCATTTCACACGTTTGCATTCTAATCCCCAGTGATGATTAACCCATCTGGGTCGCATGCTTGGTCAATCTCTGCAGAAGTTGGTAAAAATCTTCAATTTCCTCGTCTTTGGCTTTAGTGGTTGGTGTGTAAGTTTGAATAGTAGTAGTATTAACTGATCTTCCTCATAGGCATATGGAATTATCCTATGAAGTACTAACATCATTGTACTTCAGGATAGATCTTGAAACATTCTTTGTGTTGATGAATGCCGCACAATTCCTCTTCAGTTTGTCATTCCTGGCACAGTAGATCATGTGGTTGTCTGATTCAAAATGCCCAACAACAGTCCATTTCAGCTCACTAATGCCTAGGATGTCGATCTTTATATGTTCCACTTCATTTTTGACAACTTTCAGTTTTCCTAGACTCATATGTTGTACGTTCCATGTTCCAGTTATTAATGGATGGTTATAGTTGTTTCTTCCCATTTTGAGTCTTGCCCCATCAGCAGACGGAGGTCCTGAAAGCTTTACTCCATCTACATCATTAAGGTCGACTCAACTTTGAGGAGGCAGCTCTTCCGCAGTCGTATTTTGAGAGTCTTCCGACCTGAGGGGCTCATCTTCCAGCACTGATCAGACAGTGTTTCAGGCCTATTCAGAGTTTGCCAGTAACATTTCAGCATTTCACTGCTCTTCATAAGGTTTTCACTGGCCAGTTCCTTGAGAAGTGGATGGCCCCTCCTTCTTCTGAGTCTGTCTTAGTCTGGAAGCTCTGCTGAGCCCTGTCCACCACGGGTGACCCTGATGGTATTTGAAACACCTGTGGCATAGCCTCCAGCCTTAGAGCAGCACACAAGCCACCACAGTGGATAAACCTACAGGTGAGTGGTGGTCAGAAGCCATAGTGTGTGGGGCAGCGCCAGGCTGTGCGCCTTCTCCCACACTGCCCTCCTCCCAGGACCTGGGGCGGGCCAGCCGTTGGCAGCCAGCTGGCACTAGATCAAGGTGCCAGTGTGAACTGTGCTGGAAACTGCCCTTGGAGGATGAGGACAGGGGCAGGGGACACCCATTAGATCCACTGGCCCAAACCGTCCTCCAGTCAGGGGCCCTGGTAGCCACCCACCAGGCCAGTGCACCAGGTAGGTGGCTGTCGTGAACAAGACAGCCTGCCCTCAACGTGCACGGATTGTCCCCAGATTAGTGACAGAAACCCTAGAGGCTCTGCAGGTCCTGAAAGTGGAAAGACGCACTGGCTGTTTGCTGGGCGATGTGATTGCTAAGTGTCATTTCTTCTTACTTTCTGTAGTTTCCACATTTTCTGTAATAAATACATTTTTCTCAAGAATTATGAAGGAGAAAACTGCCCACACCCTCATAGGGCAACAGAGGGAACCTGAACCCCACCGGGCAGGGAGCTTTGGGGGGAGTAGCAGCGCTCACAGGCTTCCTGTCCCACGCGGCCCAGGTCCTTGGGCTCGGCGGCTGCATTGCCCTGGAGACGGACAGTTAGATACAATGCTTGCCAAAATGTGGCAACATCTTTAAAATACGCAGCTAAGTTTTGCCCAGAGCCAGGCTGCCCCGCTGCCTCTGGTCCGTGGGGACGTGGGGAGCGATTGGCCGTCGCCTCACAGTGCTGGCTTCTGCCCTGTGGGGTGTTTGGGTGGGTAGGGAGTATCTCCCCACCCTTGAGACGAACGACTGCCGAGGTGACCGGGGGGGGGGGCAGTGGCTTAGGACTCCCGAGACTGGCAGAGGTGACGTCCTGTGGGAACAGTGACCCCTGGGAGGACTGGGTCCCTGCTCTGCACACCCCGCTCCAGGAAGC
The DNA here is from genome assembly GCF_000298275.1 of Orycteropus afer afer. Lineage (NCBI taxonomy): Eukaryota > Metazoa > Chordata > Mammalia > Tubulidentata > Orycteropodidae > Orycteropus > Orycteropus afer. The sequence goes on from NW_006921831.1 coordinate 867,234, forward strand.
CAGCTGCTCCAGTTTCTGGGCAAGGATTTCTCACTGCCAAGTTCACAGCAACTCAATTTTTGCAATAATACGGACATTACATTTTTGGAAAGGGGACACACAAGTCTTGGGGCAAAGCAGTGTTTATGATCCATGTTTTTTTTTTTTTTTTTTGTCCTGAGAGGGTAGAGACCAGTCCAAATGTATGGGCTTTTCCAGGGCCCTCGGGCCTATAAAAGCTCTGATGGTGCTGTGGTTAAAGCATTCGGCAGCTAACCAGAAGGTCAGTTGGTGGTTGCAAGCCACCAGCTGCTCTGGGAGAAAGATGAGGCAGTCTGCTTCTTCCACAAAGATGACAGCCTTGGAAACCCTGTGGGGCGGTTGTGCTGTGTCCTACAGGGTCACTGTGAGTGGAAATCAACTCGATGGCAGTGGGTTGTTTTGTTTTGTTTTGTATTGCTTTTTGGGCTTGTAAGAGGAATTTACAGGAGCCTCTGGCTCAGGGTGGGGGGTGGACTCCTTACCTTTGGCCTCTTGTTGCAGAGGGCCCCTCCTCCACATGCAGCCAGCTCTTCCCTCACAGCCCCAGCCACAGTCACCCCACTTCTACCAGGCCCTTTGCCTTAACTCTCCTAACGCAGTGGGGGTCCTGGCAGGCCCCTCCACCCTGCTTTGTCCCCATTTGCCTGCCTCCATCCATGACATCTTCCTCCCTGACGCTCCCAAGACCACCACTACCCCCAGTGGAAACTTCACTTGGCTGCGGTCCCTGGTGGCCAGGCCTGCTGATGCCTTTCTGCTCCATCTTGCTGGACCTCTGGCCGCGTCGGTCAACTATTTTCTGCACAAGCTCTCACTTCCTTCCCCCTGGTTTCCCCTTCCCCGGCCCCTCACTCTGCATCTTCGGGTGCGTGCCATGCTGTCCACACCCCCCCAGAGGGGTGCAGGCTGCCCTGGGCCTTAGCTGCCCCGGTGCTGGTATCCCACAGTTTGCGTGTGAGCCCCCATCCACTAAGAGGGTTCATGGCACTTTGTGTCACTGCAACACCAGTGTAGAGGCCACACACAGACGTGTATGGGACGTGGGGGTCCAAAGCCGTAACAGTCTCACTGGGTGAAAATCAAGTGTCTGGGGGTGCCGGGAGAGAACCCTCGGGCCTCCTGCAGTTTCTAGAGACCATATCTATTTCTTAGCTTGCAGACCCTTGTTGTTACGTGCCGTTGAGTCGGACCGACTCATAGCGACCCCTCCTTGGGTTTCCGAGGCAGTATCACTACGGAAGTAGATTGCCCAATCTTCCTTCTGAGGAGTGGCTGGTGGGTTTGAACCGCCAGCCTTCTGGTTAGCAGTCAAGTGCCTTAGGCACTACGCTACCAGAGCTCCCTGCAGCCCCTTTAGTCAGCAGCATACCAAAAAGCAAACCCAAACCCCCCTCCCAGTCAGTTCAACTCACAGCAACCCTCTGTGTTACAGAGTGGAACTGCTCCATGGGGCTTTATTTTTTTAATTTTTACTGTTATTTGGGCAAAAGTTTACAGAGCTAATTCATTTTCCATAAGCAGTTCATACACATTTTGTTTCATGACATCGACTGCAATTCCCCACAGTGTGACAGCTCTCTTCCCACTTCCTCCCTGTGATTACCTCTTCCCTGTCCTCCTTTCCTATGTATTCCTGTCCCTGCAGCTGTCTCCTTGTGCAAACACTGCCCTTCTGCCCTGCCATGATCGATCACTCTAAAGGGTGTATGTACTTGATGTAAATGTTCCCTTACATGTCAGTTGCTTGGCTGGACGCCACAGGAGTGCGTTCAATTCCAGCCTGAAGTGTCATCTAGGGGCCATAGTCTCAGGGTTCTCACCAGGCTCTATCAGACCAGTAAACCTGGTTGGTTGGTTGGTTTTATTATTTTGATTTTTGTTCCACATTGTTTTCCCACTCTATCCAGGATCTCCTGCACTGATCCCTGTCTGAGTGGTTGACAGTGGCAGCTGGGCACCATCTAGTTCTTCTGGTCTCATAGTCATATATGCTGAGGATCACATGGTCTGCTAGTCCCTTGAACTAATTGTTTCCATGCATCTTTGGTTTTCTTCATTCTTCTTTGCTCTGGATGAGGAGAGACCCATTGTTGCATCTAGATGGCTGCTGGCAAGCTTTTAAGACCCCAGTGGCTCCTCGCCACAGTAGGATGTGGAACGATGTTTGTGTAGTACATTATGCCAGTTGAGCTGACGTCCCCTGCGACCTCCCTGGAGTTTTCTCGGCTGTCGTCTTCATGGAAGCAGATGTGCAGGCCTTTCCTCCACAGTGCACTGAGTGTGCTCACCCACCCACCTTGGAATGAGTAGTCATGTGCTCAGCGTCTGTGCCCCCCCAAGGGCCTTGTGGCCAGCGGCACAACATCTTCAGATCTGACACCATCTCCCGCCTGCCTGTTTCACTTACAAGGAGCCTGGTGCCGGCGTTGGGCCACCACCCAGATAATGCAGGGTCATCCCCGTCTCCAGGGCCTCAACGTCATCTCATCTGCAGCGTCCCTTTTGCCATTTCAGGCACATTTCACAGGTTTGAGGAATTAGGTGGTTATCTTTAAGGGGACATCATTCTGTCACCCCATGCTGCACACTCAGCATCTACCCAACCCGTCCCAGTCCATGATCAGCGCCACTGTCCACCCAGCTGGTACCCCGTCCCTGGTGCTCACCCTTGCCTCCTACCTCAGCTAGAGACCAGCTCCTTTAGGTTGCACCCCACAAAAGCCTCCATCTGCCCTTCTGGCCCCTGCTGCCACCCGACTCCTAGGAGTGCTTCACCGCTACGCTCTGAGAGCCGCAGACCTGCTAACAAGTCTCCTACCCCTTCTGACCATCTGCTGCCCCAGCCAGAGTACAAACCCAATCATACTAAGAGCCCAGACTGTTTGAGAATCCCGGCACCCTGTGTGGCTTGTCACCTCCTGACAGCTGTTGGTCACCCTGCTGATGGCTCTGAGTGCATTGTTGGGGTGGGTGGTGCACGGCCTGGGGCGTCCCCTTAATGTGGACTCCTCCTTTATGTCAGTCCCCTGGGTCGTTTGCTGGGCGGGGCGTCACAGGGCAGCAGAGCAGGTGGGAAACCCAGAGAAGGCTGAACAGCCTGCCCTGCAGCCTTCCTGCGTGACGAACAGAATGACGTGGCCATCAGAGTCGGACGTGCGGTGCCCTCAGGAACCCCTGGGTTACCACGTGGCTGATGTCCACCCAGAGGCGCCTCGGAAGAAAGGCCTGGAGACCCACTTCAGCCCCTGAAAACCGTCCGGAGCCCAGTTATGCTGGGACGCGAACGGGGTCACCACGAGTCCAGCGACTCCACTGCAACTGCGTTTCACGGAGGGGCCCTCAGAGCTTCCGCCCGGAGGGGCAACGTGCGCAAGAAGCAGCAGCTCCAACCGTGGGGCTGCGGGCCCAGCGGGCGCCAGCGCCGAAGCTCGAGGTGCCACCCGCTTCCCTGTGGGTGCGGCGCACGCCCCGAGGCACCCGGTGCAGGCGCCACTGGGCTCCGCCCCCGAAGGCCCCACCCGGTTGGCCCCGCCCCTCCCTTATCCCATTGGTCAGGGCAGAGATCCTCTGCGTCACAGCTGGCTGTGGTCTGCAGGCCCGCACCCAGCCTGGCGAGCCGTGAGGGTGGGAGGGCGTGTATGTGTGTAGGGTGGTGGCCCGTGACTGCACTAGGTGACGGTGCCACCAACCTAGTAACGCCACTGCCTCGGCAGCCTCTGCTCCTGCTACGCCGACCCGCCCACCACCACTGGTCCTGGGGTTATCTTGGTGTCGCCCCCTCGTGTGCACGGAGAGGTGGGCAGCGGAGCCAGGCCTCTGAGAACAGTGCCAGGCACGGTGCACTTGCGTCCCACACGGTCTGATTTGAAATATGTGTGAGAATGTTATGGCAATTTGTTCCAACTGTAAACACCAGGCCCCGCTCCCAGAGAGCCTGATTCAGGCCCGGGATGGAGCCGGGACGGGGGTGATAGCAACCTGGCCCCGGCAGGAGCTACTTAATCACCGACTGTTGAGAAGGACTAATTGTCCCGCATTTTGTTGCTGCACCACGTTGTGTTGGCGGCAAGGACCACCTTTAACGTGGCTTTGAGCTCAGCCTCAGACTAGGAGTTGGGTTGGCGAAAAGCCAGTTGCACAGCCCGCGGCCACAGCAGGGTGGTCTGGGCTGGTCCCGGCGACACTGCCCATCCCTTCGCGGGACGGACGGGTGTGTTCCCAGTGGGCGCGGCCAGCTCCGGGGACCTGAGGGCAGAGGAGAAGTGAGCCCAAGACTGGAAATCTCGGTGGGAGGCTGCTAGTGACGCAAATGGGAGCCCAGTGGTGGTTTTGACTTTTTGTGTTTTGTTTTAAAATAATCTGAACGCCACTGCATGCAGTTTGTAAAACGAACGGGGGATGGTTCTCCGTGGTTTCCCCTGTCCCCGCCGGGTGTGTTCCGGGGGCCTGGGGCCAATGCCGGGCTGGCCTATTGAGGGCAGCTGCTTCTTGGGAAGCCGCCTGTGCGTTCCCTGTCCCCAAGCACACCACAGGTCCCTGGTGGCTGCCTTCCATGTCCCTGTGACCCTGCGTGGTCTCAGGCCAGGCCCCATGCGGTGGACATAGCCCCATGGGAGGAAGGGCCCAGACCTCGGCCCACTGAGCACCTACTGTGAACAGTATTTAAACTGACTCCTCCCCAGTCTCCATTTCCTATGAAGAAGGTTGGCCTTGGTGGTTCGGTGGCAAAATGCTCGCCTTTCACCCAGGAGACCAGAGTTCAGTTCCCCGGATGCTGAACAGGTTTCAGCGGAGCTTCCAGACTGGGGCCAGGAGACCCGATCCTTTCTCAGGAAGAAAGGCCTGAGATCTCCTTCCAAAATCAGCCCGTGAGACCCCAGCAGTCACCGCGATGGTGCAGGAACCCCAGTCAGTCACCACGATGGTGCAGGACCCCGCAGGTTTTGCTCCATTTTGCACAGGGTCAACCCCGTGGCAACTGACAACAACATTGGGGGGAGGGCTGCTTCTGCCTCTTCCTAAAGCTGCCTTGGGGCAAGGCAGACAGAGTTGTCAGAGCGCAGGGCGGAGGTGAATAGACTCCATCCAGGGCGCTGCTGATGTGAGTGGTTCAGACCAGGAATCCTGAGTGCGTTGGGCGCAAGGGAGGAAGGAGAGGACTGGGAGAGAATAAAACGTGGTCCCTGGCCCTGAGGAGTTCCAGGTCGAAGGGGAGAAGCAAACAGGAGAACAACACTAGTGGAGAACCTGAAGTCCTAAGCCCCAAAATGGTTTGTCAGGTCACCAGGGAAGCGAGGGCTCAAACCCAAGCCTCCTGACTCCCAGGTCTATACAATTTCCCAGACAGCAAACTGCCTTTTTGGCAAAGGGGCCATTTGAGTTGGGTTTTGTAGATTAAGTAGGAGTTCACCAGCTTAATGCAAACCAGGAAACAAAGGCCAGGAGGCATGATGTTGTAAGGAGTGTTCAGGAGGCAGCTGTGGTACAGGTGCAGGAGAATGGGGCCTGAAGGCAAAATCAGGGTCTGGATTTTGTCTTCCAGACCATGAGGAGCCAGCACAGTATTTGAAGCAGGCCATTGAAGTGGCGTGATGTGTGCCCTGCTTGACTGTTCATCTGGAAAGGAGAAAAAACAAGATCCCCAACGGTTGTACTTCAACTTTGGGGCTGAGGTACCCACTGCCGTCGCGTCAGTTCTGACACTTAGCCACCACCACTGGGTTTCCAAGGCTGTGAATCTTTACAGAAGTAGGTTGCTTTGTCTTCCTCTGGAGGAGCAGCAATGGATTTGAACCGCTGACCTTCTGATTAGCAGCCAAACGCCTTACCCACTGTGCCACCCGAGCTCCTTCGGGCTGACTTATGGGGCAGCGTCGTCATGTGTGTTATCCCGTGGGAAGAATACACAGCAGGGTTCTCCACCAAAGAGCAGAGAAACCGACCAGTTGCCGTCACGTTGGCCTGACTCATGCCCCGCCCCACCCCCGTGTGTCCGGTACAACTGCTCCCGGGGTTTTCAAGGCTGTCACCTCGGGAGCAGACCAGGCTTCCTCTTGAGGGGCCTCCCGGTAGGTTCAGAGTCGGCTAACCGTATGGTCAGTCTCAGCACCTAGCCACCCAACCCACCAGGTCCCCAGTGTTCAACAGCATCGACCATTCCTTGAAAGCACTCTGAGCTCACAGAACCTTGGAACGTGCTACAGGCAGGCTCTGCGTTTCCCATTTGACAGGTGCAAAAACGGAGGTCTGGGGCAGCTGTTGATCACGTGGGGGGTCATACGGTAGCTCACACAGTAATGCGGTCACTGGTCACTCTGTGAGAGTGACGGAGGTGGCCCACGCCGCTGAACCCTCTCAGTCCGAGACGAGGCTCCTCACTGCGGATGTGGGGTGAAGCCTACCCTAACCCGCAATCCAGGCAGCTTCTTGTCCCTCTCCAGGGACCCCTGGGGAAGACTGCAGCCCTGCCTCTACCCCCTATAGGCCATCACCAGGAGTGTCTCAGAGTAGCCCGGGAGCAACCCCAAAAGCTAAGATCAGGCCTGCGTGAGTGCCAAAAACACTGTGCTGGAAGCATTGGCCAGCACTGGACACAAACCTGCCTGTTGGCTTCCGGCCCAATGACATCAGGGTGGAGCACGGACGGCCACATTTCCAGGCCCTTCCCACTGTAGCCTGCCCACTGGGGGATGGGAGGCACTGCCCCGTGAGGCTCCTTTGATGACAGTGTTTGGGGCCTGGAGACCCAATCCTTCCTCACATCTAGTCACTCGCATTACTCACTCTTTCACCCAACAGATACCTGCAGCCACCCATCACGCACCGTCACGCACTGGGCGTGTTTCTGGCTCCAGGGCACAGGAAGCAGTCAGAGGAAGGCTCTGGGACCACGCCGAGCTGCTCTGCAATCCTCTGCTCTATTTATAAGCCCTGGGACCTCAGGGAGCCACTTCCTGCCTCCACGAAATGGATCAGCCCTCTGGCCTGAGGCAGGCTAAGGGCGTAAGAAGAGGCGGAGCCCCGGCGCTCATGCCACGGCCCCACCCTGACCAGGCCAGCCTTCCAGACTCACTCCTTCAGGATCGCCTGACCGCAGCCGGCCTCCCGGTCCACTCAGCAACCCTGGGCCCAGTTATGTTCACCCTATTTCAAACTCTTTTCATTCTTCTCCAACCCCGTCACCCAATCCCACAAGGTGGCTTGGCTTCTACTTGCAAAGTAAGCAGGGGCAGGCGGGTGGGGGCCTCCTCACCTGGCCCCTCACCTGGTGCTGACACCTGTAAGCCTTCTCAGGCCTCTGTCCACCCCCAGCTCCCCTCCCTGCCTCAGGCCCTCAGTGTCCTCCTCTGAAGAGGTAATAGCCCTCCAGGGTTCCCACCCCCCAGGGTTCCCACCCCCCTCCAGGGTTCCCACCCCCCAGGGTTCCCACCCCCCTCCAGGGTTCCCACCCCCCCGGGTTCCCACCTCTGGTCTCTCCATGCAGGAAGCACCTTCCTGAAAATGCAACCCAGCCCCACCTTCCGTTCAACGCCTCTTTTATTTTTCTGCAGCTCACAGACCTTATCCCCAAAGCTCAGTGATTCAAGGGCCAACTTTGCCTTTTTTTTTTTGTCCTAAACATTGCCATAATGCCTAAAGCACTTGACTGCTCACCAGAAGGCTGGCGGTTCAAACCCACCAGCCACTCCTCGGAAGGAAGGTTGGGCAATCCTACTTCCGTAGTGATACTGCCTCAGAAACCCAAGGAGGGGTCGCTATGAGTCGGGGCCACTCGATGGCAAATAACAACAACAACAAACATTGCCCACCTGTTCTTTTGTTTACTTTTTTTCTTTAAAGTAACTCTTTTTTCACTTGTTTTTTTAAATGAAAAAGGACACTTGGTCTTGATCAGAAATGGAAAAGCATCCATCACAGATTGTCACTGTCACCCAGTATCTGTTCCCCTTCTTCCTTCCCGTGAAATCTCTGAGCATATGGCTGCCCGGCATGGGGTCTATGTCTCCCAGCCTCCCTTGTGGCCGGGTCTGGTGTCCTGTCGGTGAGCAGAAGTATCATGTGGAACTTTCAGGAAGAATCCTGAAAGGGAGAGGACCACACAACCCAAAGTGTGTAATCAAGGTCACAGAATTGTCCATGTGGACATGGCTTGCATGGCGTGTGTTTTGCTGTGTGGATTTGCGACAACACTAGGAAAAAAAAAAAAAAAAAGCGGGGCAGGTTCTATAGCTGGACAGGCTGTGTCTCCTGTCGGCATCTCAGATGGTTCCCGATGACCTCTTGTTGTTATTAGATCTGGGGCAAGTGATTAGCTTCTCTCCGCCTCAGTCTGTCTCATCTGTAAAATGGGGACAGTAGTACCACCCCATGGACACTCATTAGGAGAAGTTAATACACATCAGGGCTTAGAGCAGAGCCTGCCCACCAAGCCCCCAGGTGTTAGTTGTCACTGTCACCTGTCAAAGGTGGGATCAGTAGTGAGCTACACAGGTGGGGCTTCTGCTCTCACAGGTAGGGGGCAGGGACCTTCTAGAAACTGCCAAAAGCAGAGCTTCAGCCCTGGCTGACAGCGTGGCTAACCCACACTGTCCTGTGGATTGGCTGCTGGTTGACTGTTCCTGGTCCGTCTTCTCTCCCAGACTGGAGAGAATCCAGCATCCTCCTCATCTTTGACTCCCCAGCACATAGCAGGGAGCCTGGGCCCAGCAGGCCTCAGGAAACACTCCAAAGGATCGAGCCCTAGGAGATAGCGTCACGGTGGGACTTTTATCCCTCCAGAAGGTAAATGGGATCCTGACCCTGTGAACCTCCAAGGTCACACAGCACATCAACAGCATCCAAACCCAGTTTCCTGACACCAAGGTCTGGCCTCCACGCTGCTCACGGGTTCTCCCCTTGGACTTATCCACACACAAGTGCCAGCAATGTTGCCTGTCAGGCTGAGGTTAAGGTGGGCCCAAGTCACTGTCAGCCCGAGCCCAGCACATGTCTTGGGCACCACAGGAAAGGCTTTGAGTACGCATCTGACAGGCAACATTGCTGGCACTTGTGTGTGGATGAACGTACTTCCTCTCTGAGCCTCCTTTCCCTCACCTGAGGAACGGGCTGATGCTCCAAGGATCTATTATCCTTCTTAGGTTGTTATGAGCTGCAGTGCAAGGCGGAATGCCACGCTGCCCAATCCTGGCGGCCCCACGATCCCTTGCCCCACGATCCCTTACACGTGGACCGCTGGAACCCTACGGAGGATGCCAGCCCTTTCTTCCACTCCCCCTTACTCTGAATGCTCCGCTGAAACCGGTCCAGCATCCCAGCAACGTGCAAACCTTTACGAACACACGGGTGGCGGCTGCCAATGAGGTGTGTTGGCC
>NW_006921831.1:877224-880024 GCF_000298275.1 Orycteropus afer afer
CCGCCCCTGCCCCCGCCCCGCCCCCGGAGCGCCGCTGAGCCCTGAGGTCAAGGCCTCCAGGCCAACCTCAGCCTCAGCCCTGTTCCTGCAACTGACCCGCCGCTCTGGCCATATGCCCCCAAGGTGCACCATGCACTTTGGGGGAGGGGGATTTAACTGATATTTTTATTTTTATTTTTTTTTTGGTTTACTTCCCCACTCACACTGGGAACCACCAAAGAATGCTTTTTTTTTTTCCTCTCGTGAAACCCTTTCCTTCACTTTTTACAGTAGTGGTCTCAGATAATATTTGTCCTTTTGTGACTGATTAACTGCACTCAGCAAAACGGCCTCTAGGTTCACCCCTGTTCTGAGATGTTTCACAGAGTCCTCCTTGTTCTTCAGGGCTGCGTACTATTCCTTGGTGTGTATGGACCACGGTTTGTGGATCCACTCCTCCGTGGATGGGCACTTAGGTTGTCTCCACCTCTTTGCTGTTGTGAATACTGCTGTGATGAGCATGGCTGTGCACGTATCTGTTCGTGTAACGGCTCTGATTTCTCCGGGATACGCAGCTAATAGTGGCACTGTGGGATCATAGGGTATTTCTGTTTTCAACATTTGAAGGAAGCACCATACCTTTTAGCACTGTGGTTGCACCATTTTACAGCCACCAGCAGGGTATGAGGGTTCCAGTCTCTCCACACCCTTGCCAGCATTTGTTATTTTCTGTCTCGTTGAACTTTGCCGTCAGAGCTGGGGTGAAATGGGATCTCATGGTGGTTTTGATTTGCATCTCTAATGGCTGATGGTCACAAACATTTCTTCACGTCTTTGCCGGCTGCCTGAATATCTTCTTTGGTGGAGAGTCTGTTCATATCCTCTGCCCCCTCCCTTTTTTTGGGGGGGGATTGTTTGTCTTTTTGTTGTTGAGGTGTTCAAGTTTTCTATACATTTTAGAGTTCAGTTCTTTGTTCGATATGTAGTTTCCAAAAATTTGTTTCCAGTCTGTGGGTTATTTTTACTCTTTTGGTGGAATTTTTTGATGCGTGTAAGTGTCTAATTTTTAGGAGGTCCCAGTCGTGAATTTTGTCTTCTGGTGTTTGTGCATTCTTAGTTATATTCGATAGTGTGTTTATGCCCTGGATGGGCACTTAGGTTGTCTCCATCTCTTTGCTCTTGTGAATAGTGCTGTGATGAACATGGGTTTGTGCCTATTTTTTCTTTGACTTTTATTTATTTATTTTTGGTTTTAGGTTTTACATTCCATCTTTGATCCAACTTGAGTTCGTTTTTCTATATGGTATGAGAAATGGGTCCTGTTTCATTTTTCTGCACATGGATACCCAGTTTTGCCAGCACCATTTGCTAAAGAGACTATCCCTTCCTCATTTAATGGGTTTCGGCACTTTGTCCAAGATCAGCTGTCCATAGGTGGATGGATTGACTTCTGGGTTCTTTGGTCTATGTGTCTCTTGTGATTTAAATATGTGTGTGTGTGTGTGTGTGTGTGTGTGTGAAAAAATCAAATCTGTTGCTGCAGAGATGATTCCAACTCACAGATAACAAAATATTTGCCGTTTCAGCCTTTTCACATGTATAATGCAATGACATGAATTACGTTCCCCACGTTGTGTGACCATCACCACTGGCTGATTCCAAATCTTTTAATCACCCTGAATGCAAACTCACCACCACTTAAGCAATTAACAAAACCCACTGCCATCGAGTGGATTCCAACTCATAGTCATCTTTATGGAAGCAGACTGCCTCATCTTTCTCCCATGGAGCGGCTAGTGGGTTCAAACCACCGACCTTCTGGTTAGCAGCCGAGTGCTTTGACTACTGCTCCACCTGAGCTCCTGTAGACAGATGCCTCATATGGGTGGGATCAGACAGTGTCTCCTTTGGGGTCTGACCTGTTTCACGCAGCAGCATGTTCTCCAGGTTCCTCACGTTGAGGCAGATGTCAGGGCTTGGTTCCCAGTCATGGCCGAATAATACTGCAGCGTAGGAAGGCCCACCTCTGTTGGTCCATTCCCCGGTGGACAGACACGTGGGGCGCCATGCACTTGCCTGCCTCTGAGCCTGTGGCCCCCCACAGACTTGCCCTCTTGCCCCATTTTCCTTATGAAGTTCAGAGAGCAAATGCTGAGTCAGATGAAGGGGATTCCAGCCCGGGCATTGGCCACGTATCGCACGTCGGGCACAGGGCCAGGCCCCTGAGCCTCTCTGAGCTTGTTTCTCTGTATGTAAGATATCGTTCGATTGAATACATTTTTTTTGCACTAAGTCTGCCACAGCCCGGGGGGTCATCCGTGGGAAGTGTTTACTTTTTACTGTCTATCCTTTTGTTCCTTTTAAATGCTGTACCTATGAGAGCACTACTTATTTAAATTTTATTAAAATAATTACCAATGCAATGAGAGTTCCGGAAGGGAAGATATCTCACTCCATGGTCTCCCATGAGGATGAAGGGAAGTGAACATGTGAAGTGGCTGGTCAGGTGCCGGCGTGGAGGAAATGCCCATTAAACCACAGCATCGCCCATCCCACCCCACAGCCTCCAGCCCTCCTCCTCCAGTGAAACCTGATGAGGGCCCTCCTCTGAGTTTCCTGTACCTCGGTTTTGTGCTTTTTCATCCATCCATCCACCATCCACTATCCGCCCATTCACCTACCCATCCAGCCAACTAGCCAGCCTTCCACCACCCACTGTTGCCCACTCATTTACCCAGCCAGCCAACTAGCCCACCATTACCCATCCATTATCCCAGTCATCCACTCATCCACCCATCCACCACCCAGTTGTCCATCCCTT
>NW_006921831.1:880321-894772 GCF_000298275.1 Orycteropus afer afer
CCACACTGGCCCACCCATCCGCCCTTCCATCCATCACCCACCCGCCCATCCCCCCACATTCATCAGTTATTTACTGCGTGCCCACAGTGTGCCAGGTCCTCTGCCGGGGGGTAGGAGATAATTACAAAGAAGACAGCCCCAGTCCTTTCTCTCATGGATCTCACTGCTACGTAGGGGGAGACCCTCCAAAATACTTCCTGTGCAGCCTAAGAGTTTTGTTAGGTCAGGTACAGAGTGTGGGCTCTGCATAGAGCATATGCTGAGAGTCAGAGAGAGACCTAAAGCTGGAACAGGAAGATGCAGGGAGAGGAAGCATGCTCACACAAAGGTATGAGACAGGAAGGAAAGTGGACAGAGCACGGCCAGGGCGTTGGGTTGGAGGCCGAAGTGGCGAGCGCCCCGAGAGATACGGAGTGACCTCATTGCTCGTGTAAGGAATTTGAAGTTTGTCCCCAAAGCAGGCTTCCAAGGGCTTCAAGCAAGGAAGGGACATGACAAGGCTCTAGACTTAGAAAGAGAACTTGGGCTGCAATGGAGACCGTGGCTTGGAGTGGAGGAGTGTGGCAGTGATGGTGTTAGGAAGCCAGTGGAGAGGGGAGCTGGAGAGAGATGGCCTGGGCAGGAGAGGTCACGAGGCAGTGTGGATCAAGAGAATGTGGGGATCAAGAGATTTCCCCCAACTCTTAACTGTGAAAGTCTCCATTGTTCTGCAAAGTTGAAAGCATTGTATGCCATGGGCTCCGTTTGTTTCCACCGAGACCCAACAGTCATCAACACATCTCCCATTTTGCTTTCCCTCCATTGGTTGCAAGATAAAACCAAACCAGGTGCTGTCAAGTGACTCTGACCCGGGCGCCCCCTGCCCCCCTAGGGCTCTCGGTGGCTGGCTTCTCAGCAGTGGATCACCAGGCCTGTGTCATGAGGCCTCTGGGCGGGTCTGACCCCAGCCACGGACTCCTGTGAACCATCTGAACCGTCTGAATGGATAGGCTGCAGCCATTGGGATCTCTCAGTTCCTCAGCGGTGCAGCCAGAGAGTGAGCGTGCGCCCTGTAACCGCAAGCCAGTGTCTACCTCAGAGATTAACAGGAATGTGTGGTCCACAGTCCCTTTTTCCCAACTGTTCCAGGAATGTCTTAAAGAGTTGGTTTTTGTTTGTTTGGGAGGCTGGACTCCAATAGGGCATTCCATTTGGCTCTGTCTCCAAGAAAGGTCCAGGAGGTGGAAGGCCAGGACTGGGTGATGAGTGTTGTGGGAAGGGAACAGGGAGGAGTCCCTGAGGACAATCCAGCCAGTGGTGCGATCCCCCAGGTGAGCAGTTCTGGAATGGGAACAGCTCTCAAGGGAAGAGAACCCGTTCTGGAAGGGCCGAGGGCGAGCAGGCGTCCGGCGGCAGGTGGAGAGGCTGGTGTGGGGCCCATGAGGAGATGGGGGTAGGTAGAGACAGGGATCCTTAGCGGGTGGGTGACAACTACAGCCTCGGGAGGGGGTGAGATTGCTCAGAACATCCAGATGGAGAGGCTCGGCCGGAGCGCAAAGGAGCCCCGGTGTTTAAGGGACCACTGAGCAGACAAACCAACCCATCAAGTGGATTCCGACTCTCAGCAACGCTACAAGTCAGAGTGGGACTGCCCCAGACGGTTTCCAAGGCTGTCACCTTTATGAAGGCAGACTGCCACGTCTTTCTCCCGTGGAGCCACTGGTGGTTCAAACCACCAGCACTTCGGTCAACAGCCGAGTACTTTAACCACTGCACCACCAAGAGCTTCCTGGTACCAGAGGGCAACACCAAATACTGAACTCACTGCCATCGAGTGAATTCCAACTCATAGCGCTCCCCGTTGGTTTCCCAAGGCTGTAAATCTTTACAGAAGCAGCCTGCCCCATCTGGAGTAGCTGGTGGGACCCACCTGAAGAGGAACCAGGGTGATTCCAGCTGGAGGAGAGGAGGGCCCTGGGGAAAGGGTCCAGGGTCAGTGGGCCAAGGGTGCTCAGACCCTGCGCTGGGTCCAGATTCCATGGGGAGCTCACGCGGACCTTTCCAGAGCGGTGCAGGGCTCTGAAGGGAAAACCCAGCTGCGGGGAACGGTCTCCTCCGTTTCGGTGGCGGGCCTTGTAGACTTCTCTACAGAAACGGAGTGTCCACGTTTACGTCAGTGAGCCTCCCGAGGTCACAGCTCTCCCGTGGACCCGAGCTTGTTCACAGTGACTCCCCTGGCACTTCCGGAGAAGCCGCTTGAAATGAAGGGACGGACGGCTGGGGCCTGGCCCCTGACCCGAGCTGGGGGTCCCATCCGCTCCAGCCCCTCATGTCGGAAAAGGGCTCTGCCACCCCGTGCATCCGGAGCCTGGTCCCAGTGAGGAGGGCACCCGTGGAGCCATTGGGAAGGGTGCTAGGCCTCTGTGTACCTCTCCTCCTTCGAAGGTGGAAAACCCAGATGGGGCGTCACTGATTCCGAGTCATGGCGCCCCATGTGGGTCAGAGTGGAACTGCACCCCACAGGGCTTCCATGGCTGATGTTTCAGAAGTAGAAGGCCATGTCTTTCTTCTGAGATACCTCTGGCCTTTCGGTCAGCAGCCACGGCCTAAACCATTCTCGCTCAAGGACTCCCAACTAGTTGCCGTGATGTCTACCCTGACTCCTGGCATCCCCGTGTGGGTCAGAGTTGAACTGGGCTCCGTAGGGCTGTGGGTGGCTGATTCTTTGGAATTTGATCACCACCAGGCCTGTCTTCCGAGGCCCCCAGGTGACTTGAACCTCCAGCCTTTGGGTCTGCAGCGAGCATGTTAACCCTTTGTACCACCCAGAGACTCCTCTCCCACACTGCAGATGAGGAAACTGAGGCACAGAGAGGGAACATTACCTACCCAAGGTCACACAGCCAGGTGGTGGCAGAGCTGGGTTTCAGACCCCGTCCTTAGGTGGCCTGTCCTCAGATACCGTACTGCCTCTCAGAGTGGGTGGCTTGTGACTGGCATGGACACTAGTCATCGAGTGGGCTTAGATGCCATCCTGTGACATCAGGAGGTCTGGGTCTGCTTCTGGGAGCTGCCCTTGGTCTGGCCGTGAGGACAGATGATCTGCAGGTAGGCACTGGGGGCGGTACTGCGGTTGTGGTCCCCAAGCCGGGTGCTGCCAGCTCTCAGTCAGAACCGTATTGTCCTTGTGCTCAGGAGTTACTGTCCCTCCCGCCGAGAGCCCCTGGAGAGCTGAGAGTGTGGCCTGGCTCCGGGTGGCCAGCAGCCTCCTGACCGCCCCCTTTCTCTGCCTTTTGGGTCTCAGGCACCTTTGTGCAGCGGTCCTGGTGAGCCCACGCCGGCTCTTCCTGCCACCTGCCCAGGTCTGAGGTCTGCTCTTCCGTCAGGTTTCACTGGCGGTCTTCGTTATCTTTCTCACGAATGACTGAAGCGTATTATTCCCAGGCAGGTTGCTGCTTGGCAGTGGGTGGGAGGCACGAGCGTCTGCAACCTCCCACACACCAGGGCTGAGCTGACGCAGCCACTGCTGTGGGCCGTGGGAAAGGGCCGGGGGGCCCACCTCTGCTGTCCTGGGGCAGCCTGAGGCCCCAGGTCACCCCCAAAGGGAAGGGAGGGTGGAAAGGGTCTTCCTTCTTCCACCTTGTGCGAGAGGGGCCGAGTGGCGATAAGGAGGCCTCTGGGAATGCTGCCTCCCACCCTGAGTGGACATCTGATTGTCCCCCGTCTGGAGCCCTCTCCCTGACTCTCCTCCCATGACTCACTCTTACTCACCCTACCTGGCTCACCTTCGGTGTGGCTTCTTCCAGGAAGTCTGCTGGGCTGCCCCAGTGCCTCTCCCCACCTCCGCACTTCCCTGGGCTCCAGGAGGGCTGGGCCACGCTTGTCCACCTGTCCTCAGCACCTGGCCGCACGTTATCTCTGACAGCCTCAGGGATGGGTGTCCCGGACTTGCAGGGTGGGAACAGCTGCCGCCTGGGAATCTTTCTCGCCTTCTCCTCCCAGGACCAAGCTCATTCCTCCTGCCTGAGGCTCCTGACTTCCCTGTGCCACCTGGGAGCCAGGCCAGTGAGGAGCAGAGCAGAGCACGGGGGGCACTCTCGTGTGAGAAAGAACAGGAGGTGCTCTGAGCCCAACCAAAGGGGCGACAGACTGGGCAGGGTGACCTGCAGAGAGGGACTGTATGGCTAGGACCTCGGGGGCAGGGGGACTTCCCCTAGGAAGCGGGAAGGGCGGGCCAGTGTTCCAGGAGGGGCAGCAAGTGCAAAGGCCCTGGGGCAGGAACCAGCTGGGCAGGTTTGGGGCCCTGCAGAAGGCCAGTGTGAGTTACTCCAAAGTGCGTCAGAAGCCAGCGGCATGCGGGGGGAGGGGGCTTCCCGACTCAGGGTGGCTGGTTGAGCGGGGTCCCACGGCCTGCTCGGCCCCCAGCTGCCTTTGTCATCCTGCAGACACTGGCTGCAGGCCGTCATTCGGGAATACGCATGGAAGGACCAGCACGGAAAGTGTCCCATGGGGGGGGAGCAGGAGCACTGCTCACTGCCCGTCCCTGGAGTGAGTATTAGAGGCAGAAGCAGGCCAGCGGCGGTGAGCCTGGTCTTCAGCATCCACAGGGTGCGGGCAGCGGGTACGGAGCCCTCCAGCCTGGAGTCAAAAGCGGCTGGGTGGCCCGGGCCTGGGTTTCAGTTATTTGCACAAAAGCATCAATCACGTTGTACGGAGGTGTTTCATGCCATTGCGGTATGTGCCAGGCGTTTTCTTTTACTGCAGGTGGCACGGTTGCTTTAGGTCCCCCACCCACCGGCCCCCTGGTGACATGTCACTGGGTCTGCTGGATCGATAAAGAAACTGTGGCCCCGAGACTCCTGACGCCCCCATGTGTGTCTGAGCAGACCACGCCCCGCGGGGCTTCCACGGCAGAGTTCTTCAAGCACAGCACCAGGCCTTGCTTCTAGGTGCGTCTGGGTGGATTCGAACCCCAACCTTTCAGTTAGTGTGCACCACGCACGGAGCTCTGGAGCCCTCCCTGAGTTCCAGGCCAGAACATGCCAGAAATGAACCCAATGCTGGACTCCAAGTCCAGTGCCCTTCTAACAAACATTTAATTGTGAAGTAGTTTGGTCACACTGAAGAGTAGAGATGGTGTTTCGTCATAAACAGACTCGTGCACGCCACTGCCTGTGTGAGAGATGAAACGCGTCAGGAATGAGGGTGCCTGGCCGCTCCGGGCCCACCACCTCCCGCCAGCCCTCCCACACTCTGCTTCTCTCAGCCACCCCCCTGTGCTCCTTGCTCCTGCCGGTGGCTCAGTGGCTCTGTAACGTCCATAGCATGTTAGTCCGGAGTACACACGTTCTGTGTGCCCCAAACTCAAACCAAGCTGTCAGGTAGACAGCAGCCCTGTAGGACACAGTGGAACTGCCCCAGAGGGTTTCCGAGGCCGTAAATCTACACAGAGGCAGACTGCCAAACCTTCTTCCCATACAGTGGCTGGGGATTCGAACCATCGATCTTCCAGTTAGCAACCAATCGCTTAACCACTACGCCATAAGTACATGAATACACATATGTTAAAAAGCTCTAGTGGCACAATGGGTAAGCATTTGGCTGCTAACCAGAAGGTCAGTGGTTCAAACTCACCAGCTGCTCTGTGGGAGGAAGATGGGGTGATCTGTTTCCATAAAGATTTACAGCCTTGGAAACTCAGCGGGGTGGCTGTGAGTTGGGATCGACTGCACGCAGTGCGTCTGGGTTTTTGGTTTGTACCCGGGTTGGAAGAAGGTGTTCTTGCTGTTTTCAGTGATCAGGGTGGTGTTTGATAAAACAGCTCAGGCTCCTGTTCGAGGCCCCTGGGGACGCTTAGCCGAGGACCACAAATGGCGGCCGACAGGAACAGGAGTTTACTCTCTCACAGTTTGGGAGCTGAGTGTCTGAGATCAGGGTGTCAGCCGTGTGGATTCCTTCCAAAGACTCTGTGGAGGCATCTCCCTTGTCCCTTCTGGCTTCTGGCAGCCGCAGGTGGTCCCTGCTTCTGCTGTGCGGCCACATCTGACAATCCCTCTGGACTGGGACTTGGGTACGGCCCTTCTTAATTTTCCTTTTAATAATACTTGATTGTGGTTTTGGTGCAAGGGCCCTATTTCTGTCAGCAGTGCCAGGGGGCTGCTCAATAGCTCTACCCTGTTGGAAGAAGTCGAGCTATCTGGGAGAAAAGCCCACCCACTTTCATTCTGCCTCACGAAAAGGCCGACGGCCGGCAGCGCTGCCAACAGACACGGACCGGCCTCTCCGGGAGCCTGGAAGCTCCAGCGAGGTGAGCAGCTAGCTCCGTAGCGTGTGGCTGGAGCCCGCCTGGATGCCCTTTGGGACCCCTTCTTGGCAATCCCACGTGGTGGCCCAGCCTGAGCCACGAGGGGCAGGTTCCTTTCTGTTCTGGGAGGCTTCTCGGGTTGACGCTGGCTAGTGACCTGAGTGTGGCACGGCCCTCGCGTCTTCCAGGCTCGGCTGAACAGTGACATGTCAAGGTTGGAATTGATTCGATGGCAGTGGGTTTGGTTTCTGCGCTCCTCCTGACCCGGTCCGGGGCCTCTCGGCTTCCTGAGGATCTATGCCCCCTGCGGCCGCCAGTTCTGGCTCCAGGGACCAGGGACGCCTACTCAGAGCTAGACACGTGGATTGAGAAGGACCACACAGACTCTGCCCTGTGCTCACAAACTCAGCCTTCTTCCCCTTCGTCCAGGATGACAAGCACGAGGGGGCACGAGTGACTGTTACACCCTTCTGCCCCGTTTCTCCACCCAGGGCCAGGAGCGGTGCTGGGGGTGGGGGTGGGGCACTGGCTCACAGGGGCTCAATAACGGGGTGAGCTGAGGGTGGGTGAGGAGAGAGCTCCAATGGGGGGTTACAAGAGCAGGGTCGCAGCTCAGGGTGCTTGGTCCGGGGGGAGATTTTTCTTTTGGAGCCAAACTCGTGTTTAAGGTCACATGGGAAGTTTGTCAGCATTTTCACATGAAAGCCCAAGTCTTCGATGACAAATGAGTGTGATGTAGCAGTGAAGATGGGCAAACCAGGTTCTCTGAAGAAAACCCTAAAATGCAAGTAATGGCCCCGGACCGTCAGCGGGTCAACCCGAGGCTCACGGCTCCCACGTGCGAAGAAGGTCTCATTTCCTTTCACGATGGCAGGAGCAGCCATGTCCATCTTAGGGGTTCTAGGCCACAGGGTAACCTCAACTCTGCGTTTCTTTAATGACCGTTACTTGCTGTTGAGTCGGCTCTGACTTGTGGCGACCCCACGAGCAACAGAACAAAACACCGCCCAGTCCCGCCCCATCTTCCCCACTGCTGGTCTGCCTGGGTCCGTGCTTGTGGTCACCGGGTCTTCTGGGTGCCTTCCAACAGGGGCTCAGCTTCCGGCACTGTATCGGGACTGGGACCCACGGGGGTTTCACCGGCCGGCGGGATCCACGGGGGTTTCACCGGCCGGTGGGATCCACGGGGGTTTCACCGGCCGGTGGGATCCACGGAGGTTTCACTGGCTGGTGTTCAGAAGCAGACGGATTGCCTGGCCATTCTTCCTAAGCTACCTTCATCTGGAAGTTCCGCTGCAACCCACCACAGGTGACCCTGCTGTATTTGAAATACTGATGGCATAGCCTCCAGCTTCACAGCCAGGCATAAGCCAGCACAGTGTGACACATGACAGAGACATAGCGGGCCCATCAACGTTGCCACACAGGCTGTGACACGGATGTTCAAACCAGATGCAAAGCGTGTGCTTACCCTCTGCCTCCCCAGGATGACTCTGGCTTCTGTCGTCTGGGTTAACGGATGTATTTCTAGCCTGGCCCAGAGCCCAGCATAAAGTGGTTCAGCGTTTTGTTTGTTGACCAAATGAGTGACGTGTGTAAAAGTGAGTGTCTAGCAATTGTCATAACATCATCTATAAAAGTAACTTATTTTAAGAACACGTCAGGATGAGAGAAGAGGGCTTTCCTGGTGGCGTTGCTCTTGCCTGGACACTACCCAACCCCCCACCCAAAGGGGCTTCAACTCCCAGACATGTTTTCTCACTTACTCAGACCCATGGGGTGCTTCCGGGTGGTTTGCAGCTCGGTGACACCCTTTGCTCAGTACATTGACTGTCTCTGTTCCCAAATTCCCAGCAGATATTGATCTTGAAAATTTGGAGAATGAGAAAATCCCTCAAACCACAAATGTATTCTATATATCCCGCGGCGCTCTATTTACATGTTTTGAGTGACCGAACAAGTGGTCAGAGTCAAAGGTGGCGAAGCAACAGGGGTAGAGATTTCGAGAGTGGTGGTGACGCACAGGGTAGAGATTTCGAGAGTGGTGGTGACACCATGGACGAGTGTAACAATGTCACCGAATGGCACACGTTGAAACTCACGAACGGGTGTATACTTCCACAACATTAAAAAAAAAAATGTAAGAAGCAGATTGCACAGAAGAGGAAAATCATCAGCGCATCCCCCATTTACAAAGCAGTACATCATCATCACTGTTGTTTGTGTTCACTGCCGATGCTGGCTCACGGAGCCCGCACGGTCGCAGAGTCCAACTCCTCCATGGGGTTTTCCGGACTGTGACTTTCGCGGGCCAATCACCAGGCCTTTCCTCTGAGGTGTCTCTGTGCAGGTTCGAACAGCCAACATTTTGGCCGGTAGTTGAATGCTTAACTGTCTGTGCTGTCACTCAGCCACCCTTTAAATACTATAGATCGTATTTTAATAATATGTAAAAATGAGCTTTACCTGATAAAGACATTGGTGATGGAAAACATTAAAAGAAGGGAACAGTAACACAAGATAAATGCTACATTAAAGTCACTAAAAATGTAAAGATGTTCCACAAATATTTAATATTTAAAAGATGAATTGGCCTGTCCACTAGCCTTATTTTGTGACACATACCCAGATGTGGCGAACTTTCCCTCACTTGGTGCTGATGTTGGTTGAATTTTGGGGCATGTGTCCTGTGACATCTTCAGGCTGGAGAACAGAGTGGGAACAGATGGGCTTTTTACTGGTGAAACTATCCCATCTGCCTCACAGAAAAAGGAAAATGCAGTCTACAGTGAATCTGCAGACGCTGGAAAGCAAACATTGGATAATTCAACAACGTAACGCTTGTATCTCTGTGAAGCTACAGGCCCTCCAGAGAATCGCGTGTGTTTGAAGGTGCCAACCTAAGGGCTTCCCATGCTGCTTTCTTAGAACCCGCTCAGAGGATCTGTGTAGACCACACCACGCATAAACGCTTCAGCACGATTTCATCTGCAACCTTGGCTCCCCGTTGGCAGGGCCGGGCCAAGAGTGTCCCCTAGGACGTGGCACAAGGACCAGCCACACTGGCTGACTGGGTCCGTGCTGCTGCCGGACACGTCCATCTCCACCCCAGGCTCTGCGTGCCCGCGCTCTCTGCCCTTGCTTTTGCCCTGGCTTTGGTGGACCCCTTCACCCGGGAACACCTCTGTGTTAAGTTGTATTCTCAGAAGAGAACGGTAATCCTCGCCCCCTGCTTCTCCGTTTCCCCACTGATTGTCCAGCTCCGGGGATCTGGAAATGGGAACAGCTCTCTGCAGGGAAATGACCTGGAAGTAGCCCCCCTTAGGGTTTCAAGATGGTGACCACAGCACCCACCCCACGTCCTCAAGGCTGCATCCAAATGGGGCAGAGGACCAAGGCTGCGGGGGCCTTAACCCCCTGCTGCGCTCTCTCTCACCGGGGAGGAAAGTCCCTGCACGCCTTCCCTGATGTCTCATTGACAGGAAGACGGCCCCAGGCCCGCCCCTGGCCTCCATGGCAAAGGAAGGTAGGACACTAGTGCCTGCGCCGGGCCAATCCTCACCACACAGGACGACAGGCATATCACCCCACAGAAAAGGGAGTCCGTCAGTGACTGGGGGAGTGGTGGCTCAGTGGCGGAGTTCTTGCCTTTATGTGGGACATCTGGGCTTGATTCCCGGCCGGTGCACCTCACGGGCAGCCACCAGCCGTTTATGTGGAGGCTTGGGTGGTGGTGTTAGGATGCTGAACAGGCTTCAGAGGAGCCTCCAGGCTAAGACAGATGAGGAAGAAAGGCCTGGTGACCTACTTCTGAAAATGTGCCAACGGAAGTGCGTGGCCCCTAAGGTCTGATGTGCTTATATGGCACTTCCCAGCTCACTTAAGCCTCACAGGCTTCATCTGAGGTGGTAATACTATCCTTGCTTTACAATTGAGAAAATGGAGGTCCAGAGAGGTCAAGCAGCTTACCCAAGAGCACACAGCTATGGCAAGAGCCACAGCTCAAGAGCAGCCAAAAGACAAACCAAACCCACTGCCATCGAGTCAATGCCGACTCATAGCAACTCCCACTGGGTTTCTGGAGCAGTAAATCTTTACAGAAGATTTACTTCCACGGAGTGGCTGGTGGGTTTGAACCCCCAGCCTGCTGGTTAGCAGTCAGATGCCTTAGGCACTGTGCTACAGCACTCCAGAGCACAAGAGCAGCAGAGCCAAGATTCAACAGAGTCCACGTTTCCAACCACCATGTGAAAATGCCTTTCAAGGAGGGAATAATGACGGGGCAGGGAGACTACCGGCTGGGAGTGTCAACAGTTGTCTGGAAGACAGAAGTCTGACGGTGCGGAAGTTGTTGTGTGCCATTGAGTCGGCCCCGACTCATAGCGACCCCTCCTTGGGTTTCTGAGGCAGTATCACTACGGAAGTAGATTGCCCAACCTTCCTTCAGAGGAGTGGCTGGTGTGTGTGGGTTAATTACCCCCATTTGACAGGTGAGGGGATTGAGGCTAAGTGCAGGTTCGCACCTTGCCTGAGGCCGAAGGCAGGGACCCATGAGGGCAGAGTGTGGCTCTACCTGCCTGGCCCTATTCCCTACAATAGCAGCAGTTTACTAGGCCCTCTGTCTGCTGAGCACAATGAAGTTGTAAGAGAGGCAGAGTGGCTGCAAGAAGCTGATGACTTTCTTTCAAACTTTAATTATACAGATGCTACTAAAAGGGCTGCCATCCCTGTGCCTGGCGCTGTACTTGCGGGTGGGGTGGGGTGGGGCTTTCAGACAAGATAAGATGGCAGACGCAGGTCCATAAGCCCTCAGTAGTACCAGGGTTGGTGGTGGGTTCATCCTTGACCCAAGGGTTTTGCCCTCAGATATTTGGGCCTGAGGAGTCTCTGGGTGGTTGTGGGGCAGTGAATTACCTGGCATGGTTTTCTAGCCATGGTCTTCGCCAGCCTTCTGGTTAGCAGTCAAATGCCTTAGCCACTATGCCACCAGAGCTCCCTCAATAAAACGTATGGAACTCTAACGTGAGGATGAGTTCATTTCATTATGCTGCTGGGCTTAAAATGAGCCCTTGTAGAGGCAGAGTGATCTCACTGCCATCAAGAGAGAAGAGCCTGAGGGGGAGTGGAATGTGTCCTTGGACCTGAGACCTCCTTGGACCCATGATCCCTACGCTGGACATCCTTCACAGAAAGATAGCAGAGATCACTGGCTGAGACAACCTGCTGAGGAACCAAAAGGCATGAGACAGAGTGCCGGGCCTGCCAGCCCCCAGAGTGAGAAAGCTGCGTGCCCCTGGGCAGGAGGCTTGCTGGTGGAGTGGGGTGCACCCAGGTGTACCTATCGGCAGAGCTAAAAGAGCTTTGTGACACTTGCCCGAGTAGGGCAGAGGCCAGGCCGAGAGGCCGAGGGCCAGAGAGAGGTGAGTCTGAGGGCACAGCAGAGAGGAGACCGTCCTGATCGAAGAACTGTATCCTGAGAGCGTTCCTGAACCTGAGTTGTAGCCTGTTACTTTCTCTAATAAACACCACATCATAAGTGAAGTCTTTGAGCTCTGTGTGGCCACTGCAAGGAATTATTATTGAACCCAGCAGAGAAGCAGTGAGTGCCGTGAGAGGGATGGTTGGTGTCAAAGGTGGTAAAAAGGCTGGAGGGTGGTGGCCTGTCTGGCCTCATAGGCATCAGCCTTGGGCTGCTGTTGGTGATTCTGTCTCCCTCTTGTGAAGTTAGAGGAGGTCAGTAGTGGTGCAAATAGTGATTGTGCTTGGCTGCTTAACCAGAAGGCTGCAGGTTCGAGTCCATTCAAAGGTACCCTGTTTCTGAAAAGTGAGCGTGCGGAGCACAGCTCCACTCTGACACATGGGAAGTGGCCACGTGGCGGCTCCACTGGATGGTAACTGTGTTCTGGGGGGCCCTGGAGACACGTGTGATGCAGCAGCAAAAGCACAGGCTCTGATGCCAGACAGCCTTGGATTCAAGTCCTGCCTGGAACACATTATGAGCTCAGGGGGTTGGACATGTTCTTGAATCTCTCTGTGCCTCAGTGTTCTCATCCATAAAAGGACGTGGGACACACACACATGTGTGGTTTCCTAATTCTCCATCCACTCAGGGGTGTCCATGCTCCTGGGGACATGGCACACACTAACCAAGTCTGTGACAGGCGTATTGATGGACCCAGATCTTAATTCACTGGTTTACAGTGAGAAATCGAGCTGTCATGGAAACCAGGACACGTGGGCCAGTGGTGTCCCCTGCTTGTGGCTACTTGGGCCTCAGTTTCCTCATCTGTAAAATGGGAAGAATTTAGGAATAGCCATATGGGAAGGTGGGACAATCTACTTCCGTAGTGATACTGCCTTGGAAACCCAAGGAGGGGTCGCTATGGGTCGGATCCGACTCCACGGCAATGGTTGCCTTGCTTGCCCTTTATGGGGAATTAAGAATTAAAAGGGATGACTAGAAACAATGTTAGCTGTCTTTCTTTCCCTTTCTTTATCATTCACCCCTGTCCCCCCTATCATGGGAAACCCAAACAGGGCTGACTGTAATAGTTGACGGGGCCAAGTGGATGATCCAGGGCCCCCAGCCCTCCACAGGGAAGGCCTGAGCTGGGGATTGGATTACCTGGGCTGCACTGGACACCCACTGCCATGATACTTACTCTTTGGTTATTCCTTAAAGTGACCACTCCTTGGTCACTACAACCTGGTGAGCAGTCTCGGGGCCCTGGACTAGCCAGGCTCCCGTGAATAAATTGAGGACACACCCTGATCCCTGGGACAGGGGTGGTCACTCACGGATCTCAGCCGGATCCCTGCTCCTCGGCTGCTTACCCTTTACCCAGTCCTGTCCAGTCGATATTGACTCATACCAACACTATAGGACAGAGTTGAACTGCCCCATAGGGTTTCCAAGGCCGTAAGTCTTTATGGAAGCTGCCACATTGAGTGGCTGGTGGGTTCCAACCTTTTGGTTAGCAGCTGAGTGCTTAGGCACTGTGCCACCAGGGCTCCTTTTGTCTGTTTTTTGTTGCTGTTCAGTGTCCTGTGGTCTCCCCTGGCTCACAGTGACCCCATATGCAACAAACCAAACAGTGCCCATCCTGCGCCATGGTCACAATGGTTCCTGTGTTTGAGCCCATTCCTGGGGCCACTGGTCACTCCATTCTTCAGCATCTTCCTCTTTTTCACTGACCCTCTATTTTACCAAGTCTAAGATCCTTTGTCAGGGACTGGTCCCTCCTGACAACATGTCCGAAGTACATAAGACAAGTCTCGCCATCCTTGCATCTAAGGAGGACTCTGGCTGGACTTCTTCCAACACAGATGTGTTCTCCTGACAGACCCAAATGGGCACGTTGTTGTTGTTATGTGCCATCGAGTGGGACCTGACTCATAGCGACCCCTCCTTGGGTTTCCGAGGCAGTATCACTACGGAGGTAGACTGCCCCATCTTCCTTCCGAGGAGTGGCACATAGTAGGTGCTTATAAATGTGAGCAGACGGGACAAAGATGGCCATCTCTGACGGAGTGCGCCAGACGCGCGAGCAGTTGCTCTAAGGATGCTCTGATCCTAAAAGCCACCTTGCAGGGAGGGCTGCACCGTCTTCCCACTGTACAGGTCAGGCACTGAATCCCACAGGGGTTTCGCTGTTGCGCAGGCTCACACTGGGGGAACAATAACAATGCCGGGAGGTGAAACTGCGCGCCCGGCTCCAAAGCCTGCCTTCCCGCCAGGCGCGCATCTCCGCCTGCGTAGATGCCGCAGGTAAAGCTCAACCACGGTTCTGGCGCAGAGGGCGTCCTTCCGAGTCCTGCATGGGAAGCTCCGGGGAGGTCGCCTGAGGACGGTCTGGGGCGACACTCGTGGCTTCAGCCCGCTTCCCGCTCCAAGCTGAGAGTGGACGGGACGCTGGGAAGCGTCTGGCGCAGGGCCTGAAGCACAGCTGACTCTCAGTAAAGACTACGGAGTGGCGGTTGCTGCAAGCCGACATTTGAGGGCCGCTCCGCGGGGACCGAAGACTCGAGCGGCCCGGCGCTCAGCAGTGGCGACCCCACCTGGGCGGGCGTGGGGGCGGGGCTCGGGTGCAGCCATTCAGCGCGCGGGAGGCGCGGCCGCTCCGACCTGAGGAGGCGGCGCTTGCGCAGTGGGCGCCCTCCCCGGGAGC
>NW_006921831.1:895177-904054 GCF_000298275.1 Orycteropus afer afer
ACGGGCCCGCCTGCCGTCCACTGTCGCCCCCCGTTGACAGGGACGCTCTGGGGGCCGCCGTGTGGCGGGTAGCGAGGCGCAGGCGCCGGCCGGGCAGAAGGGGACCCCCGGGGGGACCCCGGCGGCCGCGCACCCGGGTGCTCCCTGCGCCGCTTCCTTCGCCCCGGGGGACCGGGCCCTCGGGGCAACGCGCCGCCCCTTCCCGGACCCCAGCGCCCGAGGGCATCGCCGAGCAGGGCGCGCGGGGCGCGGACCTGGGGCGCCTGCACCCGGACTAGGTCCCCGTTGCAGATGGCTCTGAGCACCCCGGGGTCCGCGGGCTCCTGCCGCACCCGGAAGGCTGGTGGGCCCGAGGTCACGGTCGCCGCCAGGTGCGCCGTCTCGGGCATCTCTCTCCCTTGCTGGGGCCGCGGTGGCCCCAGTAGAGCCCAGAACCCTCGGCAGGGGTGGCCGTTCCTTCCCTTCACCCCGACGTTACTTTTGAGACACTTTAAAGCCTCCCGTAATCTCACCTTTCGCTTTTCCTCCTTCCTGGCTGTCCGCGCTGTCTCGACCTGCTGTGTCTCCATTGTGGAGTGGTGTGTGGGTGTGTGTGTCCCTCTGTCTATCTGTGCACGTAAGCGTCCCGAGTTAGGTGGACTGAGCCACCCTCCGCGCCCTTACCCAATCCAGCTCCTCTGACCGCCCTCCGAATCCAAGAATGCACGGAGCCTCAGCCCGTCCCGGAGCTGACTGCACACGTTCTTGTAGGATGCCTGGTGGATTTTGTACTCGTCAGGGTTACTGTCCTGTGCTCCTTCGGTGCTTTGCCTGGGGCGGAGGGCAAAAACAGTGGCCTGTGTTGTGACTTTCTCTCCCCCACCGGGAAACAAATAAAGAAGTTGTAGAAGCGTATTTGTTTTCAACAACAACAAAAAATACAACCTGGTGAAGGAAAGCCCACGGGGTGGTTCTTTACAGGGCGATAGCTGTCCTCAGTCTTCCCCTTTTGCATGGGGTTATGTGCATGCCCTTCACCGGGTGCCACTGGCTTAGGAGTTGTGTGCGTTGTGTGTTCCCAGCCTGTACGCTTTGTACAGAGCGTAGCAAACAGAGCCAAGAAGAGTGAAGCTGTCATCCTTTTCTTTTATTAGCTGGAAAGAAAACAAACCAGTCAGCCTCTGCTGCCTTGCAGCTCATGGCGCCCCTGTGTGTTACAGCGTAGGAGCGCTCTGTTGGCTAATTATGGAAGCAGGTCACCAGGCCTTTCTTCCGCAGACTGCCTTTAGGTTAGCAGGTTCTCTCAAACTGCTTGCTTCACCCAGGCTCCTACGTATTAGCCATTACAGCCAACCACACCTATTGCCAGAGAGGCGATTCTGAGCTACAGAAACCTGTCAAGTTGCAGACTTGGGGGGGCTTTGTTTTACACGTGCTGACTGTGGTCTATGTCTTTATTTCCAGATGATGTGCGAGGTGATGCCCACCATCAGTGAAGCCGAAGGCCCCCCAGGAGGAGGCGGGGGCCCCGGGTCCGGCTCCCCGTCCCAGCCGGACACGGATTCCCATTTTGAACAGTTGATGGTCTCCATGCTGGAAGAGAGGGACCGCCTTCTCGACACTCTGAGAGAAACTCAGGAGACGCTGGCGCTCACCCAGGGCAAGTTACACGAGGTTGGGCACGAGCGGGACTCCTTGCAGAGACAGCTCAACACTGCGCTTCCCCAGGTATGGCTGCTGCCCAGCTCCCACCCACTGGTTCATCGGGTGTCTGTCCCTTCTGTCACTACTGACATGAGTGTTGTGTGCAGCTGGTCACGTGATGGTTTCTGGTGATGGTAAGGCAGGCTTAGGTGAGGTTCCTGAGGACTCAGCTGCTTAGGGAGAACAAACTCTTTGATCCTCCAGAGTCGTGAAAATCCCTCCTAACTCGTTTCTCTCCTGGGCCTCAGAGGGGACTGCGAGGTGTGAGAAAGTATTTCTGCGGGTCTGAGAAGGCTGGGAAGCAGTCAGGCTCTGTGGGCCTGCTGCCCCACTGTCTTAGGCTGCTTCTCCAGGCATTCTGTCTGGTGCGTTTCTAGTTTCCTCATGAAAATTATCAGGCAAATTGGATTGTTTGTACAGAATGGGAGTTTTTTACAGCCCACCTTTACCAGAATACCTGTTTTCTACATCAGGGTTGTTTCAGAGTCGGAGGACTGGAGATGGACCCCTTAGGAACTTTCCGATGAGAATCGTCAGGTTTGCAATTATGTTGAAGTAATTACTCTGAGGGTGTTACGTTTGGACCAGTGTTTCAAAGCCTTTTATAGAGCAGGTGACTGAGGGTTTAATGGGAGGTGAGGGGGACAGTGGGCCAGTAGACAAGTGTACAGTGAGCGATACAGGGTGCGCTGGGCGATGTGTCGGTGGCATAGGTGTTGGTGATGTCCAGGTGCCGTTTCCCCCATTCAGAGTGTGCACCTTTCTGGGGCTTTTAGGGAGACCTGAGTAAGCTCACTTACGCCCCTGACAGATCTGTGGTGGCGAGTTGCTAAATTCAGTATTACCAGCCTTAATGCGTTTCTTGGCTTCAGTTGATTTTCTTGAAAGATTGGCAAGCCCAACATATGGATTTCCTTTTTAGCAATATTGATATGATAATGAGCACTGTGTTGTGTCTTCTGGTTGGGTTTATTACAGTCTTTTCAATGGCCAGGTTTGCTTAGGTCAGATTGCATTCCCACAAACTGAAAAGGATTGGCCACATTACTATGTTTTGCTGCAGTTTTATTGTATTTGCAAATCTTTATGAGAAAACCCACTGCCTTTGAGTCGATTCTCACTCACAGTGACTCCCATTGGGTTTCCAAGGCTGTAAATCTTTATGGAGGCAGATTGCCTCATCTTCCTCCTGTGGAGCAGCTGGTGGGTTTAAATCTATGACCTTCTGGTTGGTAGCTGAATGTTACCCACTACACTACGAGAACTCCTCCGCAAATCTTTATAGTAGTTTGTTTTTTGGTTTTGGTCACAGTATTTGTTGTCATGTAACTTGAGCTGGGTCTAGTGAGGTGTGTATGAAGTAGTTACATATTAGGTAAAGCTGTGTTTCGCAAGGATGGGCACCAAGGAGATGTGCTTGAGCAGCATGCTCTGGTGCAGAGGCAGTGGTGCCCCGGCCAGCGAGGCTGTGGCTCGGTGATTTGTTTCTCAGCGTAGTGGCCTGGAGATGCCAGGTGCAGTGGATACTGTCGCAGTGTCAGCAGTTCACATCACCACCTGAGCACCTGACACCAGTATTTCAGCAACTCAGTGGCCACTAAGTCAACTTCCCTGAGCTCATTCCCTTTCCTGGAATTTGCCACCTCTTTGCTGGCAAACAAGAAGCTCTGGTGGTGTAGTGGTTAAGGCATTTGGCTGCTAATCAGAAGGCCATTGGTTAGAACCAACCAGCTGCTCCATGGAAGGAAGATGAGGCAGTCTGTTTCCATAAAGATTACAACCTTGGAAACCCAATGGGAGTCTCTGAGTTGGACTTGACTTTATAGCAATGAGTCTGGTTTTTTTGGTTTTGGTGGCTACCATGTGACCAGATAGACCGATGACTAAAGAAAATTGACTTGTACTCCTGGTGCATTATATGGGCAAGTTCTAGTACATATTTTAAAAATTGAAGTAGAAATACAAAGTGCATCAGGAGAACACACACATCACAAGTGTCAGCTTGGTGATTTTTCTCAAAGTTGACACATTCACATAGCACCCCCCAGACTGGGAAATGGCACATTCCCACCTTCCCAGGACCGCCCCCCCCAGCGGTTGTCCCGAGGGTGGCCCTAGCTGTGGCTGTTACCATTGATGACTTCTTCATGTAAATGGAGTCAAGCAGCATATGTTTTTTTTACTTGTTCTTTCATTCATTCTGTTTGTGAGACTCATGTCTCCTGTGGCCTTGTTGGGTCTCGTCTGCTGTCTGGTATGTAGCCCAGTGTCTGAATACACCCTAATTCATCCTTCCAGCTGTTCACAGACATTATTAGGCTGGTCTCCAGTTTTTATAAATGCTGCTCTGAACATTCTTATTAGTCTTTTGTTGTAAATGTGAACAGATTTCAGTGGAATGGTGTTGTAGAGGGTAGGGTAAGTGTTTGTCCAACCTTGGTAGAGCTGCCAGGAGTGATGGTGCTACCTGTTTACCCCGTCCCGGGTGGTCTGTGAGTATCAGTTGCTCGTGGGCACACGCTGGGTTACTTTTAATCCTGGCGGTTTTTGGCTGCAATGAGCAGCAGTAGTGGCGTGTGTACAGTGGCAGTAGTGTCAGACCTCTAATTTCAGAAGAGTAGCATTAGCAGCAGCAGCCCAAGGCTGATTCCTGTGAGGCAGAGGTCAGGCATGCCTTCTCTCTGCGACCTTTCTACCAGTTCTGACACCAGCCGTCCCTCTCACTCTCTACTTCTCTGCTGGATTTGGTAATTCTTGCAGTGACCACACAGAACTCATAGGCCATACTCACAGTTATGGGATTTTTTAGGGAAGTAACAGGTTACATTCAGGAGCAACCTGGAAATACTGAAACAACCGAGGAAACGGTTCGTCCTCAGGATAGCTGCTTTTCAGCTGTGGCGGCAGGCAGGCCTCTGGCACCGGGCTTTTCTCAGGCCTGGCCTCTGTCAGATTTGGTCAAGTGTTGCTCTCTTTAGCTCACTGCTAGGTGCCTGGAGGTACCTCACTCTGCCAGAAGTCTCCTGCTTGAAGGCACTCACTTCTCCGTAGATCTGTGAACCCGCTGCAGGTGTCTCCTGGTCTGTGCTGCTCGCTGCCGCCTGCCGCCACTGCTGCCTGCAGTGTTACGGCTGTGTCCAGCGTTAAAGCACTCTGTCTCCGGGGTTTAGGAGCTTCCTGCTGCAGGGACACTGGGTCCAAAGGACACACTCTACTCCTAACTTTTCTTTTTGATGGTGATAACGTCCCTCTCAGCTGATGTGATTGGCTCTTGTTAAGCGGAGCCAGATGACAGAACTGACTAGTCCCCACAGTAGACCACAGGCGCTCATTTGCATTGCTTCATGCAAGGCCATATGCAAAGAGAGACGCTTTGCCCTACAGTAGTGCGATACGGTTTCAATTTGCTGCTCCCTGATACCCAAGGAAAGGAGCTCTGGTGGTGTAGTGCCTAAGGCATTTGACCACTAACCAGAAGGTTGGCAGTTCAAACCCACCAGCCACTGTGAGGAAGATGGGGCAGTCTCCTGTAAACATTAACAGCTTTGGAAACCCAATAGGGATCACTGAGTCAGAATCCACTCGATGGGTGTAAGTTTGGTTTTTTGGTTTTTCTACCCAGTGAACTTGCCAAGCCTCCTCTTTGTGTGTGTGTGTGTGTGTGTGTGAGTGAGTGAGTGTGAGTGTGAGTGTGTTACCCTCTTGAATGTCTCCTGTGAAATGGCTGTCCAGATAGGTATTCTGTTCCTTTTCTGATTGGGTTATCTGTTTTGTTTCTTATTGATTTGAAAGAGGTCTTTGTATACTATAAATATAGTATCCATACTGTAAATACATACAATATACTGTAAATGTACACACACACTGTAGAGACACACTGTAGAGACACACATGCATTGAGTAAATGCATGCACATACACTGTAAAGAGATGTATGTGTGGCAGTATTTTCTTACTCTGTGTTTGCCTTTTCACTCAGTAGTTTTTTTTTTTTAATCTTTATTTTTTAATTGTGATTTGGGTGAAAGTTTACAGAGCAAATTTGTTTTCCATACAGTAGTTCATACACATTTTGTTTTGGGGCATTGATTGCAATCCCCATAATGTATCAGCTCTCTTTTCGGCTGTTGTTACCTTTTCCCTGTGTTCTTTGCTGTGCATTCCTGCCCTCTGAGCTATCTCCCTGTGCAAATGCTGCCCTTCTCATTTCCCATGGTTGGTTGCTCTAAGGAGTGCACCCCTCTGGTATAATTGTTCACCATGTACGCCTGACTCTTATTTGGCTGGAAGCCATGGAAGTGAGTTCAATTCCAGGCCTGAAGGGTGACCAGGAGCCATAGTCTTAGGAGTTTCACCAGTCTCTATCAGACCAGTAAGCCTGGTCTTTTTAATTTTTTTAAAGATTTTAATGATTTTGAGTTTTGTTTCATATTTTCCTCCCACTCTATCCAGGATCTCCAATTTTCATCCCTTTCCCAGTGATTAGCACAGGTAACCAGGTACCATCTAGTCTTCTGGTCTCAGGGTCACATAGGCTGAGGTTCGCATGGTCCACTAGTTCCTGGGAATAATTGTTTCCATGTGTCTTTGATTTTCTTTATTCTTCTTTGCTCAAGATGAGGAGAGACCAGTTGTTGCATCTTAGATAGGCACTCACAAGCTTGTAAGACTCTGGTTGCTACTAACAAAGTAGGATGTAGAACAGTATTTTTGTGTAGTATGTTATGCCAGTTGAGCCTGATGTCCCTTGTGACCATGGTACCGAACTTGAGGGCCCAGCGACTCACTCCCTCAAGGTGGTCGGCTGTGGCTAAGAAGTTAACTGTAATTTTGCACCGTTTAGCTCTATTATATATATATGGACATTTTTATTGTACTTAAGGAGCTCTGGTGGTGCTGTGCCTGAGACATTTGACTGCTAGCCAGAAGGTTGGTGGTTCAAACCTACCAGGCACTCCATGGAAGGAAGAGGCAATCTACTTCTATAAAGATTTACCACCTTGGAAACCCAACGTGGGTTGCTGTGAGTCAGAATTCACTTGATGGCAGTGGTGGTTTTTTTTTAGTAGTGCTGACAAATATATATGTAGAAACATCATTTGCCAGATTTATGTATGGTCATGGGTATATTCCCTTTTGCCTACCCATACCTGATCATTCAGCCTGTCTATCTATGTATCTACCCACAGATTAATGTTTGTTATTACTGATAACGCAGTATTATGCATGTAAAAGTATTCATTTTTGCTGTGTGTACCTCTTGTGTACCTCTGTGTATCTTCCTTTTCCTTAGTGTTACACTGTGTTACTTACTCACGTTTGGTACATTGCCATTCCTTTCAACCAAATCAATATTTGTCTCTTATCTATGTAGCAGTGCTCCCCCCCCATCCCTGGTAACCAACAAAGAAAGTTTCCTTCCATACTTAACCTGTCCTTGACTTTTACAATAGTAGACTCATACGGTATTTGCCCTTCTGTGATTGACTTATTTCACTCAGCATAATGCCCTCCAAATTTATCCACGTTATGAGGTGTTTTATGAATTCTTCATTATTCTTTAGTGTTGTGTAGTATTCCATTGTGTGTATGTACTACAGTTTGTTTATCCAGTCCTTCGTTGATAGGCACTTAGGTTGTTTCCATCTCTTTGCTATTGTGAACAGTGCTGCTATGAACATGGGTGTGTATGTCTCTGTTTGTGTCCTGGCTGTCACTTCTTTAGGATATATACCTAGTAATGGGATTGCTGCATTAAATGGTATTTCTATTTTGTTAATAGTTAATAACTAACTATTTTGTTAATTGTTAATAACTACTTTGTCAAGTAGTTTCTTTTTGTTTTTGAAATTTTTTTTATGAGTGTGTAACTTATTGACAGCAATTACAATAATTGGCTGGGTAGCTCTACTCTTCATCAGTCTGTTAGTCCTCCTTTCCTCCTCTCTCCTAACCCTGGTAACCACTGCTGTACCTGACCTCTGTATGTTTGCCTGTTCTTATTTTTTAATACAGATGAGGTCATTCAGTGTTTGTCCTTTTGTGATTGACTTCCTTTGCTCAGCATGATGTCTTCCACGTCCCTGCACACTGTAGCATGGATCAAGACTTCACTGCTCCTACTGGCTGAGTACTACTCCGTTATATGCATACACCACCTTTGTTCAGCCATTCTTCTGTTGATGGGCGTTTAGGTTGTTTCTACCTTTTGGCTACTGTGAATAATAGTGAATATTGGGGTACAGGTCTCTGTTTCAGGCTCTGCTTTCTACCTAGGAGTGAAATTTCTGGGTCATATGGTAGTTGTATTTTTAGTGTTTTGAGGAACTGCTCCACTGTTTTCCACAAGGGCTGCACCATTTTGCATTCCCACCAGCAGGTCCTTGCCGGCACTTGTTACTTTCTGTTTTATTTCTTTTTGAATCTTAGCCGCCCTAGTGGGTGTGCACTGTTACCTCCTGTGGTTTTGATTTGCATCTCTGATGGCTGTTGGTGGGGAGCATCTTTTCATGTGTTTGGTGACCATTTGAATGTCTTCTTTAATGAAATGTCTTCAAATCCTTTGCCCATTTTATGACTCGATTATGGGTCTTTTTGTTGTTAAGTTGTTGAAGATTTATATGTATTTTGGTTATTAGATTCTTGTCAGTACATGGTTTCCAAAGATATTTGCAAAATCCAATTGTCCTAGCACCGTTTATTGCAGGGAGTCTCCTTTCTCCATCAGGTAGACATCTGTTGATTATAGATGTATGGGTTTATTTCTGGACTGTCAATTCTATTCCATAGGTCTGTGTGTCTCCTGTTATATAGTACCAGGCTGTGTTGATTACCATGGCTGCCTTTTGCTTTTGTTTTATTAATTATTTACCGTCAAATTGGTTCCTACTCGTAGCGACCCTATGCACAGCAGGGTGAAATGCTACCTGTCCTGTGCTGTCCTCAAAATTGTCTCTATTGTTTAAGCCCATTGCTGTAGCCACTGTGTCAGTCCATCTCTTTGAGGCTCTTTCTCTTTTCACTGACCCTCTACTTGACCAAGCATGATGTCTTTCTCCAGGTTCTGGTCCCTCCTGATAGCATGTCCAAAGCCGCTGCTGTTGTTTTTAGGTGCTGTCGCGTTGGCTCTGATTCATAGTGACCCTGTCTACGACAGAATGAAACACTGCCTGGTCCTGGGCCAGCCCCATAATTA
>NW_006921831.1:904464-905827 GCF_000298275.1 Orycteropus afer afer
CTCTTTCAGGAGGTCTTTGCAGCAGATTTGCCCCGTGCAGTGCACCATCTGATTCCTGGCTGCTGCTCCCATTGGTGTTGATTGTGGAACCAAGTAATGGGAAATCTTCGGCTGCTTCAATCTTCTCTCCATTTATCATGATGCTGCTCTTTGGTCCGGTTGTGAGGATTTTTGTTTTGTTTATGTTAAGATGTAATCCGTACTACAATCTATGGGCTTTGATCTCCATCAGTAAGTGCTTCGAGTCATCTTCACTTTCAACAAGCAGGTTGTGTCGTCTGTATATTGCAGGTTGTTAATGAGTCTTCCTCCAGTCCTGATGTCACGTTCTTCTTCACATAGTCCAGCTTCTTGGACGGTTTGCTCAGCATACAGATTAAATACATATGGTGGAAGGATACCACCCTAATGCGTTACCTCCCTGATTTTAAACCATGCACTATCCCCTTGTTCTGTTTGAAAGACAGCCTCCTGGTCTGTGTACCAGTTCCTCATGAGCACAATGAAATGTTCTCGAATTCCCATACTTCTCAGCGTCACTGTAATCTGTTACGATCCACACAGTTGAATGCTTTTGCATAGTCAAAACACAAGTGAACGTCTTTCAGGTATTTTTCTCCAATTCTTTCAGTTCAGCTTCTTCCTTCAGTACCGTTGCTTCTCGATCATATGTCCAAAGTGCGTGAGGTGGGGTCCCACCATCTTCACTTCTAAGGAGCGTCTGGCTGTCCTTCTTCCCAGACAAATTTGTTCATTCTTTTGACAGTCTGTGGTATGCTGAGTATTCTTTGCCAGCACCACAAGTCAAAGGCATCAGTTCTTCTTTGCTCTTTGCTCTTATTCATTGTTCAGCGTTTGATTGTACATGAGGCAACTGAAAATACCGTAGCTTGGGCCAGGCACACCTTAGTCCTTAAAGTGGCACCTTTACTTTTTAGTATTTTAAAGAGGTCTTTTGCCGCAGATTTGTCCAGTGCCTTCTGTCCTGTGGTATCTTCACGGCTGCTTCCATGGGCATTGGTTGTGGATCCAAGTAAAATGAAATCCCTGGCAGCTTCATTATTTTCTCAATTTATTGTGATATTGATCATTAGGCCTGTTGTAAAG
Organism: Orycteropus afer afer; assembly: GCF_000298275.1. Taxonomy (NCBI): domain Eukaryota; kingdom Metazoa; phylum Chordata; class Mammalia; order Tubulidentata; family Orycteropodidae; genus Orycteropus; species Orycteropus afer. Next base: position 905,572 of record NW_006921831.1, read on the forward strand.
ATTTGTTTTCTTTATGTTGAAGTGTAACCCATACTGAAAGTTTTTGATCTTCATCAGTAAGTGTGTCCAGTCCTCTTCACTTTTAGTAAGCACAGTTGTGTCATCCACATGTTGCAGGTTGTTAATGAGTCCTCCAGTCCTAATGCTGCATTGGATTTCATATAGTACAGCTTCTTAGGTTATTTACTCACCATACAGATTGAAGAAATACGGAGAAAGGATACCTTACACACACCTTTCCTGATTTTAAACCATG
>NW_006921831.1:913272-917650 GCF_000298275.1 Orycteropus afer afer
ACTACTCCCCAGAGTAGGATGTAGAACAATATTTTTGTGTAGTATATTATGCCAACAGGCTGCATTTAAAAATGATCCTTAGCATAGTTTTACTTGCCTGCGATATTAGTGATACTGTTAGATGATTCCTGCACTCCGTGTAGCACCTTCCTTTGGAACGGGCGTGCATGTGAATCTCTCCCACTCTGTCTGGGTCGGTCCATTGTCATGGTCCCTCTTGCATTAATGATCCTGTTGCGTGGTTCCTGCGCTCTGTGTTGTATCCCCTTCCTTTGGGATGGGCGTGGGTGTGAATCTCTCCCTTCCAGTCTGTCGGCCTGTTGTCATGGTCCCTCTTTCATTTTTCATCTTGGTTATTTGGATCTCTTATCTCATTCTTGCTCAAGGTTTGCCAATTTTATCGAACTTATCAAAGAACCAAGTGCTGGTTTTACTGATTCTGTTTTTTTTCTGTTTTCAATTTTATTTCTGCGCTGACTTTTGGTACTTCCTTTCTTCTAGCAGGTTTAGGCTTGGTTTGCACTTCTCTCTCTGGTTCCTGGAGCTGTCCGTGTGGCTGTGGTTTGGGATCTTTCTCTCTATTCCTGTAGGGCCTTCACTGACACAGTTTCCCTCCGGGTGCTGCCCTCACTGCAGCCCGTGGGTTTTGGTGCCTTGTGCTTTCATTTTCATTTGACTCTAGGAAATTTATGATTTCTCTTTTGATTTTTTTCCTCGACTCATTAGTAGTTTAATAGTTCAACTCGACGACAGTGAGTTTTGTTTTGAGTTTAGGGTTCTTTAATTTCTATATATTTGTATGTTTTCCTGTTACTGATTTCTAGCATCACTCCATTGTGGTCAAACACAATATTTTGTATGAGTTCAGTCTTTTTAAATTTATCGAGACTTGCTCTGTGACCTAACATGTGGTTTCTGCAGGAGAATGATCCGTGTGCACTGGAGTGAACGTATGTTGTGCTGTTGTGGAGGGGAGTGTTCTCTGGGTGTCTGTTAAGTCTAGCTGGTTTATAGTGTCATTCAAGTCCTCGGTTTTCCTTGTTGGTCTCCTTTCTAGGTGTTCGGCCCAATAGTGAATGTGGTGTATTGAAGTCTCCAACTATTACTGTAGTACTCTCTCTCCCTCAGTTCTGTCAGTGTTTGCTGTGTGTATTCAGATGCCCCGATGCTGGGTGCACGTATATTTACGACTGTTAAATCGTCTTGATTGACACTTACAGTGCTATATAATGTCCATCTTTATTTCTTCTGACAGATTTTGTCTTCCAGTAAAATCTAGTTTGTCTGATACTAAGATTGTTCTCTTTTGATTATTGTTTGGGTGGAATAGTCTTTTAATTTTTTACTTTGAACCTATTATTGTCCTTGGGTTTAAAGTGTGTGTCTCTTGGATTGTGTTTTTTATCCGTTCTACCATTCTCTTCCTTTTGATTGGAGCATTTAGGCCATTTGCATTCACTGTAATTTCTGATAAGAAGTGACTAACATCTGCCATTTTGTCACTTGTCTTTTGTGTACCTTAGCCTTCCTTATCTTTGTCCCTTACTGTTTGCTGTTGTGTTTTTTTTGTTTATCGTTATGAACCTCCTGGTTCCCTTCTCCTTTTCTTTTATATGTTTTTAAGAATATTTCCTCTCTGTGATAATACCATGAATAATACCGTGAATATTATGTTTACTGGCTTGTATTTATAACATTCTGGGGTAGGGTGACACCAGCTTAACTTCAGTAACAGAAGAGGTTCTTCTGGTCTGCACCACTCTTGTCTCTCCCTTTGTTATCACTGATTACACCTTTGTATTTCATGTACCTGTAACATCATTTTATCTTTGCTTTTCATGTATTTGTTATGGAAAAAGGAAAACAAAACACTTAGAATCATAACTAGCCCTTATACTTGTGCAGGAGCTCTGGTGGTGCGGTGGGTAAGTGCTTGGCTGCCAACCTACAAGTCCGTAGTTCAAACCCACCAGCCGCTCTGGGAGAACTGTGTGGCAGTCTGCTTCTGTAAAGATTACAGCCTTGGAAACCCTGTGGGAAAGTTCTACTCTGACCTGTTGAAATAGAGTAATCTTTTCCTTTTTTGGGGATCTTTCTTTTTATCTATAGCTTTGAATTACTTACTAAGGTCTTTTCCCTACCATTTACTGAACTCCTGTTAGTATTTTTCGTAAGACTGGTCTGGTGGAGATGCTCTTTCAGCTTGTTTGTCTGGGAATGTTTCATTTGTAACCTTATTCTTGAAGGGTAATTTCATTGGGTATACTATTCTTGGCTGATAATTTTTTTCTGTGAACACTTTAAATATATCATTCGGTTGCCTTCTGGCCTCCAGTTTTCTGAGGAAGAGCAGCATTAATCTTCTGGGATAACCATTGTATGTGACCGTTTGCTTCTCTCTTACTGCTTTCAGGATTGTCTGTTTAATTTTTGTTTGCCTGACTATAATGTGTCTTTCAGGATTCTTTCTTTGTCTTTGGTTTTGGTGAATTTGATTTCATATCATAATCAAATCAAATTCAATTTTCTTTTGTGGTCTATCCTGTTTGGGGTTCATTGGACTTCCTGAATGAATATATTCACATCTGTTATCACATCAGGGAAGTTCTCTTCCAACAAATCTTGGACAATTTTATCAGTTGTTTCATTTTTCTCTTCAGGTTCTGGAATTCCGATTATGCATAGGTTATTCCTTTTTATGGTATCTCACATGAACTTAGGCTTCCTTCATTTTGTTTTGATTTTTTTTTCTGATTGATCCCTTTCCAAAGAAGTATGCAGGTATTTGTCTTCAATCTCATTAATTCTGTCTTCCCTTGATTCGATTCTGCTCCTTTGCCTTTTCAATGCCTTATCTATTTCTGAAAGTTTGGGATTAATCTTCTGGATTTCTAGGTGTAGATTTTGTATCAATTCTCATTTTTCATTTATTTTGTCATTTTGTTCTTGTATTGTCTTCCAAAGTTGATCTAGGGTTTTGTCTGTGTTTTCCCTAATTTTGTCAGTGTTTTCCTTGATCTGTCTCTGTCTGTTGAAGGTACCTAAATATAATTTTTTTGATTTCCTTATCAGGGAGTTCCAGTGCTGCTTCTTGAGGCATGTGATCTGGGTCTGTGTCCTGGTCCCTTGTTTTCTCCTGCTTTATCTTACTTCTTCGTGTGGACTGTTGTGTCCGTTGTCTCTGAGACATTGTGACTTTGTTGTATTTATGTTTAGTTGGTGATTGTATGTTGGAGTGATTCATCCAAGTTTTTTGTTTTCTTTGTGGGTTTTTTTTTGATGTATCTGAGGAAGGAGGGTACTGTGCTCCTCTCTTTGCTAGTTGGCAGCACTTAGCTCTCACCACTGTCTCCTGGTGGGTGTGAGAGAGAGTAAGAGTGGCTGCACAGGTCTCTGTTGGCTGTGAAGAGCAGTTAAGGTTGAGTCAAGCTCTTACTGGTGGTCGTATATCATTGGCCAGTTGATGCAGAAGGAAGTGGTGGTTCTCACTCAGTAAGTGGAGCTGCAGGGGTGTGTCGTATGGGCACGGTTGCTGTCTCCCACTTAGTTGGACAAAAACAACAATCAAAAAAACCATCCAAAAAGTAAAAACAAGAGGACAAAAAACACATACCATATAAACACATGGGAACAATCACCAGAAAGAGAAAAAAGAAAGAAAAAAAGAGGAAAGGCAATAAATGAGAGAAAATGTTTAAAGAAGTACTTTAAAAGCAAAAAGAAATATGAATAGAAAAAGGGGGACCCCCCCACACACAATATCTGGGGAAAGGGGAATAAGAGAAAGAGGTAGAGTAGGGAAATAATGAAGAAAAAAATGGGAAAAAAGCAAAAAGGAAAGTAATGGGGAGAACCACAAAAAAGAAAAAGTGGGAACCAGGGACAGGGAAGAGAGAAAAAGCCGAAAACTAGAACCTGGGAAGGGAAGAAGAACGAATAGTAATACAAAGGATGAAAAAAGAAGTAAATTTAAAACAGACAAAAACAAACATACTAAAAAATTTCTGCCAGCCCAGAAGGTGCGTGGGAGTAAGAGATGGCTGCATCTCCATTCACCAAGAGGGCGTGGGGTATAAGAGTTACAAGGGGAATATCACACCTTTCCAGTCACTGGCGTCCAGAGTATCCTTGTGGTTCCTGGCAAGTGGAGTCAATTCTTAAGTCCCTGGAATCTGGGAGAATGATGTTGCTTTAGAAAACCAAAATGGTCTAACCGCTTGCAAAAAGGGCAAGGAGGCCACATTTTCTGACTTCCTCTAACTCTACAAGGGGAAGGCAGGATGACCAGCAGTAACCCAAGGCCTATTACTGCAAGGCCAGACATGCTGCCTCCCTCCAGCCCTTTCACCAACCGTTCCTCCCAAAGCACCCACCACCT
>NW_006921831.1:918098-923589 GCF_000298275.1 Orycteropus afer afer
CCACGTGGATAACATTTACAATCAGCTCCTCAGTTGCTCATTCTACCACTGAGTTTACAATGACTTATGGGTAGAAAAGCCATACTAAGTAATTTACTACACTGCACCGCTTGTAAACATTCAAAATGGCTGTGCCCTCCAGACAGCCAGAAGTCTACAGCTCAGCCCATCTCCCTCTTCGCTGCTTCCCCTTCTCCTCACCGGCCACCGGTGCAGTCCTCCATGCAGCCCCTGGCTGGCAGGGTTGATTTTTAGGTTAATTCTTAGGTCCAAACACCACTTGGCAATATCTGAGCTGTCCGTGCCATCAGGATTGCTAACAGACCACAGCTCCGTATGTCTCCTTTTTTTGGTGTTTTCAGCTAGTTGGAGTTTAGTCCACTTCTGTATCCTTTCAAAGCTCAGGGCTCCAGGATTATCTTCTGTATCTGTGTTAATTGATTCCCCTTTTCTTTGTGGAAGAGGGTCTGTGTAGTTGGTCTGCCTGTTCCGCATCTTACCAGAACCTCCTGACTATAATGTATCTTGGTATAGATCTCTTTGTATTTCCCCTGCTTGGATTTGTAGGTTCATGGCCTGCCTTAGATTGGGGATGTTTTCTGTTATTATTTCTTCAACTATTCTTCCTGTCCTTTTCTCTCTACTTCTGGAATCCCCATGATGTGTCTATTAGGTCTCCTGTCCCATCGTTCCATTGAACGGTGCTGAACTTTCCTGAGCCTCCATCTGGTTGCTCTTCAGCATCTCTAATTTTAACCTCTAATTTGTTTTACCCTCTGCTTTGCTGAACCTTTCTTCTGCCTGAATAAATGTGTTGGAAAGCCCTTCTGTTGTGTTTCTCATTTCAGCTGTCACACCTGTCACTTTCAGTATCTCTTTTTTTGGATCCTCATTTTTGTTCTTGCAGAGTTGTCCTTATTTTTTTTTTTTAGCTCTTTGTGTGTTTTCCCTTAATTCTTTTATTATGTTTAATGTTGTTGTATTATAGTCTGCCATTTTTTTCATTGTACGTTTGTCTCTGGATGTGCTTTCCCTCCCTTTGTCGTGTTCATTTGGCTGGACCATTGTTTCGGACCTTAGTGTGTCTTGTGATTCTCTGTGGGGTGTTGGAATTATAGGATGTTAGGGTTGTCAGTGCTCCCCAGTATTTGGTGGATTTGTCCACCGCGTTCTGGACAGAACTTTTGGGCCACCGTAGCTTTCAGCCTTTGCTTACTGTTCCTCTCTCTCTGTGATAGCTCTCTCTCCTTCCCTAGTTTAATTAGGATTCAAAAGTCCTAGGTCTTGTTTTCAACACACCAGAGAACATGCAGTGGTCAGTCTGTCCTCCCGGGAACACCACCACTCAGGTGAGATATCGTGCACTAATCAGTCTGTCCACCAGGGGTTCAGTCCTCTCCAGAAAAAAACCAAACCAAACTTGCTGCAGTCAAGGCGGCTCTCACTCACAATGACCCCTCCTTGGGTTTCCAAGGCGGTATCTCTGTGGAAGTAGATTGCCCAACCTTCCTTCCGAGGAGTGGCTGGTGGGTTTGAACAGTCAGCCTTCTGGGTAGCAGTCAAACGTCTTAGGCACTACTCTCCTCTTTGCTATTTCTGCAGTCACGTTTTTGGTCAGAAAACTCCCACCCAGCTAGCCTCCTTGGAGGCTGGGTGTTGCCCTTGGGCTTTGCCGGAGGGGGGTTCCTTCTCTGCTGGGTGGGGACTGCTGGTATCTGAGCTGCTGTTCAGGGGACGCACAGGCCGACTTTCCTCCGTTTTGGAAAGAAGAAGGACTAGCACTCCCCAGAGGACCTCCGAGAGATCTGTCCTGTTGGCTTCAAAGCTCCAGAGGCCCTGCGGTTGGGGGGGTGTCCACTCCCCACTTAAGTGACCTCCCTCTTGACTCCAGTGTAGGGAACCCTCCATAGGGGTTCCTGTCAGTCTAGCAGTTGGCAGTTACTGGTTGGGCAGGGGGTTGTCACACTCTGAGTGGACCCCAGGGAGGTCTGCCTTATTGCTGCCATAGCCCAGCCTGTAGTCTGCTGGCTGTACTGTGGCCTTCCCTCAGGATGCCTGTTCCCAGGCCCTCAGCAGCCTCAGTCAGGAGTCTTCAGTACTGGCAGGAAGGGGAGCAGACAGACCCACACTGATCCAGGGAGGTCTGTTCTTTTGGTTTCGGAGGCCTGTGCTGTGGGGTGCACAGGGACATAGAAGAGGGGGTGACTCTGGGAGCAGGCTACTGCCGGGGCCTTTGGTAGCAGTTTGCAACAGCCTGGCAACCAGCGGTTAGCAGCTATGGGGGGTGTCACGCTCTGGTCAGATCCCCACGGAGGTCTGTCTTTTTGCTGCCAGAGTCCCCCTGGTAGATGGTTGGCTGTGAGTGTAGCTCCTGCTCGCAACTCCTGCTTCCTGACACACAGCAGCCCCGGTCAGCAGTTGTCAGGGCCAGCTGTGAGCGGGGACACCCTAACCCTGATTGACCTCCAGGGAGCTTTGACTGACTGGTTCCGGAGGCCAGAGCTGTGGGGTGTACAGGAGGCGGTGGGTAGAGTGCTCGTGCTGACTGAGCCGTCGCCCCTGCATGGCCCTTTTGTCGCAGTTCATAGCAGGCTTGCCGGTGAGGGTGTCTGGGTGCAGGAGGGGCTGTCATGCTCCGATGACCCTCCAGGGAGGTCTGCCTTGTTTCTGTCAGAGGCCCCGCTGGAGTATGTTGGCTGTGGGTGTAGCCTCCACTGAGGATGCCTGTTCTTGGCACCCAGCGGCCTCAGTCGGCAGCCCTCGGTCCTCCAGGAGGAGGGGCAGCTAGACCAGAGCTGCCTCCTGGGAGGTGTGGCCGTTGGTTTCACAGGCCCGAGCTTGGAGGTGCTCAGGGGGGCAGCTGGAGTGCTGATGTGGGGACAGATGTTGCTGCATGCCCTGTAGCATTTAGCCCTAGGTCCCTGGGGAGGGCTCCCTTGTTAATTTTAGAGCAGAAGCTTGGGGCTCTAGCTCTTACAGGCAGTGGCTGTGGTGATCAGAGAAGCAGGTCCTTTCTGGGGCCACGTCTTCTGTACACAGCAGCCTGTGGCCCGTGTGGCCGTGGGGAGGGCCAGGTTTGGTGAGAGAAGTTGTCTCCCTGCTGTACGTGACTACTTGTTGGTTTGTTGGTTCTTGTCTGTCTGTGCTGCCCCCTGGCTTCCCCTGCCCCTTGATCAGACCCCCTTTGATACTGAGCACTCTTTCCTTGTTGTGTTTGTGGGGGAGGGTTGGAACAAAGGTTGGTTTATGCTACCGTCTTCCCAGAATTCAATATTGCCTTTTGATAAACAGAAATTTTAAATTTTAACGTGGTTCACTTTATCTTTTCCATAGTGTTTAATTCTCTTTGGTTCCCACTTAAGAAATCTGCTGGGCCAAGTTCATGAGGATAATCTCCCATAGAAACTGGATTGTTTTATCTTTCACCTTTACATCTGTAAACCATTAGAGATTGATTTTGTTTATGGTGTGAAGTCAGTCTCAGGATTATTTAAGTGGAATCATACGATGTTTATCCTTTTATAACTGACCTGATTTTACTCAGCATGATGTTTTCAAGGTTATCCATGTTGTAGCTTGTGTCAGGTCTTCATTTTCTTTGTTGTTGTTGTGTTGTTGTTATGTGCCGTCGAGTCGGACCCGACTCATAGCGAACCCTCCTTGGGTTTCCGAGGCAGTATCACTATGGACGTAGATTGCCCCACCTTCCTTCCGAGGAGTGGCTGGTGCGTTTGAACCGCCAGCCTTCTGGTTAGCAGTCAAGTGCCTTAGCCACTATGCTACCAGAGCTCCCAAATATGTAATACTCCATTGTGTGGCTGTATTAAATTTTGTTTATAGAAGTGACATTTTTTAATACTGATCTTCTAATCCATTTCTTTAATTTGTCTTAATATCTTAAAGGTTTGTGTTTATTGGTTTTACAAATCTTTGACTAAATGTATTCAATGGATATTTGTTTTTTTATGTCATTATACATTTTAAAAGTTCAGTTACCTAATTGTTTGTTAGTAGCATATAGGGATAGTGTTGAATGGGGGACTCTTCTTTCTAGAGCATTTGTTTCTAATAATGTGTCTAGATTCTTTTTATGTTTTCTGTGAATATACAGTTGTGACTGCAGATAACGCAATAACCATTTTTCTGTCCTTTGCCTTATCCCTCTGGCTATTATTTGCAGTACAGTGTTGAATAGAAGTAATAACAGGTATTGTTACATTGTTCTTCATATCAAGGGGAAAACTTTAAGTATTTCACCATTATGTGTGATACTCACTGGAGGTTTTTTAATAGATATTCTTTATCAGAGTGAAAAAGTTCCTTACCATTCTTAGTTTGCTAGGAGTTTTTCTCTAATCATGAATGGTTGTTCGTGGTGCAGTGAATTACTTAATATGACCCTTCTAGCCACACATTGCCTTTTGACTCCCACACAATGCATATATGGGACTAAGCAAATAAGGTGTTTGTGGCCCACCAAGGGGATTGCACAGCCTTCTGCTGAAAATGCAAATAAGGTACATGGAATCCTTGTGGGGGTGGGACCATGCACATGAGATGGAGGGAACCCTAATGAGGGGATTGGCCAGTTTTGCCATCCCACTAGGCAACAACAGGCTTAAAAAAGAACCAATTCCAGAGCAAAAAAGGGACCTCACTACCATCAAGAAAGAAGAGCCAGGAGTGGAGGACATCCTTTGGACCCAGGGTTCTTATGGTGAGAACCTCTTAGACCCAGGAGACAGACAGCAAGAGCAAGTGAGCTGTAACGCTGGAGACAGTGCAGGGTGGTGAGAAGTCGGGCAGAGAAATGGCAGCAGGAGAACCAGGAGCCTGGCATGACATGCATGATGGGCTTCCTGGCCCACAGAGTGCGGTTGCTACGGTGAGTGTGCTTATCCATGGAGCCAGAGAGCTGAGAGCCTTAGGGCAGGGAGCTTCTTGGTGAAGTGGGCACCCCCAGGGACTTGTGGAGGTAAAGAGCTTTGTATCACTTGTCTGAGCAGTACAGGGGCTGAGAGACTGAGGGGAGGGAGAGAGAGAGAGAGAGAGAGACGGAGGGAGGAAGACACACACACACAGACACACACACGGAGGGTGCGAAGGGAGGAAGGGAGGGAGGGAGGGAGAGAGAAAGAAAGAAGGGCAGGCCTGCCTGCCTGCGGGCACAGGTGAGAAGATACTGTCCTGATTGAAGAAGTGTATCCAGAGTCCTTCCTGATCCCGAGTTGTAACCTATTACTTCTCTAATAAACCTCATAACTGTGAGTGTGGTCTGTGAATTGTGTATAACCATTGCAATGAATGATCAAACTCGGCAGAGAAATAGATGCTACTGTGGGAGGGACAGCTGGGGCTGGAATGGGTAAAAGGTCAGAGGTGAGGTCTGCTTGACTTCCGCCTCACAGGGAACCATTGTGTACTGCTGGTCTTAATCCTTTCGCCTCCCATTTTGTGAAGCTGCAGGAGGCCCAGTGTCGTCGGTCCCCCC
>NW_006921831.1:926219-930267 GCF_000298275.1 Orycteropus afer afer
TTCTTTGAGAAGTATCAAGTTGTTGTTTGTGAAGCTCTCCACTTCCTCACTGTAAGCTTGTTGGTTACCGATTGTAGTTTATTAGGAAACTTCTAGGTACCGGCATATACTTACTGTCGATTCAAGCCTCGTTTGGTACAGTTCACGCTTCCTGGAGGCCGTGGTGCCTTAGCTCCCGCTTTCCTGCGGTGCTGCTCCGCACGTTTCCGTCGAGAGCAGAGTTGGCGCCGTTCGCGGTCGTGCGCATTTATCCTCACCTGCCCTGTCTCCAGGCTCATCAGCCTTTTTGTTCTTCATGTTTCTGTCAGGGATTACTTTTTGTCTCCCTAGAGAACTTTCTTTAATACTCTTTACTTAGGTCCATAGGTGATGAACTAAGTTTTGTTTGCTTGAGAGGTCCCCTTCCCTTTTGAAGAGTGCTTTTGCTTCGTGTCCAATCCCGGTGAGTAGTTATTTTCTTTTACCATTGTATGTATATCATTCCCTCCCTTCTTGTAGAACAGGCATTATTGTGGCCGCATTAAAGGCAATGTCCTTTTTCTCTGGCCACTTTTAACATGTCTTACTTGCCTTAGGCATCAGTATACACTCTTGAAAATCAGTGTGAGGCTCTCTTTGTTGATGAATTGGTGCTTTGTTCCTTAATCCATTCTGGGAACATTCTGACTGTGACCTATGTAATATCCCTATGTCACACTCCCTCTTTCTTCCACCTGGAGGGTTACGTGTCCAGGAAGTCTTGTCACTGTGTCCCATGTTCTCTTTTTCCTCTTTCTGTATCTTCAATACCTTTCTTTCCTGTGCTTCTGCAGTGTCATGAATTACATGCTGTGGCTTTTCTAGCCATAGTCTTTGTTAACTCCCACTTTGCCGCGAGCAACTGAGTAGCTGCTTGTTAAAGTCATCCACCTGGGGCAGCACAAAGTAATCTGAGAAAATTTGCTCTCTCTCAGGTGTGTAGAACTCTGATGGTGGGATTGGTTGGTTTTGCCACTCTGCTAGGCTCAAAAGGCGCCCTCCTGGAGGCAGAAGGGAATCTCTCTCACTGCCGGCTGAGAGAGACGTGCTGCTGAGAGAGACGCCCAGCTGAGGGGCAGCGGCAGTGCAGCTAAGAGGCACGGGACATGGCAGGCTCACCTTGCCCACAGGGTCAGAGGCCAGGCTGGGAAGCCAAGGGCCAGAGAGGTGTGTCTAAGGACACAGCAGAGGGGAGCCTGTCCTGATTGAAGAGCTGTATCCTGAGTGCATTCCTGAACTTGAATTGTAGCTTGTTACTTCCCTAATCAACCCCATGATCTGTGAGTTCTTTGTGGCCACTGCAGCGAATTATCGAACCCAGCAGAGAGGAGATGGGTACTGTGGGAGGGACGGTGGGTGTCAGGGTTGGTAATAGGGCTGGAGGGTGGCGGCGTGTCTGGTCTTCCGGGAACAGGCCTTGGGCTGCTGATGGTGATTCTGCCCTCCACTTGTGGAGTTAGAGGTCAGAAGATGCCACCTCCGTGCCCCTTTGGCGGCCTCCATCCGGATTTTTCTCTGATCTTTCTTTTAGCTCACTGACCTTCTCTTTCGCTGTGCCCAGTCTGCTGTTAAGCCCATATGTTGAGTTTTATAGATTCTGGCTCCCTCTGTAATTGTCCTTCAGTCAAGTATATTTTGAACAGTTTGAGTTCTCATCTGGTGACTCCAGGGTCACCTGTGGGCTGTCTCTGTGTTCATTTATCTCTTGGTCCTGTTTGGTAAGAGTTGAGTGCAGGGCACGGTGGATGAAGAGCTACAGGGTTCTGGAGGTCAGTCTCTTCCTTTAGAGAATTTCTGTCTCATATGTGGCAGATACCTAGCACAGGTCAGCCAGGAACTGAGTGCCTTGAGGGCTGGGCCTTTGTAAGCCCCTCCCTCCTGGATGGAGCACCGCAAGGTTTACATCTGAAACTTGGAGTGGTTCCTAGGGCCCCTCCCCGCAGCAGGCCCTGAAGCCGCTTTTTGTCTCCCTGACACCCTACTCATTTTGTGGCTTACTCTCCGTGCCTCCTCTTGCTCTATGATCTTGGCCCCTCAAGTCCTGGCTGCCTGGTCACTCCTGTTTCCCATTTCCTGTCTTCCCAGCCTTGTGAGACCCCACCCCCAGGCTCTATTAGCCACTACTTTCTATTTGGGTCTGTTGTGTTTTCCCCTCAGCTTATTAGTGTGTTGCCCCAATTCCCTTCAGAATTGTCAAGAGCAGGTTGCTGACTAGGGGACTCACCTCGTTGGTCCTCACTGGCCCTCGGTAGACCTCCCTGTTGCTTGTGGAGGCACATGGCCCCTGCAGGACTGGCTGGCTCAGCGTCTCTTTTTGGCCTTCAAACCAAAAACCCAAACCAAAGCCACTGCTGTCGAGTTGATTTGCACCCACAGCGCCCCTAGAGGGCAGAGTGGAGCTGCCCCACAGGGTTCCAAGGCTGTCAATCTTCAGGGAAGCAGACAGCTCCATCTTTCTCCTGTAGAGCGGCTGGTGGGTTCGAACTGCAACCTTTTGATTAGCAGCCGAATGCCTTAACTACTGCATCACCAGAGCTCCTCTCGCCTTCCAGGAGACTTTAAAAATGCATTCAGCTTTTCCAGTTGGTCTGGGTGGGTTAGAAAGAAGCAAGTTGGTGTGCTCTCTGTCTGTAGCAACCTGGAGAAGTCACAGTGAGTCCAGCAGTCACCACTGTTTGATGTGGGAGAATACAAACCCATGTGTCCTTGTCAGTCCATGGCTCTGATTCTGATTGGAATGGACAACCACATTCGAGCCTTAGTGAGCCACGTGCCCAAGCCAGCCTCTGCCAGCCCAGGGGACACTGGTGGCAGGCCTGGCAGTGGAGGGGAGCCGGCCGGAGGGGCTCAGTGACACTTCCTCTGTGTGTTGATCGCATGTGCGTGGTCTTGTTCTGTGTTTTAGAAAAATGACTCCTTTTAGGTTTCCCTCCAAATAAAACATGAAAAGGCATGTTTTATTTGTAAGCTTTATTTCAATGGCTTTGCCATCTTGTTTTTAAAGTAACAAATGAAATTTGTCAAAGCCATCTCAGAGAATTGCAATATATAAAACCGAGAAGGGGGTCTGTTGAGGTTGAATTGCAGGTAGGGGCCTTGAATTTTGCCTGTGACTCCAAGAGCCTATATATGGTGAGACAGGGCTCTGGAACCCAGTGGATCAACAGAAGCAGGTTGAAAGTCATAGGTTAGTGAGGAACGAGTCTACCTGTGTCAGGTGTGTGACAGTAGGTGAGTGTGCTGGGCGGATTGGGGACAAGGACGTGCCACAGAGCCGAGCTTGAGGCTGTTGGCCCACATAGGCACAGTGCTAAAAGCCTAGGCTGGCCCCCAGGTAGGACGCCTCACCTGCAAAAGGTGAAGGACCTACCGAAGGGAGAAAGACAGAAATTGTGACAAGTCATGGAGGACGAAACAAGAATGAAAGGTGATGCCCGGGTTAGGGCTGAGATGACAGGAGGCGAAGGGAGGAGGGCACTGGCATTTGGCCGTGTTTGGAATCCCAGTCCTTTGGTGCTGCTGTAACGGAAAGGCCACCAGTGGGTGCTCCGTGAACAGAAACGTGTTCTCTCACGGTTCAGGAGGCCCGAAGTCTGAGTTCAGGGTGCTGGCTCCAGGGACAAGCTTCTCTGGGGTAAGGACGTCGTCTTTCCTGCTTCCTGATTCCTTGGAGCTCGTCATGTGGCTTGACATCTCTGGCCCCCCACCACTGCTTGCTAGAAGGTTTACTTCTCTAATCTCTTATATTTCAGAAAAGATTAACTCAAAACACCCTCATTAACAGGAGTCAGAATGGACTCCCCAGCAGTGGGTTTGTTTTCTTTCTTTGTTTTCCAAATACCCTGCTTGTGTCCATTGTTGTTAGCTTATGAGCACGTTAAATGCAGTTCTTGAGAAAGTGTATCTGGCCTGTTCGCATGTCCTCTGTGGCACACAGTGAATCTGCCCTTTTTGAGAGCAGTCCTGCTGTGTCTTGCTGTCCCTGAGCCTGCACCCTGCAGCAAGCAGCCAGCCCTCTTCCCTCAGGACC
>NW_006921831.1:930367-931717 GCF_000298275.1 Orycteropus afer afer
TGTGGTGATGTAATTTTTAAAAAATGTTAAACAGCCTTGTAATTCTAGAATAAACTCAGGCTGATTACAATGTATTCTTTTCACTAGATTTGATTTGCTAATGTTTTGTTTAGGACTTTTCCATCCATATTCATGAGATAAATTAGCCTGTAATTTTTCTTTCTTACTGACCATGTTAAGTTTTGATATTGAGATTAATGCTCGTCTCTTAAGTTGGAAAGTGTTCTATATTTTTCTGTTCCCTAGAAGAGTTCCAGTAAGATTGGTGTTTCTTCCTTAAATATTTGGAAGGATTCACTGACAAAACCATCTGGGTATAGGATTTTCTTTGTGGAAAGGTTTTTAATTTCATATTTAATTTTTAAAGTTGTTAGGTGCCGTCGAGTTGGCCCTGACTCGTAGCGACCCCGTGTGCAACAGAACGAAACCCTGTCGGGTCCTGCGCCAGCCTCACGATCTTTGCTGTGCTGGAGCCCACCATTGCAGCCACTGTGTCAGTCCATCTGGTTGAGGGTCCCCTTCTTCATTGACCGTGCAGTTTACCAGGCATGATATCTTTCCCCAGGGAATAGTCCTTCTGACAACATGACCAAAGTCGGTGAGACCAAGTCTGGCCATTCTTGCTTCAAAGAGCATTCCAGCTGCACTTCCTCCGGGACAGCTTTGTTGGTTCTAATGGCCGTCCTTGGTAGCTCGGTGTTCTTTGCCAGCAACTCTTCTTGGGTCTTCCTTATTCATTGTCCAGCTTTCACATGCATATGAGGCAATCGAAAATACTGTGGCTTGGATTAGGCGCACCCTAGTCCTCAAAGTGACGTCTTTGCTCTTCAGCACTTAAACAGATCTTTTGCAGCAGATTTGCCCGTGTTATACGATGTCTGATTTTTTTGACTGCTGTTTCCATCGGTGTTGATTGTGGATCCAAGTAATGTGAGATCTCTGACAACTTCAGTCTTTTCTCCATTCATTGTGTGTTGTTTACTGGTCCAGTTGTGACGAGTTTCATTTTCTTTGTGTTGAGGTGTAATCCATATTGAAGACTGTAATCTTTGATCTTCATCAGTAAGTGCTTCAAGTCATCTTCACTTTCAGCAAGCAAGGTTGTGTCATCTGCATATCACAGGTTGTGTTAATGAGCATTCCTGCAATCCTGATGCCATGTTCTTTATATAGTCCAGCTTCTTGAATTATTTGCTCAGCATACAGGTTGTAGAAGTATGGTGACAGGATTCAGCCCCAATGCACACTTTCATAAAGAAAACAAAAATCCTCACAACTGGACCAATGAGCAGCATCACAATAAATGGAGAGAAGATTGAGGTTGTCAAGGAATTCACGTTGCTTGGTTCT
>NW_006921831.1:931817-933560 GCF_000298275.1 Orycteropus afer afer
TGGATCAACAGAAGCAGGTTGAAAGTCATAGGTTAGTGAGGAACGAGTCTACCTGTGTCAGGTGTGTGACAGTAGGTGAGTGTGCTGGGCGGATTGGGGACAAGGACGTGCCACAGAGCCGAGCTTGAGGCTGTTGGCCCACATAGGCACAGTGCTAAAAGCCTAGGCTGGCCCCCAGGTAGGACGCCTCACCTGCAAAAGGTGAAGGACCTACCGAAGGGAGAAAGACAGAAATTGTGACAAGTCATGGAGGACGAAACAAGAATGAAAGGTGATGCCCGGGTTAGGGCTGAGATGACAGGAGGCGAAGGGAGGAGGGCACTGGCATTTGGCCGTGTTTGGAATCCCAGTCCTTTGGTGCTGCTGTAACGGAAAGGCCACCAGTGGGTGCTCCGTGAACAGAAACGTGTTCTCTCACGGTTCAGGAGGCCCGAAGTCTGAGTTCAGGGTGCTGGCTCCAGGGACAAGCTTCTCTGGGGTAAGGACGTCGTCTTTCCTGCTTCCTGATTCCTTGGAGCTCGTCATGTGGCTTGACATCTCTGGCCCCCCACCACTGCTTGCTAGAAGGTTTACTTCTCTAATCTCTTATATTTCAGAAAAGATTAACTCAAAACACCCTCATTAACAGGAGTCAGAATGGACTCCCCAGCAGTGGGTTTGTTTTCTTTCTTTGTTTTCCAAATACCCTGCTTGTGTCCATTGTTGTTAGCTTATGAGCACGTTAAATGCAGTTCTTGAGAAAGTGTATCTGGCCTGTTCGCATGTCCTCTGTGGCACACAGTGAATCTGCCCTTTTTGAGAGCAGTCCTGCTGTGTCTTGCTGTCCCTGAGCCTGCACCCTGCAGCAAGCAGCCAGCCCTCTTCCCTCAGGACCAGTCTTTGGTGAGCACCTCTGATTATCTACCACTGTGGTTCCAGTGATGCAAGCTTACTGAGCCTAGCTCATAACTGATAGCGGGAGAAATACCAGTGTGAGCCGGTCCCTGACAGGTTAAAAGGAGGGGTGGACCCAAGGGGCTGTGGGTGGGCTCTCTGACACACACCTCTCTGAACATTGACCCAGAGGGTTCTGCAGTCACCCAGGGAAACGTCCTGGGGTCACCTTTGAACTGAGACCTGCAGGCCAGATGCCACAGGCAAGGAAGTGCATGGCCTGCTCTTGGAATAGGGATGAGGCCATTGTTCTTGGCCCCTGAGGAAGGGGAAGCCAGGAGTCAGGTGAGGTTGGCCAGGTGGGCTGGGACCAGGTCAAACCGGTTAGTGCAGGTCAAGGCAAAGAGCTGGAATTTTTAAGGGCCTGGGGCATTGTGACCTCAGAAGAAGAATGGCTCAATTTGGTTGAGGTTTTAAAAAGGTCATGCTGACACTGGGCGGAGAAGGGGCGGGCTTTGGGTGGGTGGGGGGCAGGAATTGGATACAGGGTGGAAACCATTGGCTGCAGGAGACTCCTATCTGGTGCAGGATTAGGCTCGAAAGTCAGCACTTTGGGCAAAAACACAAAACTTGTAACATCGCCCATTGCATAAAGCACAGAACACTGACACAGTAGTTGTTTTTTAAAATGTTTGTTGTTGTTGTTGTTATGTGCCTTCGAGTCATAGCGACCCCTCCTTGGGTTTCTGAGGCAGTATCACTACAGAAGTGGGATTGCCCAACCTTCCTTCCGAGGAGTGGCTGGTGGGTTTGAACTGCCAGCCTTCTGGTTAGCAGTCAAATACCTTAGGCATTATGCTACCAGAGATG
>NW_006921831.1:934280-935492 GCF_000298275.1 Orycteropus afer afer
ACTGGGGACGTGTTTAGAAAGCAGGGTGCTGGGGCCACCCGTTCTCCCAGGTTAACACTGCTGTTCAGCCCTTCCAGTGGACAGAGCTAGACAAACAGAAGCAGAAGAGAAAAGCCTGGAGCGCACGCTGGCCTGTCCGTCTTGTGCTGACCAGCACGCTCCCCATGGGCCTGGCAGCCCCAAGTCTGTAACAGCCTGTGGAGGCCCCGTGGGGGGTACATAAGAATGGTTTCAGTCTTTGATGCTGCCTTATTTTTATAATCAACCTATGGAATGACATTTGAGAATTTCGTTGCAATTCTTTTTGGCCTTCGAGTAAGTATATCCCTCAAAACCTGTGCACTTAAAATAATGGATTGTAAAGATACTTGAAGCAACGTAACCTCAAAGATGAAATAAGTATCAATTTTGATGCACAGTTAAGTGTATTTGTTCCTTTGTGCTCATAGTTTTAGGGTTTATATATATTTTTTGAGTTCATTATTATTTTTCGAATATGAAAACATTCATATGGGCCAACTCAGAGGTATTTTAAAAGTTGACCCTGTCCTTGTTCCCCACTGCTTACTGGAGGGATGACCACGGGGCCGCAGTCCACTCCTTACTGTGGGGTGACCATGGGGCCGCAGTCCCAGATTTTGCTTGTTAAGTGCCTCTTGCATCCTGAGAAGTGAGCAGGACTGCAGCCTTCTTGGTGCTGCTTAGGCTACTGTAGAGACGTGGACAGAATGCTTCCACTGTGCCGTCTCTCTGCCTGTGGCTAAAGCAAGCTCTTGGCGGACTTCTGCGGACTTTGGCTGTGGCGCCGGGGCAGGAGGTGCAGCCCTGGTCCCGGCTCTTGGCCTGCACACAGCCTCGTTCTTATTCGGAGGAGGAATTTCATTTTGCCTTGGAAAGAAGCTCGGGGCCTTGAGTGTGTCCTGCACTTGCACGTTTCTCTGCTCTGCAGGCGGCCTCGTTCCTCCTGCCTGTAGTTTCTTGTTTACTTTGCTCTGTCCTTAATTTTTACTGTAGTTTGGCTGAGAATTTATGAGCAAGTTAGTTTCCCATTCAACGATTTATACACATTTTGTTTCGTGACACTGGTTGTAATCCCTCACTGTAACAGCTGTCTCCAGACTTCCTGCCTGGGTTCCTTGTTTCCGTCTGTCCTCTCCGGCCCTTTCTGCCTTCTGAGCTTGGTTACAGCGTCAATGGTGCCCCTTGGTCTCG
>NW_006921831.1:935757-945668 GCF_000298275.1 Orycteropus afer afer
TCTCTGTGTAGGACTTTTCTGTTGTAATCCCAGTTGGAGTAGTTGGTAGTGGTTGCCAGGCACCATCTGGTTCTTCTCTTCCCAGGGTCCTGACGCTGAAGTTTCACGGTCCGTTAGTGCTTTGGACTGTTTCCTTGAGTCTTTGATTGCCTTCATTCCTCCTTGCTTTGGACGGGGAGAAACCATAGTTGCATCTTAGGTGGTTGCTTGTGTCGTTCTGAACCTCTGCCAGTGGTGGTGTCAGCTGTGTTCCCCCGCAGCGGCGTGCGGGGCTGTGGGGTGTGGGTGAGAGTGCGCGTGTTCTGCCAGAGGCCGTTCCGTCAGAGACCGATCGGTGTTTCGGAGCAGTTGATCTCTCTCGAGATCTCAAACTGCTGTTAAGAAGCTGGGGCACTTCCTTCCCTGACCTGAAAATAATTGAGGGAAGCATGCAGCACAGGAAGGTTGTGGTGTCTCCCAGACCAGTGTGCGTTTCTTAGGGCTGCGGAACAAACCCCCTAAGCTGGGTGGTTTCTAAGAGCAGGAATTTGTTATGTCAGAATCAGAGTCTGAAGCAGGGTGCCCCGGGGTATTGACTGCTTCTGAGGCTCTGAGAGACAGTCTCTCCCTGCCTCTCTCCTGGTGCTGGGGACGGTTGGCGGTCCTTGGCTTGTAGCTGCATCATTCCCATCTCCTTGTCACGGCTTCATTGATACAGACACCACTTATGTTGGATCAGGGTCCGCCCTGCTCCACTGCCGAGTCCCTGGGAGGTACAGGTGGTACATGCTTGTGACTGTGAACTGAGACCAGAGGTGCAGGTCCACCCAGAGGCACCTTGGAAGAAAGGCCTGGTGCCCTGCCTCTGGACAATCAACCACGCAGACCCCCATGGAGGACGGTTCTGGTCTGACGCCCAGGTGGTCACCAAGGTCGGCGTTGACCTGAAGTAGCTGCTCTGGTATGGCCTCATGTTAACGGATCACATCGTCAGAGACCCTGCTTCCAAACAGGATCCCATGCCTGCTGCAGGGTTAGGACTTCATGTGGCTTTCTGGGGTCACAGTCCAATGTGTACCCCACCCACTGCTGTGGAGTCAATTCTGACTCATAGTGCCCTATGGCACAGAGTAGGTTGGATTTATGGAAGCACACTGCCACGCCTTCCTCTTGTGGAACAGCTGGTGGATTTGAACCATCGACCTTTCAGGTAGCAGCTTAACCACTGAACCACCCCAGCTTCTCAGTCTGTAACAGTGCCCTAAAATAGAGCTGGAGAATAGCTGAGTTTTAACTTGAATACTTTCAATCAATAGAGATACTGGTTTCCATGCAGGTCACAGGATCGAGGACCTCATTTGTAGTTAAATGTTGATCCGATTGACAGGAAGCCCCACAAACCTGCTGTGTGTAGTTTGGCCGTTTGTGGCTCCACCCTGTTCCTGCACCACAGAGACCTACGGGCTCTTGCTAAGGGAAGCCAGCGGCAAACGGACATATTGTTTAGGTCTTTTCAAAAGCCTTTTATGAAAAATACTGAAGTCCACTTCCCTGTCTCCCTCCTTCTTTGTCCTTATGCCTGTCCCTGCCTGAAGGAGACCAGTTGACTTGAATGAGTTCGTTTAACAGCAGCTATGCAGTGCATCAGGAGCTCTGGTGGCTTGGTGCCTAAGACACTTGACTGCTAACCAGAAGGCTGGAGGTTCAAACCCACCAGCCACTCCTTGGAAGGAAGGCTGGGCAATCTACTTCTGTAGTAATACTGCCTTGGAAACCCAAGGAGGAGTCACTATGAGTCGGATCTGACTCCAAAGCAGTGAATTTGTTTTTTGGATTTTATGCAGTGCGTCACCGTACCTGTTCCCTTTGTCTGTCTGTCTCCGTAGTGACATGGTGACAGCGTCTACCCTCACAGCCCAGTATATGTATGTTTCTGGATGAAGGTGGTAAGTTTGCAGGAAGGCAGGGTGTGAGGCAGACTGTGCATTTAGGGTCAGCTGGACTTGCCTGCGTCTTTCCCTCTGTTGCCTTTGCCATGTTCCCTGGCCTCCGGGCCTTGAGTGTTCTCAGCAGGAATTAGGGATAGTGATGTACCGGTGTGGCCTTAGGAGTCACCTGACTTTACGGGGAGGAATGAGAACCCCTATCAGCAGCCCAAGGCTGATTCCTGTGACGTGGAGGTCAGACATGTCTCCTGTCTCCACCCCTTTCACCAACTCTGATACCAGCAGTCCCTCCCATAGCACTCTCCACTTCTCTCCTGGGTTCCATCAATGGCCCCACAGGAATCAGACCACGCTTGCAGTTACAGGCTTTATTAGGAAAGTAACAGGTTATATTCAGGATCAGGAACAACTTGGAAGTAACAGCGTACAGTTTGTCGGTCAGGCTAGCTCCCAACCAGGACAGCTTGGCGCCCTCTTAGCTGTGCCAGCTGATAGGCCGCGCTCAGGCCTCTGCTATGGGCCCCCACCTCCAGCTTGGCGTCCCCTTAGCTGTGCCAGCTGATAGGCCACGCTCAGGCCTCTGCTGCAGGCCCCCACCTCCAGGTGGCCTCTGCTGCAGGGCCCAGCTCGGGCAAGTGCTGCATCTCTGTCATCTGGGCCGTGGTGCCTGACGGTGCTGAGCCCCCTCCCTCTGTGGGCCAGGAAGCCCACCGCAGCCATCTGCTTCTTGCTGCTCATACCGTCTTGTGCTCTCTCCAGCTGTCTCTGTCTCTTGAGTCCAGGAGGTTCTCAGGGCAGGACTCCAGGTTCTTCCTGGTAATAGTGACTCTGTCATCCCAAGCCACCACCTCTCACCAAGACCACACACTGACCAGTCCTCTCAAGGCCACAGGACCTTATTTGCATACTAACCTGCCCATTTCCTGCAAGGGCTGTGGCCTAGCCAGCTGTTGGCAGAACTGCGAACGCAGAGCCTAAAAGGCCGCACATGAAGAAGCCCGTTGCTCCGCAAGCACACTGGCTCTAGATAGCAGCGTTCAGTGAGCACCTGCCTGAGTTGGGTGCTGTCCAGGCATGGGGTTGTTCAGGGATTCGGTGAGGGAACAGCTGACATCTGTCGCCCCTGAGACCCTAGGACTTGCCTCACTGAAGCCTCCTAAGAGCCCTATAAAATCAGGGACCGCTGTGCTCCCCATTTTACAGATGACGAAACTGAGGCGGAGAGCTTTGGGAGCCACTGTGAGTCAGACTGCCGAGTTCTTCAGCCGCATGGAAACGTGGGCGCAGTCATGCCCCCGGATGGTGCCATTGCACTCCTCCCTGGTCCCTGCCTAGGCTCGCGGCCTTCCTGGAAGGCCACAGCGAGTGTGCTGCAGTCCTGTCCTGCCTGGCCAGCACCCACCGTGCTCGGCGAGGGCTGCAGACTGGCGCACAGTGGGCACACGAGCAGTGCTGGGGCCAAAGACACCATCTCTGACACCCAGTTGGGTCTGTGGAGCGCCCATCTTTCTACCTCCTTGGGGGCCTTGCTGTTCTTCCAGCACTTTCCCTTGAGTCATCCGGGCACGGGGCTTTCCTCCTTTCCTTTCTTCACTGCTTTTCCCAGAACCCTGTTTTGTTTTTTCTGGTGCACAGCAGGGGGTTAAGTATGCTTGATGCATGGCAAGTGGGTCACACTATTTTCTTTCCCGTCAGCCCTTGGCCTGAGGTAAAAGGAAAATTCGCTAAGTTGCAGTTGCATCTGCAGTGTTTAAGATCACTTGAAACAAAGTGGTAGATGGGAAGTGAAAGTCATGGCTTTGCCGGGAACAGGTCAGGCAGCAGGGGTCTCTCTGATTCTGGGAGCACGCGGTGCGTGTGTAGATGGTGGCACAGAAGCGTGTGGCTGAGTGTGGGGTGATACCATGCACAGTGGGGTGGCACACAGCAGACAGTGGTGTGGAAGCACGTGACTGGGTGCGGGGTGACACGTGGGCATTGTGGACGGCAGATGGTGCTTGGCATGTGGCTAACGTGAGGAGAGAGGCTCTGCCCTGGTTCTGCCGCTAAATATCCATGTGGTTAGTGAAGACCAGTCTCCTCTTGGAGCCTTGGGTGACTTCTCTGATGACTGAAAGGGTTGGACTGGACCCTGGAGTTAGTGCCTTTTAAAGAGAAGACCCCAGGTCCCTGCTTTACCCAGCCCTGAAGGAGTCCTTGGAGAATGGTCTGGAAGCCTGGGAGTGGGTGAGGGTGAACGCTGTACTCTGTTGGCTTCTGCCGGCTCTGGAGGTGGTCGGTGTGAACCCTGGGCATGTCTGATGGACAGTGAGTCTCTCTCCGTTTGGGCCTCACTTGCCACCAGATCTGAAGTGGGGATGTTTTTAGTGTCATTCTTCCTTTTTTGTTGAGAAAAATGGGTGGCGTTCTAGGTGGTGAACTTACAGGTAATGAGTGAAATATGCGCACTGAGTCAGGAACTTCATTACAGCCAAGAATCCCGACCAGGTAACTCATGTCGGCAAATGAGTGCTCCTGTGGTTTTGAGCAGATATCGGCATCTCTGGAAGCCAGAGGGCCAGTGCGGAGGCCACATGCACGGGACTCACTCCTGGGCGTGCTCTGCAGTGGTCTGTGCCCTGCACTGCCCACGACACTGGGTTCTGCTGGTCATATGGCTGCTGGGTGCCAGGTCAGCGTCCCTGCCACCCGACTGGGCAATCAGTGTCTGGGCTTGGAGGGGTGATTGACAGATGTCCCCAAATCCAGGGGAGGCTGGGAGAGACATTTCTGGCTTCTCACTGGACCACATGCTTTTCCTTAGTGCTGGACCATCTCCCAACGAAGAAGAGAGGTCAGATACCATGGCTCAGGGGCATGACAGAGGTGACCCGTGATGGAAATTAATTGCTGGACATGCCTGTGGGAACAAAGATGGCAGCTTCACCTTTTGGCTCTGTGGCAGGTGGCGATGGTGCTTCCTTGCCGGGGGTGGAGGGCAGACAGACTGTCTCCTGGGCCTCTCCCTCTGCCTGGTGCCCTGAAGGAAAAAGGGGTGTGAGCATGACCCGGGACTCCGTGTTTGGGGTGATGGCCTCCTGTCTTTGGTGCACCGCTCTCTTTTCTCTTTCACTTTCACTGCTGTTCTTGGACTTCATCGCATCTTAGGAGAAAGCACAAGAAATTGACCAGCCAGCAGCATTGCCTTCCCGATGTGACACAGAGCGGGGTCTCAGCGAGCCCGTGGGGCAGGAAGAGACCTTCACAGGAGAAAGTCGTGGCTGTTAGAGTGGGGGTTTCAGTTGCAGAGAGTGCACTTTCCAAGGTTGTGTTCTGTGCAAACCGTAGAAATGCTCGCTCTGAGAAGGTTTCACGATGAATTGACAGATTGCTGCGAGGACGTTCCTGTTGATGGACTGGGCCATGGTGCTTTTACAAACCCGTGAGAGCCTGGGGCTGCCCTGCACGCTCTCCACAGTCTGCCTGGACACGAAGTGTTTCTTACGGAAAGTGCCAGGTGCTGCCCAGAAGGGAGACCTTTCTAGAGCGGACCTGAAGGTGTGAGACAGTGGCCTGTAATAGTGACTCACAAAGTGCTGGCTTGCCGTCCCCAGGCACTGCCACAGGGCCTCGCCGCCTCACTGGGGAGAGACCTGGTGCCTGGCTCACGCGCCTGCTTCCCAGTGCTTGGAACACCTGCCCGTGCTCTAGCTGCACGTTTCACGGGGGTGTTGTGTAAAGAGATGCTGACCCACGTGACGCTAATGCACAGTGCCTTTAACAACGGCCGGTAATTGAGACACGTTGGTCTAGGAGCAGTTTATTTAATTCCCTTAAACAGTGAATTTTACTGTTCTCTTTCTGTTTATAGAAACTCTGGGTGGGCTTTGTTCACAGTCACTTGGGATCAGGGTTACGGACTGCCTGGTGCTTTTACTTGCTGCCAGTGGGTTGGCTCAGCTGTGCTAGAAACCATTGGGCGTCCTATCACTTCAGAAAAACCTTGGTGAAAAATCTTGAGACACAGAAAGCATTCCCTTCCCACACGTATTGAGCTCATTACTTCGTTTGAACAAAAGTGGTGCCCCGGTGATCAGGAAATGGCCTGGGTCCTGGCTCTCCTCCTCCTGCCCTGTCACCTCGGAGGCTCCGCCTACCTGGGTGCCATCCACCGCCACCTTTGGGAAGGCATTCACCCTGTCAGTGTTGCCAGCCCTCCATTTGGGATGTTCCTTTCATGCCTCGGCCCTGCAGTTTGTAATGTCTTCTAGACGCGTCTGCCTGGAGGTCATGCTGCACCTCAAGCTGAACACGTGGTGAATCCCATTGTCTTCCTGTCTCTTGTCTCCCACCACCTCCGCTCTGACCCTGTTTGACAGGCCATGGGCTGTCGGTCACCCTTTTCTGTGCCCGTACCTTTTATCCTCGGTGTCCTGGGTGGGACAGCCTTCCCTGGCTCCGCCTGCACCCCCAGTACATCCAGCACCACCCAGCACTGCTGAGCAGCCAAACCTTGGCCTGAGGTTTTCTCAGTGACTGACTGTGGCTGTTAGATGCCGTCAGGTCAGCTCCGACTTGTACTGAGTACAACAGAAGGAATGACACACTGCCTGCCTGCTCCGGCGCCAGTCTCAGAATCATTGCTGCACTTGAGCCCATCGTGGAAGCCACTGTGTCAGTCAGTCCTTCTTGTTGAAGGTCTTCCAATTTTTCATTGACCCTCTGATGTCCTTCTTCAGGGACTGGTCCCTCTTGATGATGTGAGACTCAGTCTGGCCATCCTCACTTCAGAAGAACATTCAGCTGCACTTCTTCCAGGACAGATGTGTTTATTCTTCTGGCGTCTATGGCATATTCAATATTCTTCACCAACACTACAGAGGCATCCGTTCTTCTTCCATCTTCCGTATTCATGATCCTGCTTTTGCAGGCATATGAAGTGATTAAAATACTATGGCTTGGGTCGGGCACACCTTAGTCCTCACAGTGACATCTTTGCTGTTTAGCAGCTTAAAGAAGTCTTTTGCAGTAGATTTGCCCAATGCAGTATGTCATCTGATTTCTTGACTGCTGCTTCCATGGGCATTGATGGTGGCTCCAGATAAAATGAAAACCCTGACAACTTTAATCGTTTTTTTGTTTATCATGATGTTGCTTATTGGTCCAGTCATGAAAATTTTTGTTTTCTTCATGTTGAGGTATAATCCATACTGAAGGCTGTTGTCTTTGATCTTCATCAGTAAGTGCTTCAAGTCCTTTTCCCTTTCAGCAGGCAAGGTTGTGTCATCTGCCTATCACAGGTTGTTGATAAGTCTTCCTCCAATCCTGATGCCTCGCTCTTCTTCATACAGTCCAACTTCTTGGATTGTATGCTCAGCGTATATGCATAAGTATGGTGAAAGGCTACAACCCTGACACACACCTTTCCTGATTCACCGTATAGTATCCCCTTGTTCTGTTTGAGTGACAGCCTCTTGGTCCACGTATAGGATCCACATGAGCACAATTACCTGTTTCGGAATTCCTATTCTTTGCAGCAGGAGCTCTGGTAGCATAGTGGCTAAAGCACTTGACTGCTAACCAGAAGGCTGGCGGTTCAAACCCACCAGCCACTCCTCGGAAGGAAGGTTGGGCAATCCTACTTCCGAAGTGATACTGCCTCGGAAACCCAAGGAGGTGTCGCTATGAGTCGGGGCCGACTCGACGGCACATAACAACAACAACATTCTTTGCAGTGTTATCCAAAATTTTTTATGATCCACATAGTTGAATGCCTTTGCATAGTCAGTAAAATACGGGTAAATGTCTTTCTGGTATTCTCTGTTTTCAGCCAAGATCCATTTGACATTAGCAGTACTATTCCTGAATTTCTGGCAGTTCTCTGTTGATGTTTTGCTGCAGCCATTTTAAAATCATCTTCAGCAAGGTTTTATTTGTGTCACTGTTGTTGTTAGGTGCCGTCGAGTCGTTTCCAACTCATAGTGACCCCATGCACAGCAGAATGAAACACTGCCCGATCCCGTGCCAGCTCCACAATCCCTGCATTTGTGTCACTGAAGGGGCAGAATTCAGACTGGCTTTTGGGTGGCACTCGGGCACAGGTTTGGGCGGCATTCGCCTTTCTCGGGCTCTTCCCGCCTCCGTCCTCCCTCCTCTGAGCCGTACCCATCTGGTCAGCTCGCTCCTCTCCCCTGAGCCTTGGGCCACAGCGTCACTTTCTCCTCAGCTGCTGTCCTGCTCCCCTTGAATTAGTCCTGCCGTGAGGGCACCCCCATCTGGCAGGGCTGTCTCTGTGGAGTCCCCTGGAGTTGATCTTCCCGCCCTGGGACAGGGTGAGGTCTGGTGCTTGGGACTGGTTTGATTTCTTCTCCTTCCTTCCACCAGTGTTCTGAATGCCACCGCTCATGAGCCGTGAGGGTCAAGTGCAGGTCAGAGTCAGCCTCAGGGGGCAGAAGAAAACATGAAACATCTCCTGGGGAGGTGCGGCCGCTTGTCTTTCCCCGTAGCCATGGAGGAGGGACTGTTGGTGGCTGTCGGGGGCGGTGTGCAGTTTTATTCCCAGTCTCTCCTCATTCCCTTGCTCCCTTCATTCTCAGTTGTCGTGAGGCTTGGGTCCTTTCTTTGCTACCTTGATGATCTCGGCCACCTCTGAGACTGCTGACTCAAATGTAAGGCATTTGTCTCCTGTGGAGCAGTCTGTAAGGTGGGGTGCCCTCTGTCCCCCGGTATCGCAGTCTTCTGTAAGGTGAGCTGACCCTGCCTCCCGGTGTCACAGGCAGACTCCGTGAGCGCTGACAGGGAGCACCGTGGTGGACGTCCTCTGGCTGCAGGGTGTCTGCAGACCCTCCACGCCCCACCCCTGCACCACCGACCGTGCCTGGCCGTTCCCCTCCTGTGTGGGCATGGGTCTGGTCGTCGTGGTGCTCCGTGCGTCCCAAGCTATTTAACAGAATGGGCTTTGCCCATCTCTGGCCTCTGTCAGCTGATTTGTAGAATGAGGTGACTGTGGGTGCCTTTCTGGGCTGCTGAGGATAAAGTGTGAGAAATTGTGTGAAAATGCTCTAAAAGCCATCAAACAATAAAGAAGCGTGGGGTTGCTGCTGTGACTCCTTACGTCTCGGGAGGCCTAGATGTACTGTCTCGGAAGTTGTGCCTTTGCTTAGGGGGTTGTCTGACTGAATCAGTGAGGCCGCATGTTCTGAAGCTTGTGTTTCTGTCGGCGAAGGTACTAGAACCGCAAGAGGAGACCCAGAGAAGCCTGTGTCAGTGTAGCTCTAAGCCTGGCCCACCGAGTTGTTCTGAGACATCGCCTTGTTAAATTAGAGGCACCCCTGGAGGTGCAGAGGGTGACGCTGAGCTCCTGTTGGAAGACTGGGGGTTGAGTCTGCCCAGAGGTGCCTTAGAGGAAAGCCTGGCTGTCCGCTTCCAGAAGATCACAGGGCTCTGCCTGCTCCCCGTGGGGTGGCCAGGGGTCGGCATGGACTCCACAGCTGCTGTGGTGTGAGACTTTGTGCGCCAGCATTGCTATTCCCCCAGCTGCAGATGTCAGATACACACACACGGCACCGTGATCATTCGAGGGGACCACATAGCAGCAGCGCCTGTCGACCATAGTGTGCACTGATGAGCCAGTTGTGTGCGTGTGTGTTGCTTCAGTACTCGCGCTTCGCAAAGTTCCGCGTCAGGCCCTGGGGCTTCAACAGAGGCAGAAGAAGTTCCTCCCCTGAGAAGCACAGAGCCTGGGGAGACTGTTGGCAGGCCGTTCGGCGATGGCGGTGTTGTGGTGAGAGCAGGCAGAGCACAGTGCAGGGCAGCGAAGGCTCTGGTCGGGTCCGTCTGGGGCTGTGTGTGCCAGGCAGAGGGGCTGGGAAGGCTGCACCCAGTCCATGGGGTGGGATGGTGACGCACAGCCTCTGGGGGAAGGCTGCACCCAGTCCATGGCATGAGAGGGCTGAGGTTGGTCAGTGGGTGTGTGGTGGATAAGTTTGTGTGTCAACTTGGCTGGGC
>NW_006921831.1:946333-948168 GCF_000298275.1 Orycteropus afer afer
TGGGACAGCTCAGGTTAGCAAGCGTCCTGGGGTTGCTTGGTCTGAAGATGGTGTGGCCAGGGAAGCGGGGTGCTGAGAGGGGTTCACAGGTGAACAGTGAGGGTGTTGGGGCTCGGCGCTGACAGGAGAGGGTGATGTGGGTGAGAGTGGGTTCTCTGGGAAAGTGTCTGTGGGAGGACCACTATGGACGAGGAGAGGCTGGTGTTGCAGAGAGGAGGCGCGCCGGCAGCAGAGCCGTGGTGGGGGCTGGGACTCACCGCACGTGTCGCAGCTTCCTCTGCCGACAAGGCCCCCTTTCTCGTTCTCTTTCCCACTGATCAGCTCTAGGAGGCAGTGTCGTTCTAGTTAGGAAAACCGTGCACAAGAATCAGGAGCCTTTTTCAGGTTCAGTTACATCCGATGTCATCTGTGTGACCGTCAGCACTGCAGTGTCTGTGTTGCTCCGACTTGTCAGCAGGTTGGGGAATGCTGCACGTGCAGCCAGAGGCCCCCTGACTCCTCGCTCTGCAGCTGGTGTTTCTGTTCACGGAGCGTCATGGAGCCCCAGGAGGGCATTCCTGTACAGCATCCCTCAACTCCGGGTTTGTTCCCAGCCCCTGATTGACACTTCTTGTTAAATTACAGGTGCTTCCCACCCTTGCCCTGAGCTACCCAAAAACCATGTCAGAGACGGAAAGAAACCAGTCTGCTCCCTTTTCCTTGGTCTCATGTATGCTGAGCCAGAGTTCAGTGATCCCCTGGGCTACCAAAGTGCTGGTGAAAATTCCCCACTGTTGTGTCTTGGATTCTTCCAGAACAGGACTCAGAATGACTGGCTCCAGAGCCCAGTCTGGCAGTGCCCAGTGGCTGGCGGGCTCCGGACCCCAGTCTGGCAGTGCCTGGTGGTGGCTGGCGGGCTCTGGAGCCCAGTCTGGCAGTCTGGAATGTGGGTGAGGCAATCCCATCAGCAGTTAGTCATGTGCGACATTGGTGGTGGTGGTGTTAGCTGCCCTGGAGGCAGACCCACCTGGTGGCCTCTTGTATAATAGAACTGAGCATTGCCAGTTGCTCACTGTCCTCATGGTCCTTGGCAGGTTCAGTCCATTCTCGTGGCTGTTAATATCAGTCCGTCTCCCTGAGGGTTTTCCTCATTTTCTATGACCCTCTGCTTGACCAAACAGGATGCCTTCTCTAGCAGTTGGTCTTTCCTGATCGCACAAATAATTTCTCGTAGAAGGTTCAGCACAAAGCTGGTCTCGTGAGGCGGAGGTTAAATATGTCCCACTGTCCAGCTTTTCCAGACTGCTGCATGGTTCCCTCAGCTCTAATGTAATCTATCTCCCCTCAGTACTCTCCCTCCAGTCTTAGGGTTCCGTATTTTGCCATAACATCTCGCAGAACTCACAGACCATCAAGGAAGTGGCTCACACAGTTGTGGCACCTGGCAAGTGTGGAATCCACAGGTCAGGCATCAGTCTGAAGGATCCTCCTGACTCACATGGTTGTAGGGGCTGATGAACCCAAATTGGCAGGTCAGACAACAGGCTGCTGGCTCAAGTCCCAGGGACTGGAAGTGGGATGATGAGAAACCAGACGCAGATCTAGAGTGTGGGAGAGAGCTTTGCCGGAGCCGTTGTGAATTTCGCATGCAGACCGTCCTTTCAGTGAAGCAGCAGTCAGGAAGTGACGCAGAACACATCCCACTGTCATCCTGCCTCATCTACGTAACAGGCAACTCATTCCAGAATGGGACTGTAACCACAGGCATCAAAACCCAAACCACACCCACTGCCGTGGAGTCCATTTCAACCCACAGCGTCCCTAGAGGACAGAATGGAACTGCCCCACAGGGTCTC
>NW_006921831.1:953178-958049 GCF_000298275.1 Orycteropus afer afer
AATCTTCAGGGAAGCAAAGCCTAAACCACACCCACTGCCGTGGAGTCGATTCTGACCCACAGTGCCCCTAGAAGACAGTGGAACTGCCCCACAGGGTCTCCAAGGGTGTCCGTCTTTATGGAAGCAGACTGTCTCATCTTTCTCCCGAGAAGAGGCTGATGGGTTCCAACTGCCAACCTTTTGGCTAGCAGCTGAGTGCCTGAACCAGTGTGCCCCGGTGGCTGGGGTTTACAGTACATCGCACAATGGAGGAGTGTGGCTAGGAGGGCCGTGTTAAGTAACGCAGTGCAGTGCTCTCGTGACGTGTCCACAATGAAGCAGTGCCTCGGCGTCCTCACTGAGGAGCGTTCTGGCTGTGTTCTTCCTAAGATGGATTTATGCGTCCTGCTGGCAGTCTGCGGTAAGTTTGGTGTTCTCTGCACCATAGTTTGAATGCACCAGTTGTTCTGTCTCCCTTTCTTTACTGTCTAGCCTTCACGTGTAGGAGGCAGTTGAAAATACTGAGGCTTGGGCCAGGTACCCCTCAATTATCAAGTGATATCTTTGGTGTTTCAAACCTTAGCAGCAGATTTGTCCAGTGGAATGCAGATTTTGATTTCACAACGACTACTTCTATGGACGTTGATTGTGGATCCAAGCAGAACGAAGTCATTGACCACTTCCGTTTCTTTCCATTAATTTTGATGTTGCTTGTCGATCACCAAAAAACCCACTGCCGTGGAGTCGATTCCGACTCACAGTGCCCCTAGAGGACAGAGTAGAACTGCCCCCTAGGGTTTTCAAAACTGTCATCTTTATGGAAGCTGATTGCCACACTTTTCTCTTGCAGAGCAGTGGGTGGGTTTGAACCACTGACCTTTTGGTTAGCAGCCAAGCACTTAACCACTATGCCACCAAGGCCTACTTGGGAGGATTTTCATTTTCTTCACATTCAAGTGTAATTTGCACTGAAGGCTGTATAGTCTTCGACCTTCGGCAGTAAGTGCTTCCAGTCATCTTCATTTTTGGCGAGCAAGCAGGCATCATCTGGGTGTTGCCATGGTTCATGGCCCTTCTCACCTCCCTGTGGGGTGTGCTTGATGCTTTATGAACCTCGGCACGTGTTGTCCCTGTTCTTAGGCATTAAGAGATTTCTAATTTCATGGAGCAATGGAAGTGCTCATATGAAGCAACAGCAAACCTGTAAAATGCTAAAATTGTAATTATGTTGGAGGAACTTTGTACTGAGCCTAGATTTTTCAGGAAAATGCTCACTTGTAAACCACAAGGCTGCTCCTGAGTGGCACCTGCTAGACTGGTGTGATGTCGCTTCTTAGTGACACTGGGGACTTGAGTCGGGTGGCTGTCCTGCCTCTAGAGGGCGTTGCACCCTCTCTCCAAGGTGCACAGACCCCTGGCCCTCCTGTCGCCACTGCGCGCTGACTGGTTCTGTGTTTGGATGGTTCCCTCATTGCCTGTGGGGAGTACTGCCAGCATCACATGCTACGGTTGCCAGCCAGTTCTGGAACTGGACGTGTGCTTGTGACCAGGCCCTGAGCGCCCCACTGGAGTAGAGTTGGCTGCTGTTTGGCTTGAAGGTAGGGCTGTCAGCATGTCTGGATGGCGGTGTATATGGGTCCATTCCCTGGTGGCTGCTGAGCCCAAGGAGAAGGACCTCCATTTCATGGGGATGGCCCCCATGACGTTAACTTCACCTGGTTGCTTGTTTGGATGGTTTATTGCAGTTGGGCTGAAAGCTTACAGAGCAGACGGTTTTCCACTCAGCAGTTTATACGTTCTGTCTCGTGATGTGGGTTGCAGTCCCCCACCCACCCCGCCCCGTACCAGCACTCTTCCCACTTCCTCCCTGGGCTCCCGTTGGCCGCTGTCCTTCTTTCCTCTGCCTTCCTGCGTTCTGAGCTTTGTTTTTGGGCAAATGATGGATGTAGGTTAAGTCTTTGTGATAACAGCTATAGATCTAAAATAATCATTAATCGTGCGGGATTATAGTCATGAGTGTGCCCCTCGAATAAAGCTGATGTGTTTGTTGTAACACACAACGTGGGGCTGAGTCTGAGTTGGTGTTGGCTCTGAAAGGTCTATATTAAAGTGGCCGAAAAGCTTTTATTATAGTTGGACATACATGAATAATAACCAAAAACCAAACTCACTGCCATAGGTCAGATCCTATTCACAGCGACCCCTCCTTGGGTTTCTGAGGCGGTATCACTATGGAAGTAGATTGCCCAGCCTTCCTTTTGAGGAGTGGCTGGTGGGTTTGAACTGCCAGCCTTCTGGTTAGCAGTCAAATGCCTTAGGCACTATGGTACCAGAGCTCCCACGTGAATAATTCTTAAATACAAATAATAGTTTTAATAGCAAGTTGAATACAGATCTGTGATTATTTTTGCTTTTTTATAGCAGGATATAGGAGCCCTGGTAGCTTAGTGCCTAAGGCACTTGACTGCTAACCAGAAGGCTGGCGATTCAAACCCACCAGCCACTCCTCAGAAGGAAGATGGGGCAATCTACTTCCATAGTGATACTGCCTTGGAAACCCAAAGAGGGGTTGCTATGAGTCGGGTCTGACTTGACGGCACATAACAACAACAACAACATTGCAGGTTACGGAGACCCTATGGCCCCAGAGAAGGGAAAGGCAGGCACTCAGAGAGGAGAATGGAGCAAAAGAAATGCCGCGTTTGCAACCGAAGCTTTTTAAAAAGTAACAAGGTGGTCCCCGCCTGGCACAGGGGGTGCTGTGAGGGTCAGCTGCCACCCGAGACCAGGCACAGCAGTCTCCATACTCTGTGGGAAGATCACAGTTGTTCTGGGACCTTTAAAATCTCCGTCAAAACATGAAAACTGCCTCACTGTGTAATTCCGGCGTTCCGTTGTGCTCCATACAGTCCACTGGCTGATTCTCACAGCTCACCAGGCCTTTCTTCCTAGTCTTTCGTAGTCTGGAAGCCCCCCTGAGACTTGGCCACCATGGGTGACTCTGCTGGTATTTGAAAGACCGGTACGTAGCTTCCAGCCTCACAGCTGGCACAGTATGACACGCAGACACATAGGCTGCTCCTTGTGCCTTACGCTCTTCAAATGCCTCTGGGGGTGCTGCGGCAGAAAAGCCTGGGGAGCCGTTTGCCTGAAGGTTACAGCCAGGAAACCCGCTGGAGCAGCCCTCTCCATCACATTGGTGGCCTTGGGTGGGAGCTGGTTGGTTTTAATTGCAGGCATTTGGTCATCTTAACCGGGCACTCAAGGGAGAGAGGAGACACGTTTATGTGTCATTGTATCATTTATAGTGCGTTTGGTCACGTATAACAAAAAATCCACCTGAAGTTATGTTGTGTATATCTGTGACTTGAAGACTAAAAGGTGAAAGGGCAGACTCCCGCTGAGGTGAGAGTACCGCGGCCCAAAGGATGGGATCAGATTCACTGTGTTCCCGCCCTTCTGTTGGTCAGGATATACCCCACCCCATACAGAAATGAGACAGGCGCCCCAGTGCCGCACTGTCTGTGGTTAGCAGGCGCTTGTCAGAAGGCTCTCTGCAACGTGGGACACCTGTAACCATCCACGTCAGGCCAGAGGAGAGAGAAAAGGCCATAGCGTAGAAGAGGTGTGAGGCTGCGGTGGCGACCTGGCCATCCCGGTGAAGCCACAGTGGACATGCACGGAATGGCCCCCCAGCAGCGGGCGTCACAAAGCAGACAGTGGCAGGTTTGGGCAGAGTAGAGCAGTGGGTGTGTACTCGCTGCTGCCGTTTGCGGTGCGTGGGGTTGGCACTGGCTGAGGAGACCTGGGATGGTGACCCGGCTGGCCACATCAGCATGCCTCTCAGCGGGCCACCGCCTCCTCTCTACGGTGATAGTCTCGGCTGTCATAAAACGGCATTTATAACAAATTACCTGCCCGCACATGCTTGTAAAATCTCAACGAGGGCCCAGCTTGTAATATAAGAGATACAAAAGAAAATCAACTTAGGAGAAAAAGTGCCTTTTCTCATGCAAATGTTTGAGCACGTGCACAAGTCAAGTGCTACACCTGCTAGTGCTGGCTGACTCTGAGCTAAAGGCTGGTGGTTAGACCCTCCCAGAGGCGTGCCCGACGTCTGCATGCCACACCCCGTGGAGCAGTTCTGCTCTGCGCATACGCATGGGGGGGGAGGGGTCGCCAGGGGCGGTCAGCTGGAGAGCAACTCTGCACCAGCACCACTGGCCTCTGCCGGATGTTTGTTGGTTTGTTGCTTTCTGATAGTGTTTAGATTTACAAGGAAGGTGGTCAGGCAGCATTCCATGCAAAGTAGACCATGAAGGAAGAGGCACCACTAGAAGGAAACGTGTTAGTGACTGTTGTGCAAACAGGAGCCTCATTTGTGTGTGGTTACAGCAGAAGCCAGAACTGAAGTCCGAGGGGCTTGCCATCTCTACCCCAGACTGGGGGGCAGAGAGAACGAGGCTGTGTAATGACATATCGAATACTCCTGTTTGCTATGAGAGGGCCATTAACGTGGTATAACATGCCAGGTTGGCAAGGCTATGAGGCAGCAGGTGTTTTCCTGTGTCGCTGGCCCATGGAGAGGAGTTAGCAACATCTGTTGAAATTGCTGACATGTGTATGTGCATCCTTTGACTGAGATGCTCTGGTGTACGTCAGTGCTGTGTGTACGTCAGTGCTGTGTGTACGTCGGTGCTTTGTGTATGTCGCCACTCTGGTCTACATTGGCGCTGTGTGTATGTCGGTGCTGTGGTGTACGTCAGTGGTGTGGTGTATGTTGGTACTATTATATATGTTGTTGTTGTTGTTGTTGTTATGTGCCATCGAGTCGGCCCCGACTCATAGCGACCCCTCCTTGGGTTTCCAAGGCAGTATCACTACGGAAGTAG
>NW_006921831.1:959019-995397 GCF_000298275.1 Orycteropus afer afer
CCCCCGCTGTCTCCCTGTGCATACACAGCCCTTCTGTTCTCCCATGATTGATCCCTCCAAGGAGTTTATCTACCTAATGTAAGTGTTCAGCTCATATGCTTGTCTTTTGTTTGGCAAGTTCAGTTCCAGGCATGAAGGGTAGCTAGGGGATGTAATCATGAGAAGTTCTTTGTGGTGAAGTGTAGAAACTTTAATAACAACCAAAAGGAGTGTGGTTTGCTCTTTAGCATAAAGATGAAAATATGGTGAAGCAAGAATGGATACTTCGGTCCCCTGAGAAAACCCCCCCAAAACAACAAACAAACCAAACTCACTGCCATTGAGTCAGATCCGACTCGTAGCAACCCCTCCTTGGGTTTCTGAGGCGGTATCGCTGTGGAAGTAGATTGCCTAATCTTCCTTCCGAGGAGTGGCTGGGGTTTGAAGCACCAGCCCTCTGGTTAGCGGTCAAATTCCAGTTTTGCCTAAAAAAAGAGTAGATTCCAAAGGAGTGAGGGGTGATGCCTAGGGTAGCTACGTCGGAAATGAGAAACAGAAATGGTAAAATCCACGCATTTACCTTGCAAAGATAAGCAGTGTGTGTGGCCTCAGTACATGCCCAAGTGAGCAGAAAACACGTTCACAGTAACAGATGTCCACACGTGTCCGTAGTAGTGTTGGTCATGAAGTCCCGAGGTGGGAGCAGCTGACGAACGGACTCGACGCTGTGGTGGGTCATCCTGGAGCCACCACCCTCAGCCGTCAGAGGGGCGGTGTTTCTGGTACCTGCTGGCACCTGGGCGGACCATGGAAGCATGTGCAGCCGCAAGAAGCCAGACGCAGAGGCACAGTTGTGAGATTGCTTCATGTGCAGCGTCAGGATCAGGGAAGGGCAAGTCCGTGGAGCCGGTCTGCTGGTGTTTGCTGGCGGGAGGAGGGGAGTGGAGATCGACCCCTTCATGGCCACACGGCTTCCTGTGGGGGACACGCTGCCAGCAAATAGTCTGCAATTAGACAGTCTTACAAGACTGTGAATATATGGAACCTCAGAACTGAGCAGTGTAAAGCCATTGCAAGGTTTTATGTTGTGTGAATTTGAATGGTGTGAATTTAGAATCCTGGTGTTAAAATACCACCTCAGTATTTGAATGATGTCAGTATTTTAATTACTGTGAAGTAGTGGAACTCACCCAGAAATAAAAACAATCAAATTGTCAAGAATGACATGATTTCGGGCTTGGCCGACCAAGTGGACTATAAATTGTTTCTGTTAGTGCCACTGGCATTGCCACTGTAGTTGGTGAAAGGGCCTCCTGCTGTGTCAGGGTTCCAGGTTTGTCCTTAAAGGATGCTGATTGGAGGCCAGGACCACTCAGCATGCACCCTGCTTGGTGTTCTAGGCCCAGAGGTGGGGAAGGGGCATAGTGCATTTGAACCTGGTCCATCACTTGTGAGGGAGGAAACAGAATAGTAACATGTCTTTCTTTTTTCCTCCTCTGAGTGGAAATTAATGTTCAGGCTGACATGGGTAGAGGTGACTCCAGCACTTAGCAAAGACTGGAGCCGTCCCAGGAGAGCTGGACCAGCTGGAGGCCGAGTGCGGGGCACCGAGGATCTGCCGGAGGGAGGGGAGCGCAAGCCCCACAGGTCCTGGCTAGCAGCGTGCGGTGAGAGACGGAACCTCCGCAGTGAGGGCACAGAGTATAGAGCAGTCTTTGAACTCTGTCACCGAAGCGAATGGACAGGAGCTCTGGTGACAGTGGTTAGGACTGCGACTGCTAACCTAAAGGTCAGCGGTTTGAACCCACCAGCTACTTAGCGGGAGGAAGGGCCTGGCAGTCTGCTGCCGTGAAGCCCGGCCCTGGAAACCCCAGGGGCGGTTCTGTTCTGTCTTACAGGGTCACTCCGAGTTGGACTGCACTCGCCAGCAGTGGGTCTGGTTTTTTTATTTTATCTTCCAGTTTTTAAAATTTCTTAAAATACACCTTTTGGAGTTGAAGAAACGAAGATGCAGAACTTAAGTGAGCAGTCTAAAGTCCCGCAAGGCCAGCGTTTCCAAACCTGGAAGGAGGTCGAGTTGCCTGGGGAAGCTCTTAAGAAACATGTATTTTTAGGTTCTGCCCCAGAGAAGCTGCGTCCGGACGGTAAGCCCAGGAGCCTGCGCATCCAGACCGCGTCCGTGCCCGTAGACTAAGAGAAGACGCACTCTTCTTCCTTAAACTGCCAGGAGTTCTCTTGCTGTTTCAGCAGGGGTGTATTGAAAATAACAAAACTAATTAACAGAATAAACTGGAGCTATCGATGGCCGTGATGGGGAACCAAAGACGCGTCGTGGTGACTGAGGAGAGGGGCAGGAGAAGAGCGGGCAGAGGGTCCCGCGGCACCTCCTGGCCGCCGCGTCTTGAGTGACTCAGAGTGTTGGTTGCCTTTGGAGATAAATTTGGCATGATGCGGGTTTTCATCAGTGCCGTGTGGTGTGGTAATCTGAACCTTTTCGCCCAGAAATGACGCATGTTGGCATTCCTAAGCCTTGTGTGAAGCCGGCTTCATGAACTGCTGCTGTCAGTGGTTTATAGCTGTTTGCCCTCTTCTTAGTCCTACAAATGCCAAATGTGAAAATATGAGCCTGCGTGGCTCTGACTTGGGTTTTAAGATTAAAGGATTCCAGTGATGATCGTATCTGTTCAGTTTCAGAAAATGCTGGAAACTTTATAGCAAATCAAACTCACTGCTGTCGAGTCAGATCCGACTCATAGCGACCCCTCCTTGGATTTCCGAGGCAGTATCACTACAGAAGTAGATTGTCCAATCTTCCTTCTGAGGAGTGGCTGGTGGGTTTGAACTGCCAGCCTCTGGTTAGCAGTCAGGTGCCTTAGGCACTACGCCACCAGAGCTCCCTTTATAGCAAATGGTAGTAAACTAAAATGCCACTGTCTGAAGCTGTTTTTGAACTAACGTTTTATTTAAAGAGAAACCAGTCTAGACTCTGATGATAGACTTTAGGATGGTAATTAATGTAGCAGGTCAGTCTTGTGCGTATTTGGGGTTGGTTGGGGCTGTGCTGGGTTTTCTGCAGTCAGACACTGCATGTAGGGCAGGCTTCTGGAGTCTTTAACTTTGGAATTCCTGCCTCATGTTTATCTAAACTCCTAAGTTTACATTAGCTTTGATGCATTTTCAGCTGAATTCTTCCAAGCTAAGAGAAAGGTTTATCTTTAGGTGTAGCAATTGTTGTCAAGTCTAGAAATGTGTTTCTTCCACGGATGAACAGCTGAGACTGTGGGTTGACGGTGAGTACTCCATGTCACGGACCTCTGACCAGACCAGTAGGAGTGAGACAGCTCCCATGGGTTTCAGAGCCACATCTGAAGCCAGGAGCTGAGCAGTTTGACCTGTTATCAGGGAATACTTAAAACAGAACTGTGTGAAAACCAACTCAGAAAGTAAGCGGGCTAACAGGAGGGCTTTGTAGGGGAGTGCGGGAGCTCGTGGACCCCCTCTGTTCCTGAGACAAGATGGGCCAGGTGGCTGGAGCACCACCTGTGCTCTGAAGCACCCCTCCCCCAGCTCGCGGAGTCCTCCTTGTGCTTTGCTAAGTACTCTGCCTCCAGAAGGCGGTGGGGTGTGTTCCTAATCTACCCAGGACTTTGGGACCTGCTGGGGCCCGCAGCCTGTGCTCCCACCACCTTGCTGGTCGAACTTCCCTCTTGTCACGGCTTCCCTTTCTCCCTGGGCCATTTCCTATCTCACATCTCACCAGCTTCACAGCCCTGCATGCTTGTCAGGCCCTCTACCTTTCACTTCACTGAACTTGGGTTGTTCGATGCTGTTGGATCAGCACGTCCTCACAGCGACCCCACGCGGGGCGGGAGGGGGCGCCGCCCGTCCTTAACCCTTGCTGTGCCGGAGCCACTGGTGCAGCTACTGGATCAGCCCATCTCCTTGAGGCTCTGCCTCTGGTTTGTTGCCCTTCTCTGTCACTAAGCATGATGTCCTTGTGCAGGGACTTGCCTCCTGATGTCATGCCCGTAGTACGAGAGACGAAGTCTCACCATCCTCACTTCTAAAGAGTATTCTGGCTGTGCTTGTTCCAAGATAATTTGTTCGTTCTCGTAGTCCTTGCCAACACCACAAAGGCCTTCCCTCTTCTTTGGTCTTCCTTATGCATTGTCTAGTGTTTGCTGCATATGAGACAGTTGAAAATAGCATGGCTTGTGTTAGGTGCACCTTAGTCCTTAGAGTGACATCTTTGCTTTTTAACACTTAGAAGGGGTCTTCTGGAGCAGATTTGCCCAGTGCAGTGTCACTGTACTGTGGTGGTAACCTGCATCCCATTAAGTCCATTCTCTGTGCACACTCCTGGCCACTGCCCGGAGTGGGCTGTAAGGCAGCCAGCTGGTGCAGGATGGGCATCTCACTCACTCTCTCTTTCAGAGGCCGCTTCACACCTTCCTTCCTCTCTTCCCATCCCTCGTGTTCTTGTCCAGCCTCACGGTTGGCTGACGGCTTTGAGACTTTTCCCAGTGACATTGGAAGACCTCTGAGGAGAGCCTGTAAAAGCTCCCAGCACATGTCTGCCTGCTCATCTGGATCTGGGTCCGCGTGTCCTGCTTCCTGCCTGTTAGTGGGGTGAGCTGTCCGCTCGGGAAGAGGGAAGGGAAAGGCTCAGCCTCTCCACTCGCCTGCTCGACCCTGCGTGCGCCCGGCCTCAGGAGCGCTGCTCCATCCTTCCCACTGCTCCTGCAGTGCCCCAGCTGCTTGCCATCAACACCCTATCAGAGGTCTCCCGGCCACCAGTGCAGTCCTCATCACCCCTTTCCCAGGAAGTTCCTTGCACGACTTTACTCTTTGCACCTGTGTGTCCTCCCTGACACCAGTGGGCCCACTTGGACTTTTGCTCACCGCTGCCCTGGAGTGCTCCTGTTGTGGTCACCATGAGCTCCACACCGCCAAATCCAGCAGTCAGCTGTCGGTCCTCTGCCTCCATCTGTCAACATCGCGTGATACGGGGGACAATTCCTCCTCCCTGGTTGTTCTCTTCCCAACTGGCTGCTCCTGGTGTCCCTTGCGGACAGCTCATGTCTCTGCCCTTGTCCTTGGGGCTTGAACCTCACCTTTTCTCTGCCAGTTCCCTCCTTGCTGATTTCATTCCACCCTTGTTGATTTCACTCCCCAGAAGGCAGACGGTATTCCACTTGACATTGCCCTCCCATCAGACTTGGTGTGCCCAGAACCAGACTTCACCTCCTGCTCAAAAAGGGCTCTTCCCACAGTCTGTCCATCTCTGTGCGTGGATGCCGGCCTTCACGCACTCCGCCAGAACCCTCGGAGTCACCCTGACCTTTCTTCCTGGCAGGCACCGTGTCCATCTGTCAGCAAACCCTGTTGGCTCTGTTGAAACCTGTCCCAGCTCTGCCTGCTTGCCCCTACGGTGTGGTCACTGCGGTCTAAGCACCGTCATCTGTGTGTGTTGCTGTGGTGACTTCTTCAGCCCGGTCCTCCTCTGGCCTCACCCTCCTACGGGCTGTTCTGAACCCCGCATTGGGGGAGTCTTCTGAACACTGAGGAGGGGGTGCGCAAAGCAAGCCGCCCCCGGCACCGGCTTAGTCTCGAGGAGTCTGTCTTGGTCTCTGTCTCTCCAGTGCGGTCTGCGGTCAGACCGTGCCGTTTCTCCTCGGGGTGGAGCCTGTGGCTTGGGAACGGGTTCTCACCCTTGTTCTCCAGCCCGGCCTCGGCTCTCAGGGGCCTTTGTCCACCCCTCACACGCGTGTGGCACGTGTCCTTTGTTCCACCGCTGGCCGGGCGTTAACAGCTTCGCCCAGCCCCTGCTTGGGGCCCTCAGTCTGTAGAGAAGGCTGTGCTGGAGCCCCCAGGGTGACTCTGGTCCCCTTCCTGTGACGTAGACAAGGGCCTCCCTCATCTGCCTCTGCCCGCCAGCTGGCCTCATGGTGCTCCTCCGTACACGTGGCTTGGCCTGCAGAAACCTGGCTGTTGTCAGGGGCCACCATGCTGTGTGGAGGAGGCCGGCCCTGGTGGAGAGCCTGTCTTGTGCAGGATTTCACTTGGCCACAGTGGCACGCCGGCCTTCAGTCTGCCTCTGTCCTGGGTGACTCTGCTTGCCCCCGCACTGGGCTCTGCCTCTCTTGGCACCCACGTGCTGGTGACATTGCTGCTTTGTCTGTCTCCTACAGGAGCACCTGGGAGTGGACAGGGACTGCCTTTCTGATATTCCAGTGCCTGGCTTAGACTATGTGTGTACTCATTCTTTTTTTTAAAAAATACAATTTTTGTGGTAAAATATATACATTTGAGCCTTGAACAGTACATGGATGAGGGGTACCACAACCCCCCCCACAGTCAAAAATCTGCAAATAACTTTTGACACACCAAAACTTAACTGCTGTTATCCTGCTGTTGATTAGAAGCCGTGCCGATAACACAAACAGTGGGTTAACAGTTTTTGCCATACGGAGATTAGATTTTCACACGAAGATGAATACACCTGCACAGCAGGTAAGTTTGTGGACTGTATGGCACTAGGATTGTTTACTGTTCATTAACAGGAGGTGGGTCATCAGGAAGGTCCTCTCCCTCCTCTTCACGTTGAGTCAGCTGAGGAGGAGG
The DNA here is from genome assembly GCF_000298275.1 of Orycteropus afer afer. Classification (NCBI taxonomy): domain Eukaryota; kingdom Metazoa; phylum Chordata; class Mammalia; order Tubulidentata; family Orycteropodidae; genus Orycteropus; species Orycteropus afer. The sequence continues at coordinate 965,623 of NW_006921831.1, forward strand.
AAGAGGCGGGGTTGGTCGTGCTGTCGCTGGGGTGGCAGAGACAGAAGGGGTGGGGGAGTGGAAGGCGAGAAAGGAGCGTCAGGCACATGCGACGGCACTTTACGGAAATACGTTGCCATTTTGGTCTGACTTGGTTGCTTTCTCATTTCTCTCAAAAGGTTTCTCTGGGCTACCGATCCTTCTTCCACCGTTGGCTTTCCTTTCAGTGGCCGGATCCCAGAACAGTCTGTGTTGTGAAAGAAACAGTAGCGATCTTGAATAATCTGAATACCGGCAGCCTTCTGCCGGACTGCCGCACGTCAGTGTGTCTTCGGGCACGGCTGCTCCTGCGTCTTCCTCCTCGCCGTTTGCACGGGTTCAGGAGCGCTCGTCCCCATCTGGCTGTCTTGTGTTCATTCCTGTGCTGGGGTGTCTGTTTGCTCTTGAATTTCTCCAAGATCCACGTCTTGGAAAAGTTCATGTGTAAGCGGACCTATGTGCTTCAAACCTGCGTCGTTCAAGGTCAGCTGTTGAGCAGCCTGCGGCGTCGCAGCTGTTTTCACGTGTATGGTTTGGTGGTGTTAACTGTGGTCACCGTGGTGTGCAGTCATCATGATGTGGGAAATGGGCGATGGTCACACTGTTTCTCGATTGCCTTGTGGCTTCCAGTCAAGATGGCTGCAGAGCTTTGTTTGGACACACCTCTTCTGCTCAAGCACAGCCATGGAGAGGAAGCAACCCAACAACTTAGCCTGGCTCCAAGCAAGATAAGTCGCCCTAAGTGTCACAGATGGAATAGAAACCCACGGTGGTAGCATGAGCTGGCTAGACTCCACTGGCCTGCCAAGCTCACGCGAAAAGCAGGCAGGCAGAGGGAAGCTTGGCTCCTTTAGGGTTAGGATGATAAAGACGGATATGTTCCTGGAATTAGAACTACAGTTAGGGCTCCTTCTTGGAAGCCAGGCTCAGGTGGGGTCTCCACCTAAGGTCTCCTGTACCTTTAGCAAGTTATGGGCCGTGGAGGGTAGTTAGCACAGCCAGGACTTGCTGGCTCCCGCTGGTTCTCCTGCAAAGCCTGCATGACCTCTAGTGTGGCCAGTGCAGCAGGAGCCAGAAACACCATGGCCAAGCCTGGCTCCAGAGTGAGCCCGGCAGGGAGCAGGGCGCCAAGAGCACAAACCCCCTAGCCAGGATGCACACGTGACCCCAGTTCCACAATATGGAAGCCGTCCGATCCTGAGGCCTTCTCACAGAGCCATTGCACTGGCAGGAACGGTAGTGTAAGTATGGAAGATGCTCAGGGAAGCATCTGTCACAGCAGACAAGGAATCAGAACACCAGACAGAAACGGCACAAGGGCAGGAGGGTGGCACAAAGACCCACTTGAAATCTAAGAAACAGGATGACGAACCCTGCACTGGACATAGTCAAAGACAAGATTGCTTGGAGGGTTGGGCTGAGAGATCTGCCCAGATTTGCAGCACAGGCTGGGGGTGAGGAAAGTCCCTGACCTGAATTTGGGTGAGCTGAGCTAGCGCCACCCTGGGTGAGAGACATGTTGTCTTTCAGTCATGAGCCCACCACGGAAGACTAGGAGTTGGCCCACCTCACGGGGAGGGTGTAAACAGTTCCCAGAGGCACGTGGGCCCATGCAGATGAATGCTGACTGCTAAGAGGTGTCCCCTACACACCTCACTTGGGACACATCTTACTTTTTTTCTGGAGCCTTGGTGGTGCAGTTGTGAAGTACTCAGATGCCTACCCAAAGATTGGTGGTTGGAATTTACCAGCCACTCCATGGGAGAAAGAGGTAGCAGTCAGGTTCTGTAAAGATTACAACCTTGGACGCCCTGTGGACCAGCTCGACTCTGTCGTGCAAGGTCGCTGAGTCTATGGCTGTGATTTAGTTTTTGGTTTTCCTTTCTTTTTATCTTATTTCTTTTAGGCATAGGTAGGCACAGGCATATTCTCGAGGAACTAGTATTTGCTGAGAAATGAAATTAAGTATCACAGATTGCTTTCAGGAATTTCCCAGTAGCTCTGTAATGGATGGGCCTCCCCATCTTCTCCCCCCAAAATAGAATTTAAGACAAAGAAACAGTGTAAATTTACCCCTCCCAGTGCTGGCCGTGGCAGTGCTGTTTGCTGCTTTTCCTCGGGCAGGTGTGCACATCTCAGCTCTGCTTCAGGGCTCACGTGGGTGTTGCGGGCTAGCCTTGTCCAGGTAGTTCTAATAGGCGGCGTCCTTCTGTGGCTCGTTGGCCAGGGACTGAGTTACGAGTGAACTTGCAGCTGACCACCTGACTGGGAGCTGGTGTTGGTGGAGCTGCCCGAGTTCACCTCTCTTCCATGTTTTGAATGGCAGCTTGGTTGTCTGTGGGTGCACCTTTGACCCTGCCTTGTTCCGTAGAAAGAAAGCTGTGGAAATGGAGGAAGCGTTGCCAGCGATGGCACCCATGATTTCAGAGGAGGGGGCTTCAGTGTAAACCTGATGGGCGTGTGGGCATCCCTTTGTTTTGGCCGTGTATGTGTGGTGTCGAGTGTGTATGCTGTGTCATGGGAGAGTGTTCGGCATGCACATGAGGACATACGTCATGTGCATGTGAGGGTGTGTGTTTCATATGAGGCTGCAAGTGCACATGTGAGCGTGTATGTGAGGGTGTGTGTTGTGTGCCCCTGAGGAGGGTGTGCATCATGTGCATGTGGGGAGGGTGTGTGTTGTTTGAACATGTGTGTCATGTGCACATGAGCGTTGGTTGCCATCAATGTGTTAGCTCGCACCCTTGGGAAACGGGCACTGGGCCTGCTCTCGGCAGTGGCACTCTCTAGAGGCGTTTCTGCTCGGCCAAATAAAGAAGCCCTCATAGAGCGTCTCTTGCCACACAAGGCTTGTCAGTATTTTCTTTTTCATGACATTTTCTCGTGTTTTAGGTGAAAGGTTACCCAGCAGGTTAGGCTCCGGTTTGACTATTTTTGTACAGGTTGTTCCACGCCATTGGTTACGGGTTTTCCAGCGTGCCGGCGGCCTCCTCCTCTCTGTTCTTTTGGGTTTGGTGATACTGACTGAGCTTCTCCGCCCTCCTCACCTTCTCCCCTGTGCTCTTGAGAAACGCTGACTGTTGGGTTCTCCTACAGCTAATTGCTGGAGGGAGCACGTTCCTCACGGCGACGCTGTGTGTTTGGCTTGCCGGTATTTCTGAAAAGTCCCTTTTCTATAATTGACTTTGAGCAAATTGTGCTCAGGGATTGATCTTGAGGTACCACCAGCCGTATCCTAGAGGACTCTGGGCCTGAGTCTTCCCAGATGAGGGTGGAGTTAGCCCAGAAGAGGAGGCTGGGGACGGAGGCAGGTCCTTCTGTGCCTTACAGCGTTACCAGCACATGTCTATGAGTCACTTAAAAATATCTTTATCCATTTCATGCCTGGATCCATGTTCAGGAACTCTGGATTGGGAGATGGTGGGCTTGGCTGTCCTGCAGCCGGATGTTTGCCCTGCAGCCTGAGATCTGCCACTTGATGCTTTTGGCCCCTGCGCTCGTGCCAGGGCTGATGGTGGGAAGGTATATGGCTTGAGTCTGGGCTCTGAGGCATTAGGTATCTACGTAGTCGTAGGCAGTCGGTTGGTCTCCTCTTTGCAGGGAGGACCGCAAGGCCCCTCACGGGCCGGGCCAGGGACTGCCTTGAGGTTGACTGTAGACACTGGCCAGCAGTCTTATTCAGACAAATCTCTTCTGAATGTTTTCCAGGAGTTTGCAGCACTTACGAAGGAGCTCAGCGTGTGCAGGGAGCAGCTCCTTGAACGGGAAGAGGAAATCGCTGAACTGAAAGCAGAAAGAAACAACACCAGGGTCAGTGGGGCCCCGCCACTTGAGGACTGGCCCCTGGACTGGGGTCATGGTCAGCGCTGTGGGCTTGAAGCTGAAAGATTGGGTCTGCTCCTCCTGGTTTTGAGCACATGTTTATATATTTTCCTACTGAGAGGAAATTTGCCAGGAGAGTTAATGCTGTGTTGATAGGTTTGTGGGAGGTTCTCTAGTGTCAGGCTGAGTGGAGAGGATTCACACTGTTGTAGCTTGCGATCGAAAGCAGGCACTTGCTCTCACTGCAGACATGTAGTTGAAGTGCGTCACGCTGTCCGTCCTGGCCTTGCCTTTCAGCTGTTACTAGAGCACCTGGAGTGCCTGGTGTCCAGGCACGAGCGCTCACTCAGGATGACCGTGGTGAAGAGGCAGGCGCAGTCTCCGGCAGGCGTGTCCAGCGAAGTCGAGGTCCTCAAAGCGCTCAAGTCCTTATTTGAGCACCACAAGGCCCTGGATGAGAAGGTACCATGTGCCATGTCCCAGTGCCTGACCTATGTGTGGGCCGCCTGTGTGGCAGGACTGTCATGTTGGCAGCTTCTGTGGTTTCTGTGAGCTCACCAGGCTCCTCTGTAAGAAGTCAGGGATGGTGTGGTGAAAGGACTGGGAATGGAAAGGACTCGTGTGGGAAAGGCTTCCCATACCTTCCACTGATGACAGTCTGTAGACTGTGTTCTGGTAGGAACTGGGTCATTTATTCGGGGAAACTCTTTCTCAGACTAACTTTAGAGCCATTAACACACACTTTTCTGGACACTAGTTTCAGTAGGAGACATTGCAGGTACTCCCCTATGTTACAGCATACTAACACACAGTTTTCTGGACACTAGTGTCCCTAGGAGACATTGCAGGTACTCCCCAGTGTTATAGTGTACTAACGTTGTATTCCGCTGATGGAGGCCTGGTGCACGGTGGGTAAACCATTCTGGTGGTAAGTGAGAGGTCGGTGGTTTAAACCCACCAGCCACTCTGTGGGAGAAAGATGTGGCAGTCTGCTTCTGTAAAGATTGACAGCCTTGGAAACACTGTGGGGCAGTTCTACTCTGTTCTATAGGGACGCTATGAGTTGGGGTTTGGTTTGGTTGGTATTACAATAATCATACGTTCGGAGTAAGAATAAATTAAACACACACATGCTAACTCAAACCTTTGTTTCCAGGTGAGAGAAAGGTTACGAGTAGCACTTGAGAGGTGTAGTTTGTTAGAAGAAGAATTAGGTGCCACCCATAAGGAGGTAAGCTGAGCAAGTTGTCACATGATGGGTGTCGGGAGGGTTGAGCATGTTGAATCCCTTAATTAAACCAGCTAGGAAGACAGTCACGGTGGGTATTGTGGAGGCAAGTCGGGTGGACTGAGCCAGGTCTTGGATCTTTCTGGTTGTGGACCACCAGCCTACGCAGGTCATTTCAAACAACTTTCAGTTTTTTTGGTAGCTGTTTTTTCGTATTTTTACAATTATACTTGTTGTCATTGGAAATGTGCACAGCAGAATATGAACCAGTTTCAGCAGTGTCCCCATGTACGATTCAGCAGCACCGGTGACACCCTCCCAGTCCTGCAGCCATTCTCACCCTCCTCCTGTGGGTTGTTCCCGCCCTGGGAACATACGTTCCCAGGCCCCTCTGCTTCCTGTCTCATCTTTTCAGTTGCCGTGGCCCACTGGATCCCATAGAGATAGATCTTAAAAGAGGACAGTGCTCGGGGCAGATACTTTACTAATTAATTAAGCTGAACTGTGGTCTGTCACCCGACTCCTAAGCACGATGTCTACTTAAGTGCCTGTTGCCAGTGAGGTGAAGAGTTCTGTTGTTAACAATCAGAGCAGATCAGGATAAACAACGTTGCTCTCCCCCCAGCCTGGACTGAGTTGGGCAGTTTACAGTTGGATTTTTTCAAAAGGAGTTTGCTTTCTTTACCTGCTTCTTTTAAGTAAGGTGTTTTACTCTCATACTCAATTTCTGGTTTTAGTTAATGATCCTGAAAGAACAGAATAACCAGAAAAAAACGCTACCAGATGGGGTGCTTGACATGAACCACGAGCAAGAAAATGCACCAAGCACCAATGGAAAGGCAAGTCGGGTCCTTGGGGCTCCCCCTTCCTACCTCCCCTCACGGCGTGTGGCCGCAGCACACAGTGGGGCTCTTCGGGACGCTGTTGACAAAGCTTGCGCCTAAGCTCGTTGTGGTGTTGTAAGGGGCCATCAGTGGGCTCCAGCACATAGTGACCTTGGGTACAGCAGAACGAAACACTGCCTGGCCCACGCCATCCTTACCATCTTTGCCATACTTGAGTCAATGGCTACAGCCACAGGGTCAGTCCATCTCACTGAAGGTCTTCCCTTTCTCCCTGACCCTCTGCTTTACCGAGCACGCTGTCCTTCTCCAGGGACTGGGCCCTTCTGACACCATGACCAGACCACATGAGACAAAGCCTGGCCATTGTGCTTCTAAGGAGCATTCTGGCTGGCCTTCTTCCAGGACAGATTTGTTTGTTCTTGTGGCTGTCCGTGGTATTTTCAGTATTCTTTGCCAGCACCACAGTGCTAAGGCATCAGTTCTTCTACTGTCTGCCTTATTCATTGTCCAGCTGTCACATACATATGACCCACCAGCCACTCCTCGGAAGGAAGGGTGGGCAATCTACTTCCATAGTGATACCACCTTGGAAACCCAAGGAGGGGCACTATGAGTCGGGTCTGACTTGATAGCACATAACAACAACAAACAACATGAGGCGATTGAAATTACAATGGTTTGTGTAAGGCACAGTTTAGTCTTCAAAATGACATCTTTGCTTTTTACACTTTAAAGAGGTCTTTTGCAGCAAATTTACCCAGTGCAAAATGTCCTCTGCTTTCTTTTTTCTTTTTTTTTTTTTTTTTGGCGATTTGGGTGAAAGTTTAAAGAGCAAGTTCACTTTACAGACAATAATTCACACACATTTTGTTTCATGACGTTGGTTGCAATCTCTGTGATGTAGCAGCTCTCTTCCTGCTTCCTCTTTGTGGTTACCTTTTCCTTGTGTCCTTTCCTGTGTATTCCTGCCCTCTGAGCTGTCTCTCTATGTAAATACTGCCCTGGTCCCCGTGGTTGGTTGTTCTAAGGAGTGCACCTCCCTGGTGTAAATGATCACTTTATATGTCTGTTTGTCCGGAAGCTACAAGAGTGAGTTCAGTTCCAGGTCTGAAGGGTAAGTAGGGCCATGATCTCTGCCAGTATACCTGGTCTTTTTTATGATTTTGAGTTTTGTTCCAGTAAAGCTTGGTGTGAGGTATGGGTCTTGTTTGATTTTTCTGCAAATGGATATGCTGTTTTGCTAGCACCATTTGTTAAAGAGACTGTCTCTTCCCCTTTTAATGGATTTTGGCCCTTTGTCAAGATCAGCTGGCCATAGGTGGATGGATCTGTTTCTGGGTCCTCAATTCTGTTCCACTGCTCATGTGTCTTGTCATTGTACCAATACCAGGCTGTTTTGACTACTGTGGCTGTAGACTAGGTTTTGAAATCCCGGAGTGTGAGACCTCCTGCCTTGTTCTTCTTCAGTAGTGCTTTGCTTATTTGAGGTCTCTCTCCTTTCCATATAAAATTAGTGATTGGTTTTTCCATGTCTTTAAAGAATGTTGATGGGATCTGGACTGGGATTGCATTGAATGTATAGATTGCTTTGGGTGGTATTGACATTTTCGTAGTGTTCACTCTTCCTGTCCACAAGCATGGGATGTCTTCCATATGTACATCTGTTACAGTTTCCTGAAGTTGTCATCTGATTTCTTGTCTGCTGCTCCATAGGTATTGATAGTGCATCCAAGTGAAATGAAATCCTTGGCACCTTTGCTTAGGCTCGAGCAGTCCTGAAAGCTGAGTGATCTGGTAGTTTGCTTGGTTTGACTGTGACTGTACTCATTTCACCCAAGTGTTTTATTTCCTGGCTCACAAGCTGGGCTAGTGCAGGCTGTTTGTCTTCAGCAGAGGTCTTCGGACGGCTCTCTGAACCATGAGGAAGACCTCGCCAAGGTGGTGGAGCTGCAGGATGTCATTGACAAGCAGTCCCGAGAGCAGAGCCAGATGAAGGAGCGCCTGGCCTCCCTCTCCAGCCACGTCAGCGAACTGGAGGAAGACCTAGACACCGCCAGGAAGGATCTCATCAAGTCGGAAGAGTTGAACACGAAGCTGCAGAGGGACGTCCGTGAAGTGAGTGCTCGCGGGAGGGGTGCTTGGGGTCGGTTCATTGGCTGCTGCTGGGAGGTGGGTGCGCCTGTGGTGGGGTGCTGGGGCGGAGCTCACTGGTTGTTGCTGCCTCCGCTCTCCCACTTGCTTTCAGCCTTTGGACTGTTACATAAGTCACAGAGAAATGAAACTGTGCCGAGTGGCCCATTTTTATGGTGACGCTTCCTTTTATCCCAGTTACTACAGGACAAGAGTGTTGGTGGAGCAGACTCACTGGGCGCTGGGTGGGGCATGCAGTCAGCCCTTCCCACTGGTGCTCCTCGGACCTCGTCCCTGCCTCATTCCCTGGTTGGGGGACTGCTCCTTCTCAGACGCGTCTGCTCATCTGTGAATGGCTGGGCTACGCTGTTCTTCGTTACGTTCAGATTTCCTTTGGATTCTAACCTAACGAGTCACTGTCCCCTCGGGGCTGGGGGGCTGGTCTGTGGACTGTGTTGGGGGCGTGACTGGTGGTCTTCTCGGTTTCTGACTTGCTGCTCCCCCAGGGATGTGTGGCACTGAGTGAGTGTAGGAGTCACTCACGCTCAAGGCGGTGGACCGGCTGTGGGTTGAACGGTTGCGTGTGCTTCCCTGGGCAGAGGTGTGCTCGCTGCTGGAGTCACCCGTGTTTAGAAGGCCCGCCGAAGAACTTTCCCATGGTCACGTGGCAGCAGAGGCAGGCTGGACCCATGCTCCTGTGGGTTGTCTCGTTCTAGCCTGTCCTCTGTCCCCAGTGACGCTCCTGACTGCTTAAAGCCTGTGCAGACAGGTTGGCTTGCAGTCTGTATGCTCTGTAAGTCATTCCACAGAAGGCCTCAGAGCAGACAAAGCCATTTGTGTATTTAATTTAACTCTGTATTATTCTTCAAAGCAATAGAAGATTATTTATGTGGTAGAGTTTAATATGCAAGACATTTTTTAAAAAATTGTGATTTGGCTGAAAGTTTACAGAGCAAATTTATTTTCCACACAGCAGCTCATACACATTTTGTTTCATGACATTGACTGTGATCCCCACAGTGTAACAGCTCTCTTCTTACTTCCTGCCTGTGGTTTCCCCTGTGTCCTTCTTTCCTGTGCATTCCTGCCCCCTGAGCTGTCTCCCTGTGCAAATGCTGCCCTTCTGATCTCCCGTGCTTGACTTTTCTAAGGAGTGCACCTCCCTGGTGTAATTCTTCACCTATTATTTGAGTTTGACTGGAAGCCACAGGATTGAGTTCAGTTCTAGGCGCACGGGATTTAGCAACATTCTTTAAAGACGGGGGTCATAGTCTTGGGAGTTTACCAGTCTTTATCAGACTAGTAACCCTGGTCTTTTTTATGATTTTGAGTTTTGTTCTACATTTTTCTTCCCCTCTGTCCAGAATCTCCAATTTTGATCTCTTTCTGAGTGGTTGGCAGTGGTAGCCAGGCACCATCTAGTTCTTCTGGTCTCAGGATCATGTAGGCTGAGGTTCACATGGTCCACTAGTCCCTTGGACTGATTGTTCCCATGTGTCCTTGATTTTCTTCTTTGTTGTGGATGAAGAGAGACCAAATGTTGCATCTTAGATGGCCGCTCATAAGCTTTCAGACCCCAGTCGGTGCAGAGAATTGTGAAATTCTTTGAAAACCTGTCTCTCTTTTTTTTTTTTTTTATTAGGATTTGGGTGAAGATTTACAGAGTAAATTCACTTTTCATACAGCAGTTCACATATACTTTGTCTCATGTCATTGACCAAAATTTACAATGCAGCAGCTCCCCTCCCACTTCCTCCCCATAGTTACCTCCTCCCAGTGTCCATCCCTTCATACTCTTCTGCACCCTGAGCTATCTCCCTGTGCATAAGCAGCCCTTCCTTCTCCCATGATTGTTCTCTCCAGGGCGTGTGTCTACTTGAGGTAAATGTTTAACTCACATGCCTGTACTTTGTTTGGCTGGAAACCACAGTTGTGGGTTCAATTCCAGACCTGAAGGGCAGCTAGGGGCCATAGTCTCAGTGGTTACACCAGGCTCCATTGGACCAGCAAACCTGGTCCCCACCTTCTTTTTTTTTTTTTTTTTTTTGTCTCCAAACGATTTTGAGTTTTGTTCCACATTGTTCTCCCTCTTTATGCAGGATCTTCTACATCCCTTCCAAGTGGATGGCAGTGGTAGCTGGGCACCATCTAGTTCTTCTGGTCTTATAGTTGTATAGAAAACCTGTCATTTTTAATCGTGAGACTTGTCAGCCCTTAGTCGTTTCATAAACAGGCAAGCACCTTAAAGCAGTGGTTTTGGGGAACAAAGGAGCAGAACCACTCCAGGCGAGCAATCCCGACCCACTGTTGATATTTGATGCATGGACCCTGAGATCGTGAGAGAATCTGACTTGAGGAGGCTGCTTTCAGAGAAACGTTGACTTCTGTGGGTGTTTGCGTGTGCACTTGCGTCTGGGTGCTGGGCTGCGGTTCCATCCAACTTGCACGCCTTGTGTGTCACTGTTGTAGCTGTGAAGAGCCCAGTTCTGCCTGTGCCAGCCCTGGGAGTTGAGGCAAACCATCTTCCTTATAATACTGGGCATCTTATGAGGACTCTTTGTCACGTTATGTAGAAGGGGGTGAACTTGGTAACCTGAGTTGCCGGACGAGTCTTTGTAATTGGATCGGTGAATATTTATTGTACTTGAGGTAGGACATTTTTGTTCACCTTTGAGAATATTGGCATCTCTATCAGTTTAATTTTGAGCATGCCAATTTTATATTTGATTTGAGGAATATTAATCACTTTTTTTTTTTAATTTCTCTGAAATACCCAACTTAGGCCCTGGCCCAAAAGGAAGACATGGAAGAGAGAATCACTACCCTTGAAAAACGCTACCTCGCTGCACAGCGCGAAGCCACGTCTGTGCATGACCTCAATGATAAACTTGAAAATGAGATTGCAAACAAAGACTCTCTGCATCGGCAGGTAACAGTGCAGCGGGCACTGCCTGGCTTTTCCCAGGGAGGTCTGATGACGCCAGAGGCCTTGTACTTGGAAATCAAGTCAAATGTAAAGCTTGCATGATCTTTTGAGTATTGTGTTTAAGAAGTCGGGGTTGTCTCTGATTATACCTGTGGACCCTTTAGGATCTGATTGAACTGCTCTGTAGAGCTGCAGGAAGGCCTAGTGGTGCAGAGATTAAGTGCTTGACTGTTAACTGAAAGATTGGCAGTTTGAACCCACTAGCCCCTCTGCAGGAGGAGGACCTGGTGATCTGCTTGTGTAAGGATTCCAGCCCTGGGAGTTGAGGCAAACCGTCTTCCTTATAATGCTGGGCACCTTATGAGGACTCTTTGTCGTGTTATGTAGAAGGGGGTGAACTTGGTAACCTGAGTTTGTCCCAGTGGGCAGTTCTCTGCCATTTGGGATTGCTGCAAGTTGGCATTGACTTGATGGTAGCCGCACCCTGGAATTCTTTTCCTCGTTCCTATTACTTGGTTGTAATTGAAAGTTCACAGTCACCTGTGAGCATTTTGAGCAGACAGTGGCTAGGAGCCTAGAGTGGCAAAGAACCACGAGAGGGGGGGCGGTGTGGCTGCTTGGTGGTAACTGGGGACCTGCTGGTAGACAGCAGAGTCAGAAATAGCTGTGGCGGAGCCGGTACCTCCTGCGGCTTGGCCAGCCACACTGGCCCCTGCTGCTGGTTTGGGTCAGACGGAAGCGCTGACCAGGAAAACCACAGTCAGGCTACGTGACGAGAGAGCGAGCTGGGCATTCTATAGAGATGAAGAATGAAATACTAGGCTGCCATTAAAAATGATGTGTATGATATTTAATGACACGTAAGATACTCACACTAAAGAGGGCTGGAAAAGGCAGATTACGAAACAGGTCGTTCCTGACCACTACTGAGGCTTTGTTCCAATGATGACTCCATGGTCAGTTGGTTCTGGGGTGAGACGAGTACGTTTTCTTCTTAAATTTTCATCCTTTTTGCCTTTTGTTGTCAGTGTCTTTATAAATCCAATCTTCCTTTGTCTTTGGGGGATGGGAGCACGATATTTGAGAATGAAAACATCAGCACATTACATGCTGTAATGTTGTACGAGGTGTGTATCACTGATGGTGCGATGTACAGAAAAGCAATGGCGTGTAGTCACCACGACTCGAGTGCACCCTAAGTTGGGTACTTCCTGTGGTGCCTGCACTGTGGTGTAGTTTGTAGTGGGTTTCAGTGTAATAGTTTGCTTACTTGCTTAAAGTAAGAGGTGTGGCTTAGCGCAGACAAGTGCAATCAAGGGAGTGTCGCAACCAGCGAGTCACACAGATGTTTGTTTTCCCAGTGCACGGAAAAGTTATCTTTATACTCTGTTGTAATCTATTTAGTATGTGATCCCTTTGTGAAAAAGTTTGTGGCACTGTGAGAATGACCAAATTGTGGCACAGAGACAGGAAGGAAGCACGTGCTGTTGGAAAAATGGTACGACAGACCTGCTTGACGCAGGGTTGCCACAGACCTTGCATTTGTAAAAAACTCACCGTCTGTGAAGTGCAATAAAGCAAGAGCAGTAAAGCGAGGTCTGCCTGTGTGGAGACACGCACACAGGGAAGAGAGGCTGGGTACAGTTCGATGGTAACCCCCCAGGAGCCTGAAGCGAGCTAATGCTTAAAGTTTTCTCTTTTTTTAAGTCTTTTTTTATACTTTCTGCATTGAGGTGTTTGTTTAGAGCGAGAGGGTTTTTAGAAGGAATAACCTGTATAATTGAGATGCCTTGGCCAGCATTTTGCTAGGGGTCCTCTACACAGAGCTCCTTTGGGAGGGGACTGGAATAGCCAGCCTCTTGCCCTAAATGTACGTGGCAGACAGCTAGCTGCAAGCTGTGTTTGCTTCCACCAGCACACCCGGTGATTTTTGAAGGAGAGTTGGCACTGAGCCCTTCTTACCGTAACTTACCAGTGCGAATGAGTAAACCTCAGCAGGAAACCAAATTCCCATAGCACGTGGGAGCCTTTATTTATAGAGGGGAGCTTCCGGTAAGATACTTAGGGAAAGCAGAAACTCCGGCTAAAGGTGTTGTGTACCATCCTCCCAGCTGGCGGAGAAGGTTTACCCCTAGCTGGTTTCAGACCGGGGCTGCTCCCAGCGGAGCTAAGTTAGAACACGACTGCTTGAGGTTTTGCTTCCGTGTGTTACACACGGTGAGAGTGGTGAGTGGGCTGCTGCGTGATGCTTTGCGTTCACTTTGCAGACCGAGGATAAGAACCGGCAGTTGCAGGAGCGTCTGGAGCTGGCGGAGCAGAAGCTGCAGCAGACGCTGCGCAAAGCGGAGACCCTGCCTGAGGTGGAGGCGGAGCTGGCGCAGCGTGTGGCCGCGCTGTCCAAGGTGGGGCCTGCGTCTAGTTCCGGGGCCCACACGGGGCTCTCCACCTTGGTTGTGACTTGTCCGTGTGCCGTGTCACCCTTGGTCTTACTTCAGTGTGCCTGTGGCCACATGTAGCACAGATCAGTTCGTGGTGCTGCTGTGTCGGGGAGGGCGGGGCTTTGTCAGTGTGGGACGTTTCCCTACCCGTCATTCCTGAGTTAACGGCCTTCCAGATTTCTCAGCTGCATGCTGTCTGTCCATGGTACTCTTGAGCTAAGCGCTGAGTCAAAAACTCAGAGCCTGGGACAGAAGCTTTGTGTAAAATGAGGGAGGCTTTTCTCCCAAATTGGAAAAGACCATCTCCTTTTAAAGAAAATAGAAATAAACATGTAACGCGTACAATTTTCAGTAATTTACACATTCATTGGGCCAGCAAGCATGGTCTAGCCACAGTCCCCGCCCTTTAGAGTTCTCCTTGTTCCCTAGGACACACTAGCAGGCAATTTTGCAGTGATGCAATGGGCCCTACAGCAGGCTCCGGAAACAAGTAGCAGGGTGGTAGCCCAGGCTTCCTGGGCTCCAGACAAAGCTGCTGGTGAGGCCTGGCTGAGCCCTGTGGTGTCAGTGGGCCATGGCCAGGAAGAGGGCTTGGGAGCGTGTTCTTGGCCAGGCCACAGCCCGAGCAGGGCTGGCAGGGCAGGGAGCACCTGTGAGTGGTCTTGTTTTGCCTGGCTAGAGCATGGTGAGCCGCTGCTGAGGGCCGGGGCACAGAGGGCCCCTTAGAACCAGGCCCCTGTTGGTGAAGGGGACGTGGGGTGCGGACAGTGTCCGGGGCCGCACAGGCTACTCGTTGGAGCGAGGCGATCACTAACAGCTGTCACAGACCCTTCCTGCTCCCTCTGTGATTTGCTTTTAAAGTCTTGGTTTCTTTCTCCCCCGTCACTCTCCTGCCCCTTGTCGGCTTGTTGCTAGTCTGACGTTTTGTCTTCTGGAAGCTGTGCTGCTAAAGAAGCTAAACTGTTCGAACTTACTTCCCAGCTTAGGAAGGTAGACCCCACACCTTGCCCTGCCTGTGCTTGCCGCTTTCTGCTCTTGGTGCTGACTAACAGTCCTGGGGTGGGGCCAGAGATGGGGGGATTTGCCAGGGGGCGGGGCAGAAGGCACGTGTTTTTCCGCTTCAGTGGTCACCATGCCACAGACCAAGAGCACGACTGGGTTTGTTGCTTCACGGGGCAGCACCAGGCCACCGGGGCTGTGCCACCGGACACTAGTGGGCGCTGCCTGTGCCACTGAGGCTGTGCCACCGGACGTGAGTGGGCGCTGCCTGTGCCACCGAGGCTGTGCCACCGGACGTGAGTGGGCGCTGCCTGTGCCACCGAGGCTGTGCCACCGGACGTGAGTGGGCGCTGCCTGTGCCGCAGTGGTTGCCGCCTAGCGTGTTGTGCTTGTTGCTGCTGTAGTAGAGCAGTGTGTCATTGGTGAGCTCCGATTGTCAGTTCACAGTTGCCTTGCTCTTGCCGGCAGGCTGAAGAGAGACATGGCAACATTGAGGAGCGGTTGCGGCAGATGGAGGTGCAACTGGAGGAGAAGAACCAGGAGCTGCAGCGGGTACGTGCTCCGCCAGTGTGGGTGAGGGGGCTGTGCCACGGGTGGCGCTCCTCCAGCTTGGGTCCTGTTGGCATGTGTATTACGTGCTCTCACCTGTCAGCTCCCTGCTGCTGCTGCGTCCTCTTCACGCACACCACGTCAGTTTTGCTGATGCTGGTACCAGCAGAAGAACACGGGCCCACAGGTGACGCAGGCGGCAGGGCCACAAGTCTAAGGACACTCAGGTGGGGGCTTGGGGTCACCCTGATCCTTGTGGGGGCCACAAGTCCAGGAACACTCAGATTGGGCCTTGGGCTCACCCTGATCCCTGTGGTCACCGAGAGGCAACATAAAGCCTGTCGTTCCAGGTGAGTGGTCAGCTTGCTCAGGAGATGGCTCTGAAGTGCCAAATCTAGGTCATGGGCTAACCTCCCTCCTAGAACATCCAGTTGTTACCCCAAATATAACGCTACACAGGGACGGTGTTCCTGAGAAGAGGGCAGCTGAGCTGGGATAGACCTAGAGCACTGAAAGGGCTTGATGGGGAGGCCTGGTTGGCTGGGTCGTAAGAGAGTTTTCTCTGAAAGTGTGGGGCGCATGTCAGTTGCAGAGTATCCAGGAAACGAGACGCAGTCAAAAGCAATTTCTGGTCTGGCTGCCACCAGGCCTGGTCTCTGATGGTTTCTCTCACATGGGGGTAGAGAGAGGACGCATGCAGCATCTAATGAAAGAGCCCTCGCATTCCCTCAGCGAGCTGCCAGGCACGAGGTCAAGGCCAACGGAAGTCTACACTCCTGGCCGTGAGCAGCAGAGACTCCAGCTCCAGGAGAGGAGGAAGGGTCTGACTTATGTGAAGTGATTCCCCTTGTCACTTGCACGTTCACCTCGTAATCAGAGCACTACAGCTTTCTGTATTACGGGGAGATACTTCATTACTTTTAGAACAATTGACAAGAGTTTTGAGGAACAAGTGTTGTAGTAGGAACAATGTTTGTAACTAAGGCAATTAAAGGAAATGTTTAACTTCAAAAATATTCAGATCCCGGTGGACAATAAGCACTGCTTTCTTAGCTGAAGGGCTGTCTTGTGTGCTGTCGTTGGGTTCCTTAGCTGACACTGGTTGCTAGGGGTCAGGCGTTAGTATGAGGGCTTTGTATTTAATTCTCACACCGGCCTTAAGTTGGAAATGTCAGTACCGCATTGTAAGATGAGGAGCCCAAGTGCAGAAGGGTGGTCAGAGGCCAAAATCACGGGGTAGGCCTTGTGGCAGCGCGCTCCTCCTCGAGCATCAGGGCCTGTGTGTACTGAGCTCTGGCCCGGGGCACCCCTGAGCCTGGCAGACACCCTTGGGCTGAGGGCAAGGGCAGTCCTGAGCAGAGACCCAGCACGCATGCTGCTTGCTCACACTTCCTATTGCCTTCCAGGTGTCACCTGTGTTTACTCAGAATGTGGGGCTGAAGAAATAAGAAAGGGTTTTTAAATCATGATACCAATGATGGTTTTATGGAAGTTGTCAAAGGTGAAATGGAACGTTTGAAGATGGGTATCCTAGGCCTTAGTGAGTTGAGATGGACTGGTATTGGCCATTCTGAATCAGACAGTCAGTCATATGACCTACTATGCTGGGAATGACAGATTGAAGAGGAATGGCGTCACAGTCACCACTGAAAGAACATTTCAAGGTCTGTCCTGTAGTACAATGCTGTCAGTGATAGGGTAGCATCCTTATGCCTACAAGGAATGCCAGTTAATGCAAGTATTATTCAAATTTATGCTCTGACCACTAAAGCCAAAGATAAAGAAATTGAAGATTTTTACCAACTTCTGCGGTCTGAAATTGACCAAACATGCACTTGAGATGTACTGATGATTGGAACGTGAAAGTTAGAAACACAGAAGGGCAGTAGTTGGAAAATAGGCCCTTGGTGATAGAAATGACACCAGGGATTGAATGGTAGAATTTTGCAAAACCGATGACCTTTTCGTTGGAGATACCTTTCTTCGGCACATAAGTGATGACTATACGCGTGGACCTCGCCAGGTGGAATACGCGGGAGTCAGACCAGCTGCCTTTGTGGAGGAGACTGAGGAGCTCAGTATCAGTCAGAACAGGGCAGGAGCCGA
Source organism: Orycteropus afer afer (assembly GCF_000298275.1). Classification (NCBI taxonomy): domain Eukaryota; kingdom Metazoa; phylum Chordata; class Mammalia; order Tubulidentata; family Orycteropodidae; genus Orycteropus; species Orycteropus afer. The sequence continues at coordinate 982,684 of NW_006921831.1, forward strand.
CTTTGGAACTGACCTTCAGTTGCTCATATGCCAGGTTCAGTTGAAACTGAAGAAACTTAAAAATTTGATTTTAATCCATGAGAGCCGAAATATGACCCTGAGTATATCCCACCTGAATTGAGAGACATCTGAAGAACAGATTTGCTGCATTGAACACTAATGACCAAGAGGAGCAGAGGAGTTGTGGGATGGCACTAAGCACATCATCCGTGAAGAAAGCAAAAGGTGTTAAAAAGCCAGGAAAGAAAGAAAAGACCAGAATGGATGTCAGAAGAGACTCTGAAGCTTGCTCTTGAATGGGGAGTAGTTAAAGTGAATGGAAGAAATGAAATAAAAGACCTCAACAGAAGACTTCAAAGGCCAGCTGGCGAAGACAAAGTGAAGTATAATGAAATGTGCAAAAACCTGGAGTCAGAAAATCAGAAGGGAAGACCATACTCGGCATTGCTCAAGCTGAAAGAGCTGACAAAAAAATTCAAGCCTCGAGTTGCAATGTTGAAGGATTCCATGGGCAAAATATTGAGTGATGCAGGAAGCATCAAGGGCAGATGGAAGGAATGCACAGAGTGGTTGTACCAAGCAGAATTGGTTGACATTCAACCATTTCAGGAGGTAGCAGATCATCAAGAACTGATGGCATTGAAGGAAAGTCCAAGCTGCACTGAAGATATGGCAAAAAGCAGGGCTTCAGGCATTGATGGGCTGTCCACTGAGATGTTCAGACAAATGGGTGCAGTGCTGGAAGTGCTCACTCATCTGTGCCAAGAAATTTGGAAGACAGCTACCTGGCCAGCTGACTGGAAGGGATCATTATTTGTGTCCATTCCAAAGAAAAGTGATTCACCACAGTGTAGAAATTACCCAGCACACCTGGGTAAAATTTTGCTTAATATATTTCAAAAATGCTTGCGGCATAATTTAAAAAACATTGGCAGGGAACTGCCAGAAATTCAAGCCATATACAGAAAAGGGTGCGGGGTATCATTGCTGATGTCAGGTGGATCTCGGCTGTAGCAGAAAATACCGAGAAGAGGTTTACCTGTGTTTTATTGACTCTGCAAAGGCATTTGTCTATGTAGATCATTAATAGTTATGAGAAACATAGACAAGAGTAAGAATTTCAGACCATTTAATTGTGCTCATGTGCAGCCTGTACATAAACCAAGAGGCAGTTGTTCAAACAGAGTAAGTGGATACTGCATAGTTTAAAATCAGGAAAGGGGTGCGTCAGGGTTATATCCTTCCACCCTATTTACTAGATCTATATGTGGAGCACATAATCCAGGAGACTGGGCTGTATGAAGAAGAATGCCGCATTGGAACTGAAGGAAGGCTCATTAACAACCTGCAGGACGCAGATGGCACAGCCTTGCTTGCTGAGGGTGAGGAGACTTAAAGCGCTTACTGATGAAGAGCAGACCGTAGCTTTGAGTACAGATTACTCCTCAGTGCAAGGAAAACAGCATCCTTGCAGCTGGACCAATAAGCAACATTATAATAAACGGAGAAAAGAGTGAAGTCATCAAGGATTTCATTTTATTCGGATCCACAAACACCACCCTTGGAAGCAGCAGTCAAGAAAAGAAACAACATATTGTATTGTGCAAATCTGCTACAGAAGACCTCTTTAAAGTGTTAAAGAGCAAAGATGTCACTTTGAAGACTATGGTGCGCCTGACCTAAGCCTTGGTGCTTTCAGTCACCTCATACACATGTGAAAGCTGGACGATGAGTGAGGAAGACTCAAGGAGAATGATGTTGGGGAAGACTATTGAAGGTACGATGGATGCCCTAAGAGTGAAGCAACTCGCCTTTGAAGAATCACAGGCAGAGTGCTCCTTAGAGTCAAGGATGGTGAGACTTCGTCAGACATACTTTGGACGTGTGATCAGAAGGGACCGGTCCCTGGGGAAGGTCATCCTGCTTGTGAAGCAGTGGGTCAGCGAAGAAGAAGCCCCTCAACAGGATGACTGGCACAGTGGCAACAACAGTGGGCTCGAGCATGGCAGTGGCTGAGGGTGGTGCAGGACCCGGTACAGGAGGGTGGTTCTGGGACACGGAGGGTTGCTAGGAGTCAAGACTGACTCGACGGCTCCTAGTAACAATAGCAGCAGCAAAACACAGATATATCAGCTTTAAGTTACTCGGCAATTATCTATAATTTTTTAATAAAACTTTTCATTAGGGAAGATTAAAGCTCTGCGCGGTACAAAGGAAAATACTGGGGAGTCTGCCTGTCCCTCTGAGTGTTTTAGGTGATGAATAGCTAGTGGCCGTTATAATTACCACTCTATCGAGAGAGTGTTCACATACCATACAATTCTCCCATCCAGCATTTACAATTCAGTACCTTTTAGTTTATTTACAGGTCCACTGATCATTTGAAAATTCATATTTTCACTTTTGTTTTGTAAATTAAATTCATTTTTTTGTCCTGAATGCAGACTTAAGCTTTTATTTGCTCAAAGGAAAATCCCTCCACCAGGGTGCACATGAGCTGGTCCATTCACAAACTCATGGCTCCTGGACATCAGCTTGCTCTCTCAGGCCATGCCCGTTCACAGTTCACAGCCACCATACGCCTAAGGCCCTGAGGGCCCGTGCAGGCCTGGCTTAACGGAAGCAGCGGGGCCTTCTAATCACGTGTTCCCTGGAAGACTTGTCCTTTCGTCTCACTCCATGTGGGAATCAACCCTGGTAATTGGGCACAGGTCCGCTAAGGATGTTGGGCCAGACAGCACCTGGGCACGAGGGCCTCTGTAATCACACTGCTCATCCTTCGTACTCAGAATACTGATGACGTTCACTTGACATTTATGAGTTTTGATTCTCCTTTTGTAGGCGAGGCAGAGAGAGAAAATGAATGAAGAACACAATAAGCGTTTATCAGACACAGTTGACAAGCTTCTTTCTGAGTCGAACGAGAGGCTTCAACTCCACCTTAAAGAGAGGATGGCGGCTCTGGAAGACAAGGTGCGGTGCTCGCAGCATGAAGGCTTCCCCCGTCCACAGTTGTCAGTCCTGCCCAGCTCTGGGAGGGACTCCTGACTCATCAGCGTGGGTAACTGACGTTCAGGAAAACAGAGATTGTTTCTGAAAGAGAGCGAACTACCCACTGCTGTGCAGTCACTGCATTGTATTGGCCGCGTCCTTGCCCGTGTGTGTGTGTAAGGAGTTCACTGTGTCTTATTCTGCAGCACAGGAATTAACCAACCCTTTTCACAAAGGACCAGGTCATGGGCACTTTGGACTTTGATTCATTTCCACCCTTGCAGCATGAAAGCAGCCACTGAATGTCCGTAAATAAACGGGCGTGGCTGTGTTCCAATAAAGCTTTGTTTACAGAGACGAGTAGTGGGCCTGAGTTGTCCAGCAGGCCTTAGTTTGCCATCTCCTGCTCAGGAAGCTTCTTTGGCCCAGTCCCCATGCCTTCATTGCTCTGACGTTGCGAGTGAACTTCTGTCTTGTGTAGAAGCATGACTCCAGAGCAGTGTGGTAAGAAGGAAAAGGATGGAACTGAGAACATGGTCTCCTGTCTGCCGCTCTTCCATTTGGTTTGGAGGAAGTCTGAGCCAGGAGTGGCACTGTTCTGACCGTGGAGGTGCTTCAGCCAGAACCAGAATGAGCCAGCAGCACCTCCCTGGAATCTCTGGGCCACAGTGGCGTTAGGACTTGTCAGAGTGTTTTTCTTTTTCTTTTTCTTACTGTGATTTGGGTGAAAGTTTACAAAGCAAATTCGCTTTCCATACAGCAGTTCACATACACTTTGTGTCATGACATTGACCACAATTTACCCCAATGCAACAGCTCCCCTCCCACTTCCTCCCAATAGTTACCTCTTCCCTGTGTCCATCCCTCCATGCACTCCTGTCCCCTGAGCTGTCTCCCTGTGCACACACAACCTTTCTTCCATGATTGTTCTCTCCAAGGAGTGTATCTACCTAATGTAAATGTTCAACTCCTATGCCTGTCTTTTGTTTGGCTGGAAGCCACAGGTGTGGGTTCCATTCCAGACCTGAAGGGCAGCTAGGGGCCATAGTCTCAGTGGTTCCACCAGGCTCTATCAGACCAGCAAACCTGGTCCCCCTTTTTTTTTTTTTCCAAATGATTTTGAGTTTTGTTCCACATTGTTTTCCCTCTCTATTCAGGATCTCCTACAGAGATCCCCCTCCGAGTGGTTGACAGTGGTAGCCAGGCACCATCTAGTTCTGGTCTCATAGTCGTATAGGCTGTGGATCGCATGGTGTACCGGTTGCTAGGACTAATTCTTTCCATGAATCTTTGTTTTTTTTCATTCTTCTTTGCTCTGGATGAGGAGAGACCCATCATTGCATCTAGATGGCTGCTTGCAAGCTTTTAAGATCCCAGTCACTACTCGCCAAAGTAGGAGGTGGAACAGTGTTTTGTATAGTATGTTATGCCAGTTGAGCTTGATGTCCCCTGTGACTGTGGTCCCAAGCCCACAGGTTTAACCACTTGGTCCCTCTGGGTAGCTGGCTGTGACCAAAAAGTGACTACAACCTTGTCCCTTGTCAGCTCTACTGTCAGAGTCTGTTTTAACCACACAGGCATCTCTTGAGATGAGGCTGAGAAATTGTCTCCAGATTGACACTTGGGTGGCGGTCATGCTCATTTGAGAGAAACCAGTGATCAGTACTCATTGTGATATGCTTTAACACAAAACCCACTCGGAAGCCCATTAGGAAACACCACTGAATCTCAAAACACCAACCCTGTGCTGTCGAGTTGATTCCCACTCAGCAACCCCGGAGGACAGGAGGTTCTCCACGGGGTTTCCAAGACTGTAGCTCTTCCTGGAAGCAGACAGCCTCTTCTTTCTCCCATGGAATGGCTGGTGGTGCAAACCACTGCCCTTTTGGGTAGAAGCCACATGCTTTAACCACTGTGCCACTAGCGCCCCACTGTCAGACCATAATTAGTCTTAACTCAATCAGCGGTCCACCCTTGAAGTTGGAACGTTTATCTTTGAGCATTTGAGTTGTATGTTGAAGCTTAACTGTAGGGTTCCCAAGTGACCAATGCACTGTAAAACCTGAAAGTTAAACCAGTTTAACTGACTAAAGGACTTTTACCATGAACTTGGCATATCTCACTTAGAAAGTTCAGGCAGTGGGGAGGTCGATTTACAGCGTAAGGAAAATGGTGGTGGTTATTAGTGCCTGGTTGTCAGCGTGCCGCTCCATGGCTATGTGGCACTGCCCATTAGGAGGTCGTGTGATCCATTCTTTTTCTCAAGTCCTATTTTAAAAACACACAAACACACAGAAATGCAGCTATACTACCTGGAACATTTAAAGAAGCAACACTAAAGAATCATATCTTTTCCAGAATTCTCTATTACGGGAAGTTGAAAATGCGAAAAAGCAGTTGGAGGAAACGCAACACGATAAGGTACTCAGTCCCCTCTTGTTCACCTGGGGTTGTGCTGAGAGCTGAGGTGGCACTGTGTTCGTTGGCCCTGGGCACGATGACTGTGGGTGTCGGGATGTTGAGCTAAACCGTGTTATCTGTCACAGCCACTCAACACCATGCTTGTAGCGCTCCTGGGTGTGCATGTGGGAGGCATTCTCCTCTAGACGTATTGAGAGACTGTGACAGTAGGTCTGGTTCAGGGTCTGAGGCCTTGCTGGGTTTATTAGAAACTGACCCATGAGCAGGGACCTTTCATGGAGAAGAGTCTGTCTGACAGATACTGAAGATGTGTCACACATGCAGCTGTAAATTCTCTGCTAGCCGCTTTTATAAGAGTAAAAAGAGATAGGTGACCTTTATTTTATTTAAATCTGAATGTCAAAATGTTAGCATTTCCTCATGTAATTGATACAAAAATTAACGAGCTCTTTGACTTTTTCCCCCTTCTTAATGAAGTCTTTGGACTCCACAGTGGTTTACCGTTATAGTGCATGCATCCCTGTTGGCCTCCACTGTGCTTTACTGTTACAATGTGTCTCTGTTGGCCTGAGCCTCCGCTGTTGGCCTCCGCTGTATTTTATGGTTCTAATGCATCTCAGTTGGCCTCCACTGTATTTTTTGGTCATAGTTCATCTCAGTTGCCCTCCCCCGTATTTTACAGTTACAGCACATCTCTGTTGGCCTTCTCAGTATTTTACTATTACAACACATCTCAGTTGGCCTCTGCTGTATTTTACAGTTAGAGTGCATCTGTATTGTCCTCCACCGTATCCTGTACTCACAGTCCATCTCAGTTTGGACTGGCCCCATGTTATTGCTCAATGGCCCCATGTGGTGAGTGGTGAATGAATTAGACATCACAGGTCTGGAAGGTGATTTGGTGATTTAATCAAAACTTACTGTACTTCACTTGTTTTACCCCATACAGAAATGAGATCAGGCGTGCCAGGGCTGCTTGAGTGAGTGTGTGTTTGTTGTGAGACCATTTGAAACAGACACACATTGTAGACAGTGGATATTGTTTACACACGCACAGCCCTGTACAAGATCAGTCGTTGTTGATGGCTTGGTGTGTGTCCTCCTAGAAATCCCCTCAGATTGATACACAGCTCTGTATTCACTGTGTTCACACCGTTCATGTGCTGTTCTGAGTGCTAGGGTTTGTGTTAGGACTCTTGTAGGAAATGTTCCCAGAGTTAAACTGTTTGGAACTGTAACTGTTCAGGCTGATGGTCCTGATGTCCAAGCCTGACTGGTGGCTGCAATGTCTGTTGTTTGCTATTTTGTAGGATCAGCTTGTACTAAACATCGAAGCACTGAGGGCTGAGCTCGACCAGATGAGGCTGAGAGGCACTCCACTTCATCACGGGTATGGCGCTCATCAGTTAACAAGCGTGTTTCCAGCACCTTCTCTATATCTGCAGAGCCTGTCCTTGTCATGAGTGACTTGATTGCTTGTGGCTTGGGCCTGATGACCCTGTAACTTGGGAGCAGGCAGAAGGGTGGAGTTCTGAAGGCCAGAGCGGGTGCCCTGGAGAGTGTGCAGTCAGACAGTGACCACACTGGCAAACTCGGTGCAGGGAGGCTCGGAACGGGGCGAAGGACTGCACGGCTCGGGTGTCGAGGGACACCTCGGCCTTTGTGGACTGAGTATAGTACTTACAAGAGACTTTGAAGGTCAGTGATGGGTAGTCCTTTAAAAATCTGTGGAAACATGAGTTTTAAACATGAATTAATTAGCTGATGTAGGAGTGAACCACCTGGCTTAGCACTGACTCCTAGCACATTATCCAGCGTGAAGCCCTCAGCAGCCTTGTCTTACTCAAGTTATCATGTTAGGAAGGCAGTAATTCTCATCAAACTTTCATTTATTTATTTTTAAGTAGCACTATCTGTAGTAGAAGGTCAATAAGTGAGAGTTAAACTTTAGCAAAAATTGTTGAAGTGGTTGTTTAGTGACATTGATCCATTTGGTTGAGGAGAAAGTCCAGAGCCCAGACAGATGTTTCTTTCTTTTTTTTAAATTTTTAATTGTGATTTGCATGAAAGTTTACAGAGCAAATTCATCTTCTATACAGCAGCTTACATACACTTTGTCTCTTGATATTGACTGCAATCTCCCACAATGCAACAGCTCCCTTCCCACTTCCTCCCCGTAGTTACCTCTTCCCTGTGTCCTTTCCTCCATGCACTCCTGCCCTCCGAGTTGTCTCCCTGCGCACACACAGCCCTTCTGTTCTCCCAGGATTGATTTCTCTAAGGAGTGTATCTACCTAATGTAAATGTTCAGCTCATATGCCTGTCTTTTGTTTGGCTGGAAGCCACAGGAATGGGTTCAATTCCAGACCTGAAGGGCAACTAGGGGCTATAGTCCCAGCGGTTCCACCAGGCTCTATCAGACCAGCAAACCTGGTCCCTTTTTTTTTTTTAAATGATTTCAACTTTTGTTCCACTTTGTACTCCCACTCTGTCCAGGATCTCCTGCACCAGTCACCCTCCAAATGGTTGACAATGATAGCTGGGCACCATCTAGTTCTTTAGGTCTCATAGTCGCATACGGTGAGGATCACATTGTGTACCTTGGAGAGACCCATCGTTGCATGTAGATGGCCGCTTGCAAGCTTTTAAGATCCTAGTTGCTAGTCTCCAAAGTAGGATGTCATTGATATTTTTGTGTAGTATGTTACGGACAGACATTTCTACATTTGCAGACCCTCTATGTCGTGAACATCTGTGGCTACAGAACCTACTAGACAACAAGAAGAGGGGAGACCAGGGAGGACGGTCATGAGGGGGAGCCAGAAGGGTTCCTGCCTTTGCACCCAAGAGGGGACCTTCAGGGAGGAGAGGTGGCATGCTTACCCAGGAAAATGTTGAGGACAACAAGGTCAGAAATTGGTCCATTTGGTGATGAAGGTTCTGGATGATGAAAGACTAGAGTCATCAGCCTTGCAGAGATGTTCTGTTGCTCAGTGGATTGCGTTAAGCTGCGTTTAAAAGTGCGGCGTGAGTCAGTAGATGGAGAGGAGATGAACAGTCTGAATTACCATTCTGGTTCCCTAGTGCTGCTCTGACAAGAATGTACCACAGATGGGATAACTGTAACAAGTGGGAATTTATTCTTACAGTTTGGAGGCTTTAAGTCCGAGTTCAAGGTCCCAGACTCTAGGGGCTGGGTGAAACCCCTCAACTTTGGGCTTCAGCTTTGCCTCCTGCTCCCGGCCCACTGAAACTGGAGGCTTTTTTACACTCAGCTGCTGGCTGCTGAGGCTGACAAACCCAGGGTTGACAAGTAACAAGGCACAGTCCTGATGTTACCAAACCACATGGCAAACCATTAATTCAAGTCCATTGAAAGTTCCAAGGTCGGCAGAGCATGGCAGGCTGCTGAACAATGACTCGGATACATGCAGGGTTCAAACATTCCATAAGCTAGAGACCATTCCCAAAGCTGCTGCTTATGTACGGAAAGCAGACCATATCCCTAAAGCAGCTACTGAGCTGCTTGTGGTAGATCCCACCATGGAGTTGATTACCAGTCTCCTCATGAGGAATAACTACCACCAGCTGCCCAGCTACTCACCCAGGCCCAGCCAAGTTGACATACAACCTTAACTACCACAGTTACTCTTGAGAGTTTCAGTAAGGAAAGGAAGCAGAGAAATGGTGCAGTAACTTCAAAGGGTGGTAAAGTTGAGGGAGATAGATGGCGTCAAGCTAGAGAAGGCTGCATATGTGGGCAGTCAGGTGTGTGCACTGGTGAGAGTGAGAGGTGATGGCGAGACTAGCCATCTGGTACCCCTAGACAGGAGCAGGTGGGGCCAGGGCCACCAGTGTCTCCTGGCCTAGTGTGGACCAGGCCAGGTGAGTGTCATAGCATCTTCAGAAGGGACGGTGAAGAGACAGTAGTGGTTGGTGACACCGAGCTTGTTCTGCGCAACCCCAGAGTGAAGTGGTTGTCTTGTTTCCGTGGTCCTCCCAGCCACAAAGGAACATGTTGATGGAGGAGTGGGAGAGAGAGGAGATGGGTGGGTAGACAGGTGGGTGGGCTCCCACAGATAGACGGGGTGAGCAAGGGCACTCTGGAGGAGGGAGCAGCTCCGGGCTGGGATCAGAGGGCCTGGGTGGCCTTCAGAGGGTCTGGGCCCCCAGATCACATGCAAGGTTGTGTGCGTTGCTTTCATCTGAATCTGAGATGTGTCCCAACCCCAGAGCCGTTAGGCTGGAACTCACGCTTAGGGAGAATGAGCCTTTTTGTTACGAACGAGGAGCTGGGCGAGGGAGAGTCAGAAGTCAGAGTATAGGTAAGGATCTCTTACCAACAAGTAGGAAATCTTAGGTACAACTTTAAGAAGACATTTCTTTTAGAAATACTGGTGTGTTGCCTCCTGGTTGATGGATTGGCCCGCTCTGCAGGGGCATGGAGAGTAGGGTGCTCTGTGGCAGGCTTTGAAAGGGACCTCACGGGGGCTGGGGGCACCCTGGGGAGCTCTGGGAACTTGGTTTAATCAGGTCACTGGAGTCCATCCCCTGAGACCTTCAGGATTTCTGAGTAGGAAGGCACCCATCCCTCTTTCACAGGGAACAAGGGATTAGGAAGCAGAAATGATCCAGGCAATGCAGCTGCGTGCCCAGGGTTGAGGCCTGGCCGCCCTCTGCTTCACCATTGCCAACCAGGTCTGCTTCAGTGGCGCTTGGCTCCTGTGTCTTCGTTGTTTCTGGGCCTTGTTCAGCCAGGGCTGTGGGTCTTCTCTTGGTCTGACTGCATGCAGTTCGGGACTTTGCATTCAGCAGTGGCTGCCAAGGTGTTTGTGGCCCTCCGCTGTGGTCGGAGGGTGCCTGTGGCTGGCTCCTCAGTGATGCCTGCTGGGGGCCCCTTAGACTGCATTCCCACCAGGAGCGTTGAGATTGGGGGGCTCAGCACAAACAGGGAAAGAAACTCAAACAATGTCCACACGTGCCTCTTGCTCAGCCATGGAAGACATGGAGTGGGGTGCAGGCTGAATGACCTGCCCGGAAGGAAGAGTCAGGTGGATCACTGCTTCTTCCCCAGGCCCAGCAGCTGCAGCCCCTGTCTTAACACTGCGACAGAACTGGTCTGCCCTGGTCCTCTGCCTGGTGGGCCTGAAAGGGCTGGGTCTTGGTGGAGAGCAGGCAGTGTGTGGCTGTGGGGGATGTGAGAGACATGCTCTCCTCGAGACCGTTTTCTGTGTGCCATTGCTTGTTTCCTGGACGGGCCAGTTCTGGCCAACCACACGAGTTGGTGTTCCTCTAATCTCTGTTCTTTTGTCTTCACGTTTCAGCCGACCACACTTGGGCAGCGTCCCGGACTTCAGGTTCCCAGTGGCTGACAGTCACACGGATGCCTACAGCACCAGCTCAGTGTTGCGGCGTCCCCAGAAAGGCCGTCTGGCAGCTCTGCGAGATGAGCCTTCCAAGGCAAGAGACTGGTCCTCAGGGCACACCTGAAATGCCCCCATCTCCACACCTGACCCCCACCCGTGTAGCTGTGAGATGCTCTGGGCAGCGCCGTCGCTGGGTCATCTGGTCCCCTCTCTTATCTTCCCGGGCTTGACTTTTAGGGCCTGCCTTTTGAAAAAGAAGGAGGGCAGAGGTTCTCATAAAATTTCACCTACCCTTAACCACAGTGCTGACTAGGAAGTTTCTGAAGTGTAGTAAGTGTATGTCAGTACAGAGACTCATCACCTTTTTTCTCTTTCTACACTGTTGTCCTGTGTTTTTGGTGAAAGTCTACACAGCAAATTAGGTTTCCAGTCAACAGTTCCTACATCAGTTGTTCTATGATGTGCATTGCGTTTTTACCACGTCAGTGTTCTCATTAACTGTACCCCGGTGGTTCTGTGTCCGGCACCCTGGTTTCCTTGTCCCCTTGTCTTCTCACCATTGCTTTAGAGGGTTACGTCTATTAGTGAGGGGAATCCACGTGAGAGTGTTTAGCTGCCGTCAGGCTGTCGGCTGTCCAGTGGCCCTGGTTTTTATGTGTTCTGAGCATGCACACTTACCAAAGAGTTGGTTCAGGTCAGGGCACGCTCTAGACTCAGGGACACAGCAGTGACTAGAACACAGTTCTTGCACCCTCAGAGTACACATTCCAGTGAGGAGAGAAGCAGTAAGTGGGGAACATAAAACTGGGTGTCTGTGTACTGTGTATCTATTGCTGCATTAACACATTGCTCCACAGCTTAGCGGCTTCACACAGTAACTGCTAGGCCACCGTCTTCTGGATTCAGGGGCACCTTAGCTGGGTGATTCTGGCTCAGGGTCTCAGGCAGCTACATCACCTCAAGGCTTGACCGGGGCCAGAGGAGCTGCTTCCCGGCTCGCTCACATGGCTGTGGCAGGGGGTGTCAGTCCCCCACCATGTAGACTTCTCCATGGGGCTGCTTGGGGGTCCTCAGCTTGGCTGCTGGCTGCTGGCAGAAGCCATGTTCTGAGAGCACCAAGGAAGGGTCAGTGCCTGCCATGTCCTGCATCTGCATGTCACACACCCTCATGGCCACTTCACTCTTGTCTGTAGAAGGGAGTTCCCAGTCCCGCCCACATTTGGGGTGGGAGGTATCTGCCAGTTCTTGATGGAAGCATGTTAAAGAGGGGCGAACAGAGGTTGGGACACTACAGTGACTGTGTCAGATGGTGATAAGCAGGAGGGGAGTCAGGAGCTGTCTGGGGGACAGTGTGAGGGGGTCCAGGCAGGCCTCACTCTGAGTAACACCTCAAGGAGGTAAAGAGAAGGAAGTAGCCGGGGCTATCTGGGCATAGTGTACCAGGTGGCGGGTCCCTCCAGCAGGTAGACAGGGCCTGAAGCCAATGTCTGCCCACCACGTTTGAGGACCAGAAAGGAGGCTACGGGGGCTGAGCAGAGAGTGAGCGAGGGAACACTAGGAGATGAGGTGAGGGGCCTGCCTGGTCTGGTCGTCACTGGCCACGTGACAGTGTAGCCTCCACTTTGAGCAAATGGGAAGGGGTTGGCGGTTGTGCTTGGCCTCAGTGTGTGGTCTGATTTGCACTTTGGAGGGGTAGTTCTGGCTGCTCTGTTGAGAACAGATTCTCACAGGGCAAGGGGGGAGGCCAGCACAGCTGCAAGAGAGTGTTGCAGTGGTACAGGCCAGAGGAAGTGGTGCCTGGGACCAGGGCAGCTGTGAGGTGGGGAAGGTGGTGCGTCGTGGCCGTACCGTGCAGCCGTGAGCTGGGGGAGGTGGTGCGTCGTGGCCGTACCGCGCAGCCGTGAGCTGGGGGAGGTGGTGCGTCGTGGCCGTACCG
>NW_006921831.1:995702-1024897 GCF_000298275.1 Orycteropus afer afer
GGTCTGGGACCCAAGTGAGAAGTCCGGGATGCGTGGAAAAGCTTAGGCGTTGTGAGTGCATGGGTAGTGTTCACAGGCTGGAGCGGTGACCATGGTGGTACCTGCTGTCCCCTTGTCTTCTCACCATTGCTGGCCCACAGATGAGAGGTTGGGGATCCTCAGAAGGAGAGACCCAGAAGCGACCAGTGAGGTGGGAGGAAAGCCAGGAATGAGCAGGGGCCTCAGTTGAGGGAGCAGGTGCTTCAGGGGAGGGAGGGCTGAGGAAGGGTCAGCGTGTGTGGTACATGGTCGTGGGGGACTTCGTGGCTGGCTCTGTCGGAGGGCAGGTGCGCAGTGCCTGCTCGCGGCAAGCTGCAGACATGGAGGAGAGGGTATGGGGACAGCAGGCGGGCAGCTCTGAGAAGGTGGTTAATCAGGATCAGAAGCGGAGTGGTCACTGGAAGGATGTGTGGGCCAAGCTGTGTGATTCTGTTATTTTTCTTACACTAATGGGAGTGACCCTGTATGAAGGGGAAAATTGGCCATGTCATTAGAAGCAGCTCACAGAAGAGGCCCTTGAGAAAGGTGCAGGGTGGGACACAGGCGCCCGTTGGTGATCTCGAGGTGGGGAGACTGAAGGTCCCGGCGCAGGCTGGAAAGGCGGACATGTGCCGTGGGGCACTGGGATATCCTCTCCTGGTCGCTTTGATGTCGCTTAAGTGAAAAGTGAAATGAGGGTATGTTGTCAGCGGAGAGAGAGACGTGGCAGGAGGCTTTCTGAGGGGACCAGTGTGAGTCACCTGAAAAAGGGGACTCAGTCCCCCACACGCGCACCACTGCTGAAGGAGAGGGTATTTGAGCCCCGGCATGCGGACCACTGCCAGACATTCTCAAGACAATGGGAGCTCGGCGTTCCTCAGAAAGCTTTGTCACTGACTCGTGGTCACATCGCCCAGCAGGTGGCTCGTGGTCATGCCATGCATCCGGTGGGCACTCTTGGCTCCTTTCGTGTGGTGGCCTGTGTTTGCCTTCTCGGTGCTTACTGATGCTGGCTCAGGACAGGGAGGACTGTGGGACTCAGAGCAGTTACCCATCCTATTATGATGCAGTTCCCCACAGTGTGCCGCCCAGCAGACATGTTTGTTTCATTTCTGGGTTCTGTTCTGACTGCGTCCTCTTGTATTGTAAACAGTGCTGTGAGGGTGCCTCTTAGCCGCATGAAAACACTACTATTACAGGGCTCGTTGAGGAAGGACAGCCTTTTTCCACCCATTTCCTGGTCTCTGCTTGACAGATGTCACTAGCTTATGAGTATAACCCAGTTTTCCAAAATCTTCTGGGCTTTCATTTAAACATTTTTAAAGTTTTTGCTACCTTTAAGTTTTGACAACTAACGCCATTATTTTCCATCTTTGCTAAGATCTGACGTTCTCGTTTATAGGTACAAACACTTAATGAGCAGGACTGGGAACGTGCCCAACAAGCCAGTGTCTTGGCGAATGTGGCCCAGGCGTTTGAGAGTGACGTGGATGTGTCTGACGGAGAGGACGACAGGGACACTCTGTTCAGCTCAGTGGATCTGCTGTCGCCCGGTGGGCAGGCTGACGCTCAGACTCTGGCGATGATGCTTCAGGAGCAGCTGGACGCAATCAACAAGGAGATCAGGTACCCATTACAGTGCACGGCACACGTGAAACACAGATCGGGCATATGTTACTGTACACGGCACATGTGTGAAACACAGCAAGGAGAATCGGTACACGTTACTGTACACTGCACATTATGAAACACAGAGATCAGGTATACGTTACTGTATACCACACACGTGTGAAACACTCAACAAAGATCATGTACACGTTACTGTACATGGCACACGTGTGAAACACATTCAACAGAGATCGGGTACACATTACTGTACACAGCACATGTGTGAAACACTCCAAAGAGATCGTGTACATGTTACTGTACATAGCACACATATGAAACTCTCAACAAAAAGATCAGGTACACGTTATTGTACACAACACATGTATGAAACACACACAAGGAGATGAGGTACACATTACAGTACATAACACGTGTGAAACACTTAAAGAGATCAGATACACGTAACTGTACATGGCTCATGTATGAAACATGTTAATGGAGATCAAGTGCATGTTATTGTACACAGTAAACATCAGATGAGCACAACAAAGAGATCAGGTACACGTTATTGTACACAGCACGCGTGAAACATGCACAACAGAGATTGGGTGCATGTTACTATACATGGCACACATGAAACGCACCCAACAGATCAGGTACATGTTATTGTACACAGCACATGTATGAAACAAACTCAATGAAGAGATCAGGTGCAAGTTACTGTACACGGCACACACATGACGTGAGCAACAAAGAGATCAGGTATACGTGTGTAATGCACAACAAAAAGATCATGTACACATTGTACACAGCTCACGTGTGGAACACGAATAATTTATCTCATAAATCCCATTCCTCTTAGAAAAGTCTGGAAAAAGATAGTATTGACATTTTCTAAATATGTCGTAATAGTTATAACTTAGGTATTTTTTGTATTTAGTCTGCACATGCAACTTAACACATGAGGGAGTTGTATGGCTGATCAAAAAACCATGTAATGTGTGTGTTATTTGCTTAACAACTATGCTGTTTAAGTCCTGTTGTTAAAGTCTGAGGTTACCCTTGATTCATCAGCCTCAGGTGATCCTGGCCCTCTGTCCACAGTGATGGCCCCCGTCCCTCTGGGTCTGGTCTTGTGGGCCTAGCTGGAGAGCCCTGTGGGGGAGCAGGGAGCTCAGCGCCCACTCAGAACACTCGTGACTGTAGTAGGAGTCCACAGACAGCTGGGCTCGTTGAGTCTGAGAGCTGAGCCTAGAAGGACAGGTGAGATGAGAACACGTCGGGACAGACACGTGGGAATCGGCCCTCTCGGCCAAGGCAGCCTAATCCAGAATGCAGAGGGGTGACCTGCAGTGGGGATGGAGAGGGGGCCATAGTGGAGTCAGAAAGAGACTGCCTGTCAGGTGTGCCTTTGAGTCCTTTTAATCTCAGAAATACTTTAGGTCTTTTCTTTAGAAACCCTGTTAGCAGTTAACATGGGCAATTTCTGAAACAGTGCCACTGTCAGCTGGGAATCCAGAGAATGACCTGTACAATGAGTAAGAGGGCGGGCTGCCACCTGCCCCCCTGGCTCGCTCGTCTGGGGAGCTGCCGTGTGAGCGGGGGCACTCGAAGATCGGTTCAGTGTGCTCGGCGGGACACGGCCCGTCCTGAGTCCACAGGAAGGGCCCCATGCGTGTGGGAGCTCATGTGGCAGCCGGTGGGGCTGCTGCCCACGTTTTGTTCTTGTAAAGCTAACCCTGGCAGAAGCATTCCGTTCTGCCTGGAGAGGATGTGAGGTGACGAGAGAAGTTTAACAAAGTCGACGTCATAAAGAGTGGAGACTGAAGGGAGCAGCAGGAGCGCTGTTGGTGTTGCCGGCCTCACCAGCTGACTTCTCGTGGGCTGTCCTTGAGCCTTGGGAAGAGTTACAGCAGGGAGTCTTTCCCCAGTGTTGTCACACACAGGAGGACTATTGGCGTTGCCGGCCTCATCAGCTGACTTCTCGTGGGCCCTCTGTGAGCCCCGGGAAGAGTTACAGCAGGGAGTCTTTCTCCAGTGTCATCACGCACAGGAGTGGACGCATTCTGTTCTGTGTTTCTAAGTCTTACGATGCACTGCTGGGAGGTGATTATTTTCTCAGGTAACAAACTGGTATCATGATCACTGTAATCAGAACTTCGGCTTTCTTTGCCTGTTGGAAACAACAAAACACTTATAAGGGTGTATGGGTGCCCTGAGGCTGGAGCGGAGCAGTGACGGTGGCACACTCACCTGGCTGTGTGACGTTTACTGCACATCAGGATGGACACTGGTCATTGTGAACTATGACAGGGCAGCCTGGTTGAGATGAGTCAGAACACTGGACTGGGCTAGTGGGGCTTCCACCAGCTGATACCGGTGTTTGAATTGAAAAGACGAAAAGGAAATCAATCCAGCGTTTGCTTTAGGAAGCTCCCCACTGCTGTGTAGATTCCTTCTTTGGTTGCAGCGAAGTTCCAGACTTCCAGTTGAAGAAATTGGTTGCTTTAGCTCTGAGAATCGGGGAGGTAGGGGTTGCATGTGAAATTTAAGTATCTCATTGTTCATAAGGAAGTTATTAGTTGAAACCTCACAAAGAGTTGCTAAGCAGCCCCACCAGGGTTTTCATGTATGTATGTAATACAGCCAGACCTGGATTTTACCAGAGCCAACATGATGCGGCTTTCCTGTTCCCAAATCCAGTTGACTGAAAAGAGGCCAAGTCGGCTGTTACTGCTGACCTGCTCATGGTTTGTACATGTCAGTCTAGTGGAGTACGTGGCAGGGTGCAGAGGTTGCCACACAGGCCTGTCATCCTTCCACTCGGGAGCCGGGCTGGCTGACTGCTGTGCTTCCTCGCAGGCTGATCCAGGAGGAGAAGGAGAGTGCCGAGCAGCGGGCCGAGGAGATCGAGAGCAGAGTCGGAAGTGGGAGTCTGGACAGTCCTGGTCGCTGCAGGTCCACGAGCTCCGTCCCCCCGTATCCGGCCTCCTCGCTGGCTGGCTCCTCTCCTCCAGGCAGTGGCCGCTCCACCCCCAGGAGGCTTCCTCAGAGTCCAGCTAGGGAAGTGGACCGACTGGGCATCATGACTCTAGTAAGCTTTGGCCCTCTCCTCTGCTGCTCCACCCCCGCCCCCAGCACGCCGGGCGAAGGCCTGTATGTGCTGGATAAGCTGGTTCGCCCAGGACAGCAGGTACTTGCATTGCCCTCAGAGGCTGGAGATTTTAACAACCAGCTAGTGATCGCCTGACAGAGGGCACTGTGCAGCGCATTCACGTTACTGTGTGAGCGGCCCCTGAGCATGGCACTGTTGACCTATCCCACCCACTGCCATTGAGTCAATTCCCACTCACAGCGACCCTCACTGGGTTTCTGAGACAATCACTATGGAAGTAGATTGCCCAGTCTTCCTTCTGTGAAGTGGCTGGTGGATTTGAACCACGAGCCTTCTGGTTAGCAGCCAGATGCCTTAGGCACTGTGCCACCGGAGCTCACTCATCAGCAGATCCTGTTCATGTAGCTTTGTGCACAGTCGGCAGCCAGAAGGGGGAGCAGTTTCTGTTCTCTAGGAATAGGCAGAAGACGCCACGGTGGTGTAGTAGTTAAGTGCTTGGCTGCTAACCAAAAGGTCGGTGGTTCGAACCCATCAGCTGCTCCGTGGGAGAAAGATGAGGCAGTCTGCTTCCGTGAAGACTGACAGCCTAGGAACCTTCTGGGGCCGTTCTACTCTGTCCTCTAGGGGCGCTGTGAATCAGAATCCACCCTACAACAGTTTGCTTTTTAGGAATAGACAGTTCAACAAAAGTAAAACTAGCTGAGGTGGCCTCGTGGTGTAGAGACAGCATGTAAAGAAAGTTGGCGTCTGTCTTTACCTTAGGGTGCCTCATTGGAGGGCACAGGCGTGCAGGCCGACAGCACAGCTCACAGGCCCTCTTGTTAGCACACTTGGCAGTGTACTTCTCCCATTTTCCTGTCACCCATGGACTCAGGTCGCTTCGGGGCGTTTGGGGAAAGAGGTGGCCTTTTTCCCGAGTCCAGAAGTCTGCTCTGGGGTCTGGGCGTGTGGTGATCTCGCTGTGCTGGTGACCACGTCCGTGACTCTGCCAGTGTCGGGCAGTGTCGCCATGCATTGCGTTCAGTTTTGTGCTCACCCATTTGCCATGTGACGTTGTTCGTGCAACATGCTGTTCTGTGACCACACTGCTGTCTGTCACCACCCTGCTGTGTGTGACCGCCCTGCTGTGTGTGACCGCACTGCTGTGACCATCCTGTTCTCTGTGGCTGTCCTCCGTCCTGCTGTCGGTGACCACACTGCTCTCTGTGACTGCACTGCTGTCTGTGACCTCACTGTTGGTTGTCACCGCCCTGCTGTGACCACCCTGCTATCTGTGAACACACTGGCATCTGTCATTGCCCTGTCTGTGATCACACTGCTGTCTGTGACTGCCCTGCTGGCTGTCACCGCCCTGCTGTGACAGTCCTGCTGTGACCATCCTGCTGTCTGTGAACACACTGGCGTCTGTCATTGCCCTGCTGTCTGTGATCACACTGCTGTCTGTGGCCACACTGCTGTCTGTCGCTGCCCTGCTGTCTGATAGTTGTTCCTGTGACCCTCCGTTTCCATTTTCAGCTGTAGAGCATGTTGTTAGATTGTCCGTGGGTCACTTCTGTGGCAGATGAAGTGGGAGCCATCTGTTTTGCGGTGTGTTGACAGCCTCTGTTCATCGTTTTCATCATTTGCTAATTAGCTGAGACTGCGAACCTGGCCATTTTGCTAGTGGTTTCCTGCTCATTTCCTTCAAGCATGTGTGTAAAGCAATTGTGTAGGGTTTTGTCTTGAGCGTGCAGTCCCATGTGCTGGCCGACAGTCCCTGTGGTGGCTTCGACTCCCTGTGTCATCCTTGTGTCTGTTTCATTATGTTAGCTATCTCCAGATTCATTTTCAGTCCAGGGTTTAGACCCCCAACGACCTGTAGTCTGTGCGTTCAGCTCCCCTCTGAGTCCTCCCCCATGCTGTAGCGACTTGGCACCACGTGCCCAGGTAATGTGTAGCCACATGTGCGGGGATCACACACCAGCTGGGGATTCTTTGGCTTTGTTTAGCGGGCTTTTGCTTTTCTTTCTGGTTTGTCTTCATTTTTCATGAAACACTGCTTTTTCCCCAGCAGTTAGTGTATGGCTGTCAACTAGACATGGATGTAGGTATGACATGGGCAGTTTGCAGTATGTCTGCACCCAGAGTATGGAGGAACTCCGTAGTTTCCAGATGAACTGTTTCCTCCACCAAGCTGTAGCCAGTGACGGTGGAACTGAGGAAACTCTACACAAACAGCACGCTGCTGGTTTTGTTGTTTGCATTCCAGACTGTGAATGTTGTCACTTCACCAGAAGCGCACTGCTAATGTTTCCACAGACTAATGTTTTTCACTTACATGTCTCACACGAGCTGTATGTCTGAAGATGGAGCGGCCCCACATGCTGTCAGGCTGGATTTTGTCCTTCTGTGTTTTCACACCTCTTACCTGCAATACATACTATTTTTGAGAAGTTGTAGATCAGATTATAGTGAAGGCTACGTTCACATCCTGATGTAATGAACAAAATGTCGATTTACTTACTTTCATGATAGATACTGCATTACTTCTCTGTTGCTAGGGATGTTTTAAAGTAGGACATGTTTTTTGCTAAGGAGCCCTGAGCTCTGGAGCAGTCTTGGCTCAGAGCACGCCATCATCAGGACCCTGTATGATGCAGTGAACCATATGATCAGATGGGATCTCTGCAGCTAATACGTTTCTCTAATGTTAGCTTAACGTGGTTTGTGATGGGAACGGGTTCATCTCTGGCTGCACCTCCACACCCTCCTCCCCGTGTCTGCCTGCCATGTTCACTGTAATGGTTTTGCCTGAGCTGACCCTTAAACATTTGCTCTTGGGTCTGCAGTAAATCTGCTCTCTCTCTCTCTCTTTGCATGCACCGAACAGCCTAGCGATTTAAGGAAACACCGTAGAAAGGTAAATTCAGTCACGTAAGACGTTTTTGTTTCTCTGTAATGTATCAAGAGTGCATATTCTGTCCTGCAGGAATGAGACACTGTTGTAGTGTGGTAATAATCCTCGCAGCTTCAATGATAGTGTTTCAACTGGTCCGGCACATCGCCCATGCCTTGTTCTGAGGGAAATTAATCACTGTTGGTTTTCATAGCAAACTGGGACAAAATTAAGAGCCTGACTTTCTCTGCTTCTCCACTCTCTCATCATGGCATGTTATTTGGAACGATGTAGTCTGGAAAGTGAAATGGGATCGAAGCCAAGGCTTAGCTTTTGGGTTTGGAAAAGCCGATTTAATCACCAGGGTCGTCATGCAGCCCTGGTTGTGTGCCAGGCCCTGCGCTGAAAGTGTCACATGGCTGTTCTCTCACAAAGTCCCTGTTGTTATGGCCGCTGCACAGATGTGGAGATTGAAGATTTGAGGGGCCACAGTGCAGTGTGCCTGGGTCACATGCCAGTGAGCAGCACAGGGCGGTGTGGGCTCAACTTTCTCAGCTGCGCACGGCCAAGCCACCTCCAGCTTCTCAGCCCCAGATGCGTTAGCTGCTCTGAGCATCCTTGACGGAGGGGCCAGGCCCCGTTGCTCACAGGTGGTGCCTACTCTTGGAGGAGGTACAATGCACAAAGGATCAGACCTGGGTAGTGGTGTTCTTTACATTGGCCACAGTCCCCATGCCCCATTAGCTCCGTGCCCTGTCCCTCTTCTGTGCCCACTTCTGCCCTGGCCAGCTTGTGCCCACACAGGACAGCCCCCAGATCTCGGGGCAGCTGGTCTGTGCACGGCCACTGGGCAGCAGCCTGGGTGTGTGCCACACTGGGCTGTGCAGTACAGAGAGGTGGACCGCTGGCCTTCGACCTCAGCCCATCTCTAGTGACCTTATGACCATGGGATGGTACTTAGCCCCTTTGTGCCCTGGTCTGCTCTCCTGTTAAGTGAAAATGATGGCAGTGGCCGTGGTCCTGTGCCTGCCTGCATGGTGCCCAGTAAGCTGAGGGCTCCACCCAGTGAGCTGAGGGCTCCACCCAGCAGAAGGCCCTGTGCCTGCCTGTGTGGAGCCCAGTGAACTGTGGGCTCTGCCCAGTGAGCTGAGGGCTCCACCCAGCAGCGCTGGTCATTTTGGCCCAGCTAGCTGGCCCTAGTGGCAGGTCAGCTAGCTCAGACCAGTGTCAGTGCCTGAGTTTTTCTTTTCTGTTTTTTAAAGCAGGGTTCTCCTGGTTAAGGAGATGGCATTTGGGCACAGTGCTTGTGTCCCTGTGGCCTTGCTTGAGGGCTAGTGTGGGGCTCCCTGCTCACTGGTGACGGCCTTGCATGAGAGCTGGTGTGGGGCATGTGTTCAGAGGGCCTGGCACAGCTGGCCTCAGACTCGTGTGCCCTTCTTTTTTTCTGTGTTACTGCTGTGTGCCACACGGCTCCCTGCTCTCATGGAGCTCACAGTTCTAGTGGAGCTGATCAGGATGTAGCAGAGTCTGGAGGTGTGAGCGCTGGTGCACCTTCCTGGAGGGTGTGCAGGGAGGAGGTGCAGAGCAGGCTGGGTGGGGCCTGACACTGACTCGGCAGGCTGCAGGCTGTGTGAGCCGGGCTTAGGAACGTGGACAGGCTTGCACTCACACCGCTTTGTGCGCTTCCAGTGGGTCGTGGTTACCTTGGCCACAGACATCGCTCCCTGGCTTGCCCTCTTTTCATTCTCGACAGTGATTTTGTAACTCAGTCTGACACCTACTCCTGTTCAGTTTCCTGTTGCTCATTCGCAGCCCTTGTAGCCGTTTCTTGTCTTACGATTGAGAACTTAGGAGAGGACAGAGCTGACCTAGCTCTTGGGGAGGGGTCCCTCTTCCTGCCACTCGTCTCCACTGGGCAGTGTCCTGCTGGTTCTCGTCGAGCCACTGTGGAGCGCCTGTAGCGTTGGTGTTCTTTGTACAATCCATTGGAAGTCCCATGACAAGGCAGATATTCACTGGCCACGTTCTGCAGCTCACAGGAATGTTGCCACGCAGAAGTGTCATGTGTAGTCGTCCCTCAGTGTCTGTGCACCCCTGCCTCTCGCTCCTTCTTAGCTTTTGTGGGACTGCTTTGACCCCTTAGTTGCCTGTTTGTTCCCCCCAAATATTTCCCATCTGCAGTTGGTTGAATCCATGGATTAGAATCTGTGGATACAGAAGGCCAGGGTCAGAAACCAAAACCCACACTTACAGAAAGCCCTGCCCAGCTGCTTGAAGGGGTTATTTGTTGCTGTCCCCCTCCCTTACACTTAGACACACCCATGTTCCTTTACGGAAATGAACAACCCAAGTCGGATAAGAGGGCCTCTGTCAGTGATCTGCTGGGCTGACCGGCCTGAGCAGAGTGCTTCTCAGCTGAAGTAAGGACTTCCTTCTGTTCATGGCATCTATTCCAAACTCTGAGGAAGTACCAGACAGATGCTTGTTGAGGATAGTGTCTGCTCCTGACCTTGGCTTGCCGGCTCATCTGTATTGCAAGGAGACGTGCCTCAGGCCCTGGCCCGGCCTTCCCAGACAGAAAGGTGTGGGTGGTTTTGCCCAGGAGGTTTGCACCCTCTCTAGTGTTCTTTTAAAGGAGCCCTGGTGGCACAGTGATCAGAGCGCTGAGCAAAAGGCCGACGGTTGGAGCCCACCAGCTGCCCCGTGGGAGAAAGGCATGGCAGTCTGTTCTGGTAGATATGGCAGCCTTGGAAACCCCGTGGAGCAGCTCTTTCTGTGAGGTGGAACCGACTTGACAGTGCATAACTGTGTCGTTTGATGCCTTCAGGAGAGAACACAGACTGCCTGTCCTGGGGTCTGACTCAGTGAGAGCTGCTGCAGTGCTGTGGTTTCCAGGCATTGTTGAGATCTTCCATGACCCTCCAGTACTCATCCTCACGAAAGGCCTGGTGCTTACAGCCTGCTGCTGTGAGGGTGAGGCCTGGGGCAGAGGTGAGGGCCTGCCACCTGGGAGGGCCTGGACCGGCCTGACTGCTCTGCGACCTGTGTGCTCCTCAGGAGTAAGCAGGACCCTCCAGCAGCATTAGACGAGAGCAGGCGTCTTGTCTCTGACAGAAAACATGGCTGGTGCATTTCAGATACTCTCACGGTGCTCACTTAAGGTCTCCGTGGCTTTTATACGGTCTGCTGCTAACACATTGCATGCATCTGTCAACCCCTCAGTTGCCGGCTTCCCGAGAAGAGGTACGAGATGACAAGACGACAATAAAATGTGAGACGTCCCCCCCCTCCTCCCCGCGGTCACTTCGGCTCGACAGGATGCACAAGGGAGCCTTGCACACAGTCAGCCACGAGGACATCAGGGACATACGCAAGTAAGGAACGTGCCACTCACCCACTGGCCACCAGGCGGTAACAGCCTGGGTAGGGTGGTTAGTCTCGACAAACTTGTCCATCTCTCTTCCTGTAGCACTAGTGAATAGAGGTGTGTTGACTGGGCAGCTGTCCCTAGGATGCAACTGCTCTGGGATGCAGTGTGGCCAGCTGCATCCACATGTCTCTGTGGGCACAGTTGGTGTATGCAGGTCTCTTTGGGCACAGTTGGTGTACACATGTCTCTGTGGGCACAGTTGGTGAACATGTGTTTGTGTGGGCACAGTTGGTGTGCATGCATCTCTGTGGACACAGTTGGTGTATGTGTGTCTGTGTGGGCAACAAAGTTTGTTGTCCACGTGTCCATGTGAGTGGCACAGTTGGTGTCCACGTATCCGTGTGGGTGGCACAGTTGGTGTTTACGGCACAGTTGGTGTTTACATGTTCCTTGGGTGGCACAGTTGGTGTCTGTGTGTCCATATGTCTGTGTAGGTGGAACAGTTGGTGTCCACGTGTCCGTGTGGGTGACACAATTGGTGTTTGCATGATCCTGTAGGTGGCATAGTTGGTGTCTGTGTGTCCAAGTGTCTGTGTGGGTGGCACAGTTGGTGTCCATGTGTCCATATGGGTGGCACAGTTGGTGTTCGCATGTTCCTGTGAGTGGCACAGGTGGTGTCTGTGTGGGTGGCATAGTTGGTGTCTATGTGTCTGTGTGTCTGTGTGGGTGGCACGGTTGGTGTCCGTGTGTCTGTGTGCGTGGCATAGTTGGTGTCTGTGTGTCCGTGTGTCTGTGTGGGCGGCACGGTTGGTGTCCATGTGTCCGTGTGGGTGGCACAGTTGATGTCCGTGTGGGCGCAGGTGGTGTGGAGAGGTAATAGTGGAATATACAGTGAAACATGTAAAGCTGGAACCTGTGTAAGGCCGAAACCAGTCAGAGAAGGCAAACTCGGATATTTTCACTTACAGAGAGGGTTGATAGGAAAGTGGTCAGACCTCCCCGTCAAAGGCAGAAAACTTGTGAGACCCGGGTCTGAGACCCAAAGAAACAAGGCCGTCCTGTCAAGTTCCAGCTCTCACCGCTTTTACCATATCAGCAACCGTAGAAAACCCTCATTACTTTAGATCCTACAGACTGAGGAATCGCCCTCTTTGGTGGAGTAAATGCGGTATTTCTGACTCTTCTGTGCTGCTCTGTTGGACGGTCAGTTGATATGATGTCCCAGGCTGCCTGTGCCCGCTGCTTCCTGTACGGAAAGCCGGGAGCCCTGTTGTTCCTGACGCTTGTTTTTGTAGCCGTCTCGTACTGAGTTTTTGTAGTGGGGCAGGCCATATGTGATGGAGGCCGTGTATGTCGTGTATGTGCTGTGGTCTTGCCAGTAGTAAATGCTGTTCCCATCTCACAGATGATGAGGGTCATTCTCAGGGAGCCACTTGGCAGAGTTAGGGGGCTGAGAACTTGGATTTCCTCGTCTCCAGTCTATACTTGCTCTGCCCACTGCTCCGCTGGCTGCCCGGGAGCCCCGTGGGGGGTGCCGCACACTGGGCAGTAATGGTTCTGCTGCAGCAGAGCCTGGCTCCCGGGGCAGCTCCCCCTATGGCTGTGTCGGGTCGCTTCTGCACGCGCATCACATGAAGGGGGTGCGTGTGAAAGAGATGTGAGCTGTTGCTGTGCTGTGTGGAGAGCCTGCGTTCGGGATGTGAGGGTGGATGTCTGTGCGACTGGTGCAGAGCTGTGATGAGACCCCCGGGTGCAGACAAAACGCTCTTCCTTCCTTGAAGCTCAACTGGCTCCCAGGACGGTCACGTGAGCAACCCCAGCAGCAGCAACAGCAGCCAGGACTCGCTCCACAAAGCCCCGAAGAAGAAGGGGATCAAGTCCTCCATTGGCCGCCTGTTTGGCAAGAAAGAGAAGGGTCGACCTGGGCAGACGGGCAAAGAACCCCTGGGACAAGGTTGGCTGGGTTTCTGTCCATGTCTTGACACCTGGGGGTGGGATAGAGGGTGCTTTGTGTTTGACCACGGTTCCCATGGAGGTCTGCTCAGGGCTCCAGCCCCTAATGCTGAACCTTCCTCTGAAGCCAGAGCTCAGAGAGTGTGCTCAGCTGACACGTGTCTGAACCAGAGACACACAGTAGATGTTCATTGGCCCTGAGAGATTTAGCCTCCTGGAGAGATGGAAAGTGTCTGCCTTTGAGATACTTTTGTGTGGGGGTTGTCTAGTCAGAAAGTCTGTACCTTTAAAGGGGCCCTGGTGGAGCAGTGTCAAGCCCTCAGTTGTGAACCAGGAGGGAAGCGATTTGAACCCATTAGCTGTTCCAAGGGAGGAAAAGGTGCAGAGATGTGCCAGGCTCTAACTCACAGCGGCCCCATGTGCAGCGATGGAACACTGCCCGTCCTGCAGCGTCCTCGCAGCCATTGCTCTGTCTGAGCCCATCATTACAGCCACTGTGGCAGACCACTGCTTAAGGGTCTTCGCATTTTTTGCTGACCCTCTGCCTTACCATCATGACGGCCTTGACCAAGCATGTCTCATTCCCCCGATAACATGTCTAAGTGTGTGACAAAGTCTTACCATACTTGTCTCTAAGGGGTGTCTGGCTGTACTTCTTCCATGTCTTCATCAAGATTACAGCCAAGGAAACCCTGGTGGGGCAGCTCTTCTCAGTCCCATAGGGCCTCTCAATTGGAGTCAGACCTTACGGTTACGCATCCACCTATTTAAACCCTAAACCAGGTGCTGGGAGTCAGCTCTGATGCATGGCAGCCCCGTGTGCATCACAGTAGAGCTGCACACCTTAGTGGGTTTCCTTTAAATTTATTTATTTTGTTGTTGAAAGTTCCCCCAGCAAAACGTAGAGCACTTCAGCAGTTTGTACATGTTTGATTTTGTGACAGTGATGATACCCGTCCAGTGGAGCCTCTGTCCTCACCCTCTGGTTTTGAGCTGTTCTTCCCTCCCTCACGTCAAGTCACTGCCCTCTAAGGTTCCTAGCTGACCTTTTGAGTTGCTCTGCCAATTTAATCCCACACAGATAGCAAGATGGGCCTTTTTACACTGAAGCTGAGCTGCTGTTTGATTTTAAGAAGACTTCACGGGATATTTTTGGTTCAAAGTTTAAAAATTATCTTGGGGCAGTAGTTTCAGGGATTCATCCACCCTCTGTGGGTCCAGAAAGTCTAGACTCCATGAGAATTTAAAATTCTGTTCTGCATTTTCCCCCTCTTGATCAGAATTCTTCATGAAGTCTTTGATCAAAATGTTCAGTAACAGTAGCCAGGCACCATCGAGTTCTTGTCTCCTGGCAAAAGCCAGTTGTTCATGGAGGCAGTTAGCCCCACGTTTCATATCCTCCTCCTCCTGACCCTACCTCTCCTCGTTCCTCTGTTGCTCCAGGGGAACAGAGGCCAATTGTTGGTGCATTGGGTGTCTGCTGGCAAGGTTTGAAGACCCCAGGCACTAGTTAATGAGCTGTTGTTGTTATTATGTGCCATCGAGTCAGACCTGACTCATAGCGACCCCTCCTTGGGTTTCCGAGGCAGTATCGCTACGGAAGTAGATTGCCCAACCTTCCTTCTGAGGAGTGGCTGGTGGGTTTGAACCGCCAGCCTTCTGGTGAGCAAGTCAGGTGCCTTAGGCACTACGCTGCCAGAGCTCCTAGTTAATGAGCTAGGAAGCATGTTATTAGGCCAGTTAACTGGAATGTCTCATAAAACCGTGACCCTAGATCGCCACAGCGAGGAAGCACGTCCCAGGAGGTGTTAGGTTGTGCTAAGCAGCCTTGGCAGCCACTCTTCCTTTATTTCCTGGTCGTTGTTGTAGCTCCACTGAGTCCAGTGGCTGATTTTTTGGAAGCAGACCACCAGGCCTTTCTTCTGAGGACCTCTGAGTGGATGCAAATCTCAGCCTTTAGGTTAACAACCCAGGGGTCAGCCGGGACTGCTGCCCAGGGACGCCGCCCAGGGGCTCTGCTCAGCTTCTCTACTGTTGTTGACGCCCAGCACCGCCCTGTTGATTGACTCTTGGTTTTTGGGCTGCTCTTCTTCCTCACAGCCGGTGTTTCAGAGGCAGATAACTCATCTCCAGATGCCTTGGCGCTTAGCAAATTGGGAGGACAGGCGGAAAAAAATCGTAAACTTCAAAAAAAGTAAGCTGCTTTTTATTGTCCCCATCTCACGGCCCTGCGTCTGCCGTGCCCTGGTTGTACCTGGAGTGTGTGTGGTAGCTGGTAACCAGCTGTGACCTTCTGAAAGATGAACCTGAGGCCTTTCTTCGGCTGTACTTTCTGGGGGACTTGAAGCACTTAGGAAACTTGGAAAGAACTTGCACATGGTTTCCCAGTCCGCTTTGGACCATGTCAGTTAGGAGATGAGCTTGGAGATGCAGTGGGTACAGGAGTTGGGCTTGGCTGCCCAAGGGGTTCAGTCTGAATCCTAGCTTCTGTGCGAATTAGCCTCATGGCTTTAGGTTAGTTCCTTAGCATCCCTGGGCTTCAGTCTTCTCATCTGTGAAATGAGGGTGACAGGACCTACTTCCTGTGCCTCTTGTGAGGGCTGAATGGGACAACAGCTATAAAGTCACGGTGCTGACAAGTCACATCAGCAAGCTGGGAGGATGTAGCAGATTGCCACGTTTGACTTCCCTGCTCAGTTGTGACACCAGCCACGACAGGCAGCACTTCGCTTTCTGCCTCTAGCCGCCCAGAGTGAGGTGCCCTTGCTTCTGACCTGGTGGCTACACATTCTGGGTTCTCTCTAACCCTTCTGAATGCCAGCCGCCTGCTTTGGGCCCCTGGGCCCCCGACTCCTGACATGCTGGCGCCCACTCCTTTGGGCTGAGGATTCGCTGGGCCACTCACAGAGCTCCTGGGAAGCACCCGGCTTACGATGTGGCTTTATGACAGTGGAAGAGGGTCGGAATAGGGGTGCCGTGGCGAGGTCTGGGAGGTTCCTGGCACAGGGTGTCCCTGTCCCATCTCACATGCCTCGATGTATCTCACCTGTCAGGGAGCTTAGTGCTTTTACTGGCTTCACAGTTGTGACGGATTGGTGCAGCCCCCATCCCCACCCCAGGCCAGCTGCAGTCAGGCCAGGCCAGGCCAGGGGGTCGTCTGTACATGTCCTCTGGGGTGGTCTGGATAATGTGGTTGCTCAGGAAATGCCAAGGGCTTAGGGTTCCCTCAGGAACAAAGGGCAAAGACCAAGTGTCTGAGGTGAAAGGAAATGCAGTGTCTTCCTGTTGTGGTTACTAAGTGCTGCTCTGACAAGAATATAGCACAAATGGGATGGCTTGAAGAAACAGGAATTTATTCTTTTATAATTTGGAAGGTTTTAAGTCCAAGTTCAAAGTGCCAGGCTCTAGGGGCTATGTGAAAGCCCCTCAGCCTTGGGCTTTAGCTCTGCCTCTTGTTCCCAGCCCACTGAAGATAGCAGCATCTCTTCAGTCAGGCAGCTACTGGCTGCTGAGGCTAACAAGCCCAAGGTCGACAAATAAAATGGCACAGTCCCAATGTTACCAAACCACAGGGCAGGCCATTAATTCAAGTCCATTGAAAGTGCCAAGGTCAGCAGAGCATGGCAGGCTGCTGAACAGTGACACAGCTGCATGCAGGGTTCAAGTGTGCCATGAGCTAGAGACTATTCCCAAAGCTATTTTTTATATATGGGAAGCAGACCACATTTCTAAGGTAGCTACTCAGCTGATCACAGTAGATTCCAGCATGGAGTTGATTACCAGTCTCATCATGGGGAATACTACATCCAGCTGCCCAGTTACTCAACCAGGCCCAGCCAAGCTGACACACAAACTTAACAACCACATTCCCATGGGCTGTCCCTGAGGTCACAACAGTGCCTCGTTGGTTATGTCGCCCTGTCTCCCCTTCCAGAGGGTCTGCACACCTGTCTCAGACTCCGGATTGCGGAGTTTGTTTACTAGATGTTAATTCTGATTTAAGTCTCAAAACTGAAAATAAGTCATTGTGATTGCAGCCATCTCAGCATAGGCACACGGGCACTGTGTCACCCCGGGCAGAGAGGACCGTCTCAGCAGGGGCGCGCAGGCACTGTGCTACCCTGGGCCGAGGGGAATCAGGTCTTTGTGTGGCACGGGAGGTTTATGGGGTGACTGTGCCCAAAACCAGATGAAGCAGATGAACTAGGTCCTTGGAAACAACACCCAGTGAACTGACAAATTGAGAGTGAAATAAAACCCACTTCTGCAACAAAGTGCAGGCAGTGTGTTCAAGTTCAGGGGCTGTGAACTTGGAACAGGATGGAGGAGAGATGGTAGATGCTGGGTGGCAAGGCAGAGCTTTGAGGACAAAGGACAGCACTTGACACAGCTGCTTTGATGGATTGAGCAGGGAAAGCCACATGGCTCTCAGTGGTGTCCCAAGAGTCCAGTACTGGCCTGGGGCCTGGTCACGAGGACAGTGGCCTCCAGCCTTATTCTGGACCCCCAGGGCCCCGGCCCAAGGCACTGTCATCTTCAGCGCCAAGACCTGCCGGCTGGTCCGCAGCGTTGTGTGCTCTGTTGTGAAGTCCTCTGCACTTCGGGTCTCTGCTCCAGAACCATAGTGACTGGACTGACATGCTGCCGGTCAGGTGAAAATAACTGTTAGGCCATCAGGACGGCAGGGACACTGGGTTCTTGTAAATGTGCAAACTGCTCAATGGCAACATGGAACTCCAGCGTTGTCATTAGTGCTGCTGTAAAATGTTGAGGTAACCCAGGTGACCGCCAAACGCTGATGGGCACTGAGCGTGAGGGCCGGGTCTCTGTCCCAGAGCTGCTCTGGGAGAGGGCTTGCTCATGTGGGATCTCACATCCTCATCCCATTACGATGTGAACAGCAAGGCTTGTCCTCCCACCCCACCCCGCATGCTTGCAGTTCGTGGAGGATTAAAACCGGTGTGGTCTGACTGGAATGTTAGACTCTGGTTTTTAAATGCGTTTGCATTTCTCAGAAGGCTGCTTGAGTGGCCAGGTGTGAGGCCAGGCTTTGGTTCGATCTTGTGCTGATTTGAGGCGTGAGGTAGTTGGTTGTTGGGGGTCTCTGCAGTGGCTGTGTCTGTATGGATGCTGTCAGCCTTGAACCGGCAGCTCTTGTGGCTCATGGCTAAATTGCTCTCCATGCTTTGTAGTTCCATGTGGGATGATACATGGCTTGAGTCCCGAGTCACTTGGGGGATTTCGTCTGACCATTCAGGGTGATCTCAGTCACCAGGGGCATGAGCCTGAGGCCAGGTGACCTTCAGGACACATACCTGGTGTGCCGCTGTGAGACCTTGTGACTTCCCTGGGGAGGGAGCAGTGTGGACACACCTTACGTTTGTGGTATTTAAGAGTATGGATTTAAGAGTCAAAATATGTTTCTCAGAAAGAATTTCTTTTCACTAACCCTTGACTCAGCACAAAAGTATGCTTTTAACTTTGAAATTCACTTTTAGAGAATTTTCAGGGACCTAAGTGAAGTATGAGAAGCTGACATATGAGAGCTTCACGGACACATTATGTTTGACATGTGTAGTGAGGACTTGACTGAAGGGTCTAACCATCTTCACGTTGTTGTCGTTTGGTGCCATCAGGCTGTCTCTGACTCACAGCAACCCCATATACAACAGAATGAAACACTGCCCAGTCCTACACCAGCTCCATGCTCCTTGCTATACCTGAGCCCATCGCTGCAGCCACTGTGTCAGTCCATCTCGTTGAGGGCCTTCCCTTCTTTCATTGACTCTCCACCTTACCAAGCATGACATCCTTCTCCAGGGAGTGGTCCCTTCTGACAACATGACCAAAGTAGGTGAGATGAAGTCTGGCCATTCTCACGTCTAAAGAGCATTCTGGCTGCACTTCCTCCAGGACAGATCTGTTCATTCTTCTGACAGTCCATGGTACTTTTAGCATTCTTCACCAACACCACAACTCAATAGCATCAGCTCTTCTTTGGTCTTCCTTATCCTTTGTCTGGCTTGCACATGCATATGGGGCAATTGGAAATACCATGGTTGGGGCACTTAGTCTTCAAAGAGACAGCTTTCCCGTCCAGCACTTTAGGAGGTCTTTTGCAGATTTGTCCAGTGCAGTACAACATCTGATTTCTGTTTCCATGGATGTTGATTGTGGAACCAAGTAATATGAAATCTTTAACAACTTCAGTCTTTCTGCCATTTGTCGTGATGCTGCTTATTAGTCCAGTTGTGAGGATTTTAATTTTCTTTATGTTGAGATATAATCCATACTAAGTGCTTCCAGTCATCTTCACTTTCAACAAGCAAAGTTGTGTCATCTGCATATGTCAGGTTGTTAATGAGCCTTCCTCCAATCCTGATGCCACATTCCTCTTCCTACAGTCCAGCTTCTTGGATTATTTGCTTAGCATACAGATTGACCCATGGTTTGGGTCAGGCACATCTTAGTCTTCAAAGTGACATCTTTGCTCTTCAGCACTTTAAAGAGGTCTTTCGCAGCAGATGGGCCCAGTGCAGTGTGTCCTTTGATTTCTTGACTGCTGCTTCTGTGGGTATTGATTGTGGATCCGAGTCAAATGAAATTTTGCTTGACGACTTCATTCTTTTCTGCATTTATCCTGATGTTGCCTGTCGGTCTGGGAGGGTTTCATTTCTTTATGTTGAGGTGTGATCCATACTGAAGGCTGAAATGTTGAGCATTTTCTTCCCCTTTGATTTTCCATTTCCAGGTCTCTTCACACTTCATTTATAATACTTTCTGCCCTTGAGCTGCCCTTTGAAATCATCTGTTCAGCTCTTAGACTTCAGCATTTCTTCCATTTTGTAGCTACCCTCCATTCAAGAGTTACTTTCAGAGTCTCTCCTGACATCCATTTTGGTCTTCTCTCTTTTCAGTGACCTTTTCCTTTCTTCATGTGTGGTGTCCTTGATGTCATCCTACAGCTTGTCTGGTATCTGGTTGCAGGTTTTCAGTGCATCAGAACTATCATGCAGATGGTCTCTAAATTTGGGGGGATATACGCAAGGTCGTATTTTGGCTCCCACGGATCTATTTTAAAGTTCATCAGCTTCACCTTGAACTTGCATGTGAGCAGTTGATGTCTGTTCCACAGTCAGCTCCTGGCCGGGTTCTTACTCATGGTATTGAGCTTCTCCATCATCTCTTTTCACAGATGTAGTTGATTAGGTTCCTGGGTATTCTGTCTGGCAAGGTCCACATGTATAGTCACCATTTATGCTGTTATAGAAGGTGTTTGCGATCAATCAGTGGTTTCTCGGGCAAAATTCTGTCTTGCAATCTTTGGCATAATTTCTGTCACCAAGGCCATACTTTCCAACTACCTATGCTGCTTCTTTGTTTCCAACTTTCACATACTTCTTGTTATGTGCCATCGAGTCAGACCTGACTCATAGCGACCCCGCCTTGCGTTGCCGAGGTGGTATCACTACGGAAGTAGATTGCCCAATCTTCCTTCCGAGGAGTGGCTGGTGGGTTTGGACCACCAGCCTTCTGGTTAGCAGTCAATTACCTTAGGCACTGTGCTACCAGAGCTCCCTTTCACATACTAATCGCCAGTAATTATCAGTGCATCTTGATTGCATGTTTGGTCAATTTCAGACTATAGAAGTTGGTAAAAGTGTTCAATTTCTTTCTCTTAGGTTTTAGTTGTTGTATTTGAGTAATAGTCGTATTTAGTGGTCTTCTTCGTAGATAGATATACTCAGTATGGATGTTATCCTATCACTGATAGCATTGTACTTCAGGACAGACCTTGACATGTTCTCGATGATGAATGCAACGCTGCTCCTCTTTAGTTTGTCATTCCCAGCATCATAGGCCAGATTCAAAGTGGCCAATACCAGTCCATTTTAGCTCACTAAGGCCTAGGATGTCAATCTCCATTTCATTTTTGACAACTTCCAATTTTCCTAGATTCATACTTCATATATTCTGTGTTTTGATTATTAATGATCATTTACGGCTCTTTCTTCCCATTTTGAGTTGTGCCACTCGGCAAATGAAGGTCCTGGATGCTTTCCTCCCTGCATGTCTTTAAGCTCACCTCTACTCTGAGGACGCATCTCTTCTCCAGTTGTATTTTGAATGCCTTCCGACCTGACGGGTCATCTTCTGGTATTTTTCTCAGGGTTTCCCTGCTATCCAGAAAGGGTTCAATGGGTAGTTTTTCTTGTAGAAATGGACCTGGCCACGTCCTTCTTCCGAGTCTGTCTTAGTCTGTAGCTCTGCTGAAACCTGTCCACCATGGTGACCGTGCTGGGATTTGAAATACCGGTGCCATAGCTTCCAGCCTCACAGCAACACGCACCACCACATTCTGACAAACTGACAAACGAGTGGTAGCTCTTAGCATTAGACAACACTAATGTTCCTCCAACAGCAGTTGTGAACGTGGCACAGGACGGGGCAGTGTTTGGTTCGGTTACATCCCAGCCTTCTCCACAGCAGCAGACAGCAGCAATCACGTTCATGAGACCGGTTGATGCTCGTACAGGATGCGTAGAATTCCTCATGTCTCCCAGCTCGGCATCTCTGGTAACTTTGGAGTAGCCTTCTCCCGTCTTTCCCTTTCAGATGACACAGTGCGTTCTTGGGGTCAGCTGGGTTGGGCTTTGCTGTGCTGAGGGCGGTGTGACCTGAGCCCCCCCGAGCGTCTCTGTGGCTGTGATTCGAGTGCCGGCTCTGGCCTCTGCCTGGCACGTCAGGCTGGGACTGCAGCAGCGAGCAGGCCCAGGCGGCTTGGGCACGGTCGGGCCTACCTCACAGAGCTGCATTTGACAACTGAAAGTTAGTTTGCTCTTGGCGCTCAGTCCCATCGCCATCAGCAGTCTTGGTCTGCTAACAGTGGAGCCATGTACTGGGGATGGGGACGGTAAAGGGAGGAGATAACACAGTGTATTCAGTCAGCAGAATCTCACAGCTGCTCCTTGCTGTGAAAACAGCCTTACTGTCAGCTTACGTTGTCCTTAGGTCATGTTTGTCACTTCAGAAATTACACAGCTTTCTTGCGCATGCGTGCCTGCTCCCCTGGAGCATAGTGTATTTCTGTGGCCTCTTTCTTCTTCAAGTTCAGATCCTAAAGACCGGGAAACATGGCATCCATTAGAACAGGAGGATTAAAGTCAGCCTTGGGACCAGTGTTTGATCCTGATGAGGGAACGGAAGGCCGCAGTATCTGAAACTGAGCCATAGTGGACCCATGGCCACCCACCTTCTTCCTCAAGAGGCAGAGCCCTGAGGCTTGTCCCCTGTGGTCCTCTGTAAACTGAGGACACAGAACTAAGAGTGAGACGGCACTCCTGCCCTGAGGTGCTGCATAGCAGAGGACAGAGAGGAGTGACAGCAACCCTGCCCTCTCCGTGGCAAATGCCTCAGGCAGGTGGTGTGCAGCCCAGTGTCCTCTTGGGGTATGGGTTTCAAACCCAGAGCCTCCAGAGACTGGAAAGCTTCTGGAAGGGGTGGGAAGTGGAGAAATACCCAGACGTCATCAGAAGTCCCATCATCTTGAGTCAGCACAGCTAATTGGGAGAAGAGGTCTCGTTGTCTAGTGAGGAACTCTGTCTCCCACCGTGAGACATTGTCGTGCATGGAGTGCCTAACGTGTTCATGTCTGTATCTGGAGTAAAGCAGGAACCACGGATGGGCTGCTGGTTATTAGAGCAGCAGCACGGGGACTGGCCGTTCTGCACAGCGTTTAACCTGTGTAAGTCTTGGGGGTAGGGGATGGGCTTTCCCAGTGTCAGGTGCACTCAGTACCAGGCCACTGAAGCCCAGCTTCTAGGGCAAGCAGAAAAAGGAGGGCAGTCTCTGTTGATGTAGCCAAGACACACTGCAAGCAGGAGTGGCCCGGCCAGGGCCCCTCGGACTCAGTGTCTGCCACCCACCCTCACCTACACAGCTGCTCCCTCTGCTCCTCTGCACAGAGTTGGGGACGGTCACCTCTACAGAAAAATGAGGCTCTAATAGTCTCCCTGGGCGATGGCCCACCCAGGGGTTAGGGACTGACGGTGGAAGGGTGACTTAGGCCTGGGCCACCCAGCTGGAGTCATCTGTCCCTCGGCCCCGCCTTCCAAAGTCTCTCCAGGGCATTTTCCTGCCCTAGGGCCTTAGCTTGGGTGAGGGAGCTCTGGTAGCATAGTGGCTAAGACACTTGCCTGCTAACCAGACGGCTGGCGGTTCAAACCCACCAGCCACTCCTCGGAAGGAAGGTTGGGCAATCCTACTTCTGTAGTGATACTGCCTCGGAAACCCAAGGAGGGGTCGCTATGAGTCGGGTTTGACTCTATGGCACATAACAACAACAACAACAACAATAGGGCCTTAGCTGTCTTCTGGAGCCTGGGCCTGATCAAAAGCTCCTCTTTCCAGAAAAGATTCCCCAAGACCAGGTAGAAGGCGGGTGGAGGGGGCTCAGAGCGCCGTGCTCTGAAATGGTAGCTGGCCAGCCCTCGGGTCACATGCGTGCCACACGCATGCTCCGGTTTTATGGTGAGTGTCCGTGACATGTGATTGAGGGAAGGTGTGGTAAAGTGTCTGAGTTGACTTCTGAGTGAGCAGGACCCGTGGGCCCCTCTCGCCTGGCACTAGGAAGCCTTGGTCAGTCCGGGCACGTTCGAGGACTTTGTCCCTGACCACGTTGTCAGAGTTCACATCTCACCGGCAGTGATTTGTGGCTTGTCCGTGTGATCAGACACAGCCGCTGGCTGTGAGGAGAATTCATCTGAAGGAGGAAAGAGAGTAGCGTCTCAGCCAGTGGGTGATTCCTTCACGTGGTGAGGCCCTCTGTCCTCCAGCACATTGGCATCTGCTCACACTTTGGGGTGCCCTCAGTTTCCTTCTTCATGTAGAACCGGGGCTTTGCTTGTTTTAATTAGGAAACCTCACTGTGCTTGATTCTCCTGGGGACGCCGAGGTGGCTGTTGCATTCTCTGGTGTGATTATGCCCAGGTAATGAGACTTTTATTACTCCTTGGGGACCTGAGGTTGTGTTAGGAACAGTTACTGGGTCTTAGGTGGAGGGATTGGCTCAGGAAGGTGTGCTTCTCAACACAGACGTCAGAGTCTTAAAGTCTGCTCCTGTTTACACTTATTGAAGAGCCAGTATTTACCCTTAGAAATAAAAGGTCCTATAGTATGTTATAGGAGCTTGGTGGCATAGTGCCTAAGGCATTTGACTGCTAACCAGAAGGCTGGCAGTTCAAACCCACCAGCCACTCCTCAGAAGGAAGGTTGGGCAATCTACTGCTTTAGTGATACTAAAGGGGTTCCATTCTGACAACTGTCATCAGTCGCTTCTGACGTAAGTCGAGTACCTTTTTTTTTTTTTAAGTTTTCATTATTAGTGCCTTTTATAATTAGTGTCTTTATAAATCATAGCAATGAACATGTGCGAATGACAACATTGGCAGACCACACATTGCAATATTGTGTGTTGTACGTATTAGTAACAATAGAATGTGCGCGTGTGCACACACACACAGTCGTCGTTTTGGCTTAGCTCATTGTAACTGGAGTATGTTGTGAGTCGAGGATGCCCTCTGAGTGTGCCCATCCTCTCAGCCCCAGTCATATCCTCCCACCTCTGCTTTTTGTCTTGAAAATACCAGTCTTGGTTTGAAAGCCACATGGGCAGACAGTGCTTGAGGTTAGTGTCACAGAGTCCATAGCATTGTCTAATGAGCAGATGAAGGCCTAGTGGACAGAGTCATCTTGAAAGATACAATGTACAGTGTGGTCAAATGCCAGTCTGGATATTTAAAAACAAGGCATCTGCCTGACCAGGAGGGCCCGCTGTCCTCCCAGCAGACGCTGGAGTTGCCTTCGGATCCAGGGCTTCATGGTCTCCCCCGTGGGCACTGAGAGGAGTGGCAGGGACTTAAAGTCTTCTGATGTGAAGCCGTGGGCTCGCCCACGGATAGCCTGGTGACCGAGCAGGCCCTGTAACTGAATAAAGCAGCTGCTGTCAGTCAGCCTTGACTTTAGGAGAGGCCTCAAGCGTGTCAGAGTAGAACTGTGCTCCGTAGCGACTTCAGTAGTGGAGTTTTTGGATGCAGATTGCCAGGCCTTTTTGGCACCACAGGTCCCAGTGGGGGGGTGGTTCGAACTACCCTTTCAGTTAGTGGTGTAATGTTTCCCCATTTGTGCCACGCAGCAACTCTAGTCAGCTACATAGGAGTATAGAGTGGAAACGGCCAAGACCCACTCATTACGCGCTTGCTCTAGTCAACTGTTACTTGTGTCCACAGCCTGTTCAATGTTAAGGGGCTCTTCCGGAGATAGGCTTCTTTGTTTGGACCCAGGTTTGGGTTCCTCTTGCTAAGTGTTGCTTAACTGGGGGTGCATTTCCCTGGAACCTGCTCTTACCTGGGGCAGGAAGTTTCTTCTGGTTTTACATTGGTGGTGATTCTTTGCTGTGTGAGGAGATGGCTCTGCTGACCAGGCAAACCCAGGCACTCTCTGCACAGACCTGACGTGGACGTAAGAGTCATACTGTGGGAAGTTTCTACAGAGGATGCGTTTGGCACCCTGTCTTACATGTGCATCTCATGGTGCTGTTCTGTTTTGACTTCTTGCTCCTTGCAGGCATGAATTGCTTGAGGAAGCCCGGAGACAGGGTCTGCCTTTTGCACAGTGGGACGGGCCGACGGTTGTCGTGTGGCTGGAGGTATGTCACTGTTTCATGCTTTGTTGAGTGTGCTGCATCGTGTGAAGGTAGGAATCCCTTCTTAGATGCCGTGACACTCTGCCCTTACCTTCTCTGTCTGCAGCTCTGGGTTGGGATGCCAGCCTGGTACGTGGCCGCCTGCCGAGCCAACGTGAAAAGTGGGGCGATCATGTCGGCCTTGTCGGACACAGAGATCCAGCGGGAGATCGGCATCAGCAACCCCCTGCACCGGCTGAAGCTGCGGTTGGCCATCCAGGAGATCATGTCCCTGACCAGCCCGTCGGCCCCACCCACGTCCAGGACGGTGCGTAGCTGGGACATGCACTTGTGCTTCCAGAGGGAGGGAAGCTTCAGGAAGGCAGCAGCTCCCTGTCCACGCTGCTCCTGCTCCCCTCGGACACTCCAGTGACGCTCTGGTTCCCAGCGTTCGCGTTCGGGAACCCTAGAGCTTAGTCGTGAGAAGCGCATAGTTAAACAGCACTTTCTTGGACTTTTCAACAAGGTCATTGGGTAGAGAAACAAGGGTTTTTTAGAAGTAGAAAAGTAATTGTCACAAACTTACATGGTAATGTATTTAAATTTTATCAGGCTAAGGGCCTCTTAAAGAAGGAAAAGAAAAGTTCACATTTAAGTTCACATTTGATGCTGAGGCTCCTTGAGTTCACTGCCTACCCAGGATCCACACCAAATCGTGAGCCGCTGCCGAGTCCCTTCTGACTCCCGGTGACCCTACGCGTGCAGAGCACAGCTGTCCCACAGGCTCTCTAAGGGCCTGGCCTTTCTGAAGCACGCCCCCAGGCCTTCACTCCAAAGCACCTCTGGGCTGGCACAACTCAGGGCCTCCCGAGTTAGTGACTGTGCGAGAGGATACTGGCCAAGGCAGTTATAGTGTAAAAGAGCACCCCAGGAGAGCCAGCACCCACAGATAAATGGGGATTTCCCCAGGGCCTGGGGGCCCTCCTGCTCCCTTCAGTCTCCTCTTCCCACCTGACTTCTAGCACCGTAGACGAGTTTTCTCTCTTTAGGACTTCCATTGTGGCGTCTGAGAGTGAGCCCACCCGACCCTCTCTGGCTTCTTTGACTCAGCCTGTGTGTGGGCTCGGCCGTAGGGTGGTGTGTGGGTAGAAGTTTCAGCACGGAGATCTTTTCTCCCGCAGAGAACCAGGCATCCGAGATGTATCCATTTAGAAAGAGCTGACGTATTTGGAAGGGATGCTTCTTACCTGTTCATCAACATTGGTCCCTAAAGAACTGTCTCTTCCCTCCTCCTAATTCCAATCTGTAGGACAATATTTTGTAAAAATTGGAAGGGAGAAAAGAGCAGAGACCAGCTTCCCAGTTGTATGTGAGCAGTGTCTTACTACATCTGACTTGTTCGCTCTCTCGGTGCGTTGTGACCTGGTGGCAGTCTATAGACCGGAGCTGAGGATTTCACAATCCAGAAACGTACAAGCGTGTGCCAAGCATCCGCTGTGCTCAGCCTCCTCCTGTGGGAAGTCCTTGAACATCCTTGAAAAGGCTATTCCTACCGTAGAAAGTTACAGACTAGTCTTAAAAAACATGATGGGCAGGCCGACCCCTAATCTTTTCCATTGGCTGACACCCACTCTTTGCTTTATATCTGCTTTGGAGAAGAAACAAATCCCGTTAACAGAAAGGAAGAACCCACATGGCGGAACTTGGAGCAGTAGCAATAGTAGCAATAGCAACAGCGTAGCTGTTCAGGACTCACAGTCACTTTACACACCAGCACTAAGGGCTTCCAGCTCGTTGCACGTCATGCGCGAGAGACCGCAGCAGCCGGCAGGAGCCCCTGTCTTGGCCTCTTGCTCCAGCGGGTGCTCACCAGTGGAAGCTTGTGAACACAGCAGCTTGGGTCCCCCCCCAACTTTTTCATGGAAGGGTGAACAGCTTCTTGTCAGTTCCCTTCCTGACCCTCGTGGAAGACTGGGTGGCACCATGGCAGTCCCCTCCCCATCTGTTTCGTGGGAGAGTAAATCGCCTTCTTGGTGGCTCCCTCCCCAGCTGTTTCCGAGAAGAGTGAGTGGCGAGAAGAGTGAGTGGCGTAGGCAGTTCCCTCCCTGACTTTCATGGAAGTGAATGACCTTGGTGGTTCCCTCCCTGACTTTTGTGGAAGAGCGAACAGCGTCCTTGGCGGTTCCCTTCCCGACTCTTGTAGTAAGGGGTTTCCTAGATGCGGAGGTGGGGCTGTGGATTCCCCGGAGTGTTTATGAACTAGCTCCACAGAGATAGCTCCTTCTGAATGCTGGTTAGGGCCAGCAATGAACAGACTCTAGACAAGGCACGCTCTGCGCTGGGTCGGGCACAGGACGGCACTGGGTTCCCTCAGGCAGCGAGCAGGAGGCGAGCAGTGTGATTGTTCGTCTCCCGTCTGTTGTTTGTCCAGCGGGACTGTTATCTTGGGCACGTTGACATCCTCGGGCGTGCTTCTGATTCAGCCTCCTCGGCTCCCCAGCTTTGGGCGGCCACGTAAGGGGGCCCTTCCTTGCAGACACCGTCTGCTTATCAACAGTGCTCCCGTAATTCAGAGCAAGAGTTTGGTGCTGCTTCTTTGTTTTGTGTGGATAAGAGTATCTTAAACATACTGAATTAACAATTGAGAATTATCTTAAAATCCCACGAGTAGAAAATTAATTTTCTTCTCTTTATTTGACCCCCTCGGGGGTGAGCGTGGGCTCTGACACTCTGGAAGGCATGTGCTTCTGTCCTTGCGTTGTTGAGCGGACAGTGATGACAAGGTGGGGCCGGGGTTCCGTCATTTTCTCTGTGGACACTGAAATGAAAAGCCTAAGAACTGTGACCTGGGCCTCACCCCACCCCTCCATGCTGTTGCTTACCTGTCTGCCCACCTTTCCTCTCTGTCCTGCTTCCTTGCCCTGGATGGGACGGGCACCCCTGGGTCACCTTAGACCACAGGAAATGTCTGGTTAACGCACGAAGAGATGGAAACTCTTACGGCCACACCACAAACGGTTAGTCACGGCACGCTGCGGGGTGCCTCGCGGTGCCTTTCCACCTGTGAGCGTCTGGGTCCTGTGCCTTTCTGTCGGGGAAAAGGTTATTTCACATTACGTTGTTCTGGATGAGTGCTTCCTGCAGGTTAGTGTGTGAACTGTGTTCGCAGGTAGTTCAGGGACTGAGTCCCTGTAGAACAGACTTAGTTCATCTCTCCCTGAGGGGACCTCTGTTCAGCCCTGTGCTGTGCCACTCTGACCTGCGCTGTCTCTGTTCATGCGTGTGCTTGGCGTGGGAGTCTGCTGCTTGCATGAGAAAGGGGGGGTGTCGGCATGAACTCTGCATGAAGCTTTGAGTTTCGTAACCTGCTCACTCAGTTCAACTGCACCTTGGCTGCGAAGTGCAGTTGCCGCCTCCCTAAGCTCACCAACACTAATAGTTCTGTTCTTTTGCATCCGTAACCGCGGAACCTCAGGAGGATGAGGAGGGAAGCTGGGCCCAGGTGGGAGACCTTCTACTACATCCTTCACTCACCGTACAGCAGCAAAAAGTATTGTTGTATGAAAACTCGTAA
>NW_006921831.1:1025847-1032752 GCF_000298275.1 Orycteropus afer afer
TAAAGCTAGAGCCACGATTACAAAGGAGAAGACTGGGTGTTGTGTGATTCTGTGGGGTTTGCCCTTGATTGAGGCATCGCGGGCCTCTAGTGCGGATCAGCAATCCCATCGACTGTTTAGCCCGGAGCCTCTGGTGCAGATCAGCAATCCCGTTGACTGTCTAATCCGGGCAGTTCACCCCGACAGGACCAGGGATGACTGGCCGTGCCGTGATTTCTTAGCTCCTTTACTCTGAAGTGCTTTAACCCGAGAGTCTGTGTGTCTCTGGGGCGTGAAGTGTCCCTGAGGAAAGCTGGGAGAGTCAGCTGGCGCTTTGCAGTGGCAGCATCAATAAGAACAGGCTGGCGGTGTCACAAGCCTGTGCCCCTTTCCCGCTGTCCCTGGCCGGGAAGCGCAAAGAAGTGCAGTCTTTGGTGTCTGCGACAGCCACGTGCTGCAAGGACAAAGCTGTGTGGTGTGTATGGCGTGCGCCTGGGACGTGAAGGCGCAGGCCTCTCAAACTGAGCAAATTCAGAAGGAGACGTCACGGTGTGGCCAGACCACGTGTGCCTTCGTTTCCAGGTAGTCGAGGATGCTGACTGTGCCGGGACTGTGGTGCCCCGCTGGTCACAGGTGGCAGCCGACACTGCGATCCGCTGCATCGCGGAGCCCCGCTGTATACACAGTCACTCAGCCTGCGCTGGCAGCCGTCCTGTCGGGTGGGCATCTCTGCTGGCCCCTGACACCCCTGGCACACACCTTTTCAGAAGGCTGCTATGGCAGCCTGGGAGAGCCGTGGGTCTCCCAAGACTGAGCCAGAGCCTTGCAGAAG
The DNA here is from genome assembly GCF_000298275.1 of Orycteropus afer afer. Taxonomy (NCBI): domain Eukaryota; kingdom Metazoa; phylum Chordata; class Mammalia; order Tubulidentata; family Orycteropodidae; genus Orycteropus; species Orycteropus afer. Next base: position 1,026,659 of record NW_006921831.1, read on the forward strand.
CTCCCATTACCAGCCCAGCTGCAGTGTGGAGAGAGCATGTGAGTGAGTCCACCCAGATAAGTGCGGCTCTGCTCCCTGGAATTCGTTCCACAGTTGCATCCAAATGAGAACACACAGTCAGCAAACGAGAACAGCCCCAGACACTCATGCTTTGAGTGTCAAGTCAGGTTTGAAACAGTGACCAGAACATGGTGTATTATTAGGTATGCTGACAGTTACCCCAAACCGTTCCATGTTTTTCTTGCCTGTGGTTGTTCAAAGAAAATAGTGAACCTTCTGTTCCATTAAAACACAAGCATTTTTTGTTCGAGTTGTGTCATTCTCCACAAGCTAGAACAGACGTCATGGTTGCAGATCAGAAGTTAGTGGCAGTTGAGAGCTACTGTTTCCAGGAATCCTAAAATGTAAGTACAGGATTTCTGTGAACATGGTTCAGCCTTTCTCTGCTGAAGCATGCCAGGTGCCTTTCTCCGACTGTGTGTGTGAGTGTGTGTGTGTGTGTGTGTGTTTAATACTTTCTCAGTGCACAGATCTTGCACCTATTCTGTCAGATTTGCCCTTGAGAATTTCATGTTTCATGTTGCTCTCATTGATGGTATGTTTCCATCTCCAGTTGTTCACTGCTAGGGTTGAGAAATACAACTCATTTTGGTTTATTGACCTTGTCTCCTGTGACTTTGCCGACCTCATGTATAAGTCCCTGCCATCTGCAAATAAAGCAGTCTGATTTCTTCTCCAGTTTGTGGGCCTGTCATTTCTTTCTCCTGCTTCTCTCCTGTCCGGGGCCTCCAGTACACATTGGATTGAGGTGGTGGGAGCAGGCATCCTTTCTTTGTACCTACTCTTGGGAGGACCACAGTCAGCCTTGCACCAGGAGGTATGCTGTTAGCCATGGCTTTTTGTAGATGCCCTTTGTCAGATTGAGACAGCTCCTTCCATTCCTAGAATGCTCCGTGCTTTCTCTGCATCTTTGGTGATGGCACTTTGGTTTTCCTGTGTCACTCTATTGATTTGGTGAGTGACATTGATTTAAATGTTGAACTACCTTGATTGCCTGGGATAAACCCCACTTTCTGTGATGTACCGTCCTTTTCATTTACTGTAGGTCTGACTTGCTAATATTCTGATAAGGAGTTTTGCATCTGTATCCCTAAGGGATATTGGTCTTTAGGTTTTTTTTCCTTATAATGTCTTTGGTTTTGGTATCAGGGTAATGCCAGTCTCGTAAAATTAATTAGAAAGTTTCTTGGGTTTTTCGGGATAATTTGCATACAGCTGGTAAATTTTTTCATAAATGTTTGGTGGAACTAGCAAAGCCATCTGGGTTAGAGGTTTTTTGGCTTATTTTGTAGGTAGACTTTTGCTACAATTAAAGTTCTGGTGGATGTAGGGTTCTCTTTGTTACTCCCTTCTTACCGTGGGAGCTCTGATGGTCCACATCTCTCCAGGAGCTTGTCTGCACTCTCCTTACTTGTTCAGTGGCTGCTGCATCTGTACTAATAGCTCCTCTTTCATGTTTGATGCTCAGTGTTGGATCATTTGTGTCTTCTCTTTTTTCTTGATCAGTCTGGCTTAGAGTTTGCCCCATGTATTGATGCTTATTACCAAGAACCAGATTTCAGTTTCATCTGTTTACGGTGTGAGTTTTTGTCTGTGTTAACGACTCCGGCTCTTGTCTTTCATTTTCCTTGTTCTGCTTGCTTTGGATTTCATGTGATCGTTTCCAGTGATTTGTGACCTTTCTTCATAAATTCCCTCAAAGCACTGCTGGAGCTGCATCCCACAGACCTGGGATGGTCTGTATTTTCACTTTCATTCAGTTCAAAATATCTTCCATTTTCCTTGTCATTTCTTCTTGACGTATGGGTTATTCAGAAGTATTTGAGCATTTTCAGACATCTTTTAATTGATGATTTCTAATTCAGTTCTGCTTAGGCCAGACAACGCACTTTGAATGATTTCTGGCTCTTTAAGTAAGCTGCACTTTGTCTGTCTTGGGAACGTCCCACATGTGCTTGAAGAGAACATGTCTTCCCCACTGAGTGGAGTGCTCTGAGTGTCGGCTGGGCCAGCTGGTTCACAGCACCGTTCAGTCTTCCGCTCCCTTTCTGATTTGTTTCTTTCTTTTCTTCCCCATTTGCTTTTTCAGTCACTTACTGGTGGAGGAGCGTGGAGGTCTTCCAACTACAACTGGACATGATCTTTCTCCTTTCGGTTCTGTCAGTTGCTTTGTTTATCTCTGTTTCTAAACTTTTTTAATTCTCTTTTTTCATGATTTTGAAATTAACAGATATTTTGCTTAGGGAAATTGGGAAATAAAGTATTTACATTAAACTCCAGCCAGAGCTTTGTTAATGAGAAGAGCTGGCGTGACCCTTCAAACTTGTTCATGAGTCGTGGGCCTTCCTTGATGTTTTATTACAAAATGAAAACTGCTTCAGAGAAGGGGTTTGTATTCAGCCATATTCTTGTGGGGTGTGAGAGATGAGTTAAGTTTACAAACACAAATGACTATAGATTTTGAATGGTATCATTTCTATGAAATTTAATTGACATTTTAAAAAGTGGAAAATGTGAGATCAGTTATTTTTTAGAAACAGCAGTGTTGTCACTAGCTAGCCTTTGAAAGCATGTAATAGATTAAAGTCCAGTTTAAGTTATTTCAGGCTGCTCTTACGGCTGCCTTGCGGGTATTTTTCTGAGTTTAATCTTACTTGTTCTGTACAAGCAGACGCTTGCGTATGGGGACATGAACCACGAGTGGATCGGCAATGAGTGGCTGCCCAGCCTGGGCCTGCCGCAGTACCGCAGCTACTTCATGGAGTGCCTGGTGGACGCCAGGATGCTGGACCACCTGACGAAGAAGGACCTGCGGGGGCAGCTCAAGATGGTGGACAGTTTCCACAGGTTGGCGACCGCAGCTCGCTGCTCCCGACCCCCTCTGAGGTGTTTACTCACTGCCATCTCTAATGCGTTGTCCCCTCTCCTCCTTGAACAGAAATAGTTTCCAGTGTGGAATCATGTGCCTGCGAAGGTTAAATTACGACCGGAAAGAGCTGGAACGGAAGAGGGAGGAGAGCCAGAGCGAAGTCAAAGGCCAGTGTGCTCCCTGCTCCCCACGCACGGCACCCTCACCGATGTGTTTGAACAGCGTCAGGGAGGGCTCCAAGTGGAAGAACCGGCCTGGCGTCGGGATGTCAGGGAGGGGAGATAAAAACGGGTGTTATTGAGATGCTCTTTGGGAGCCACAGAACTTGTGCTGACGTCAGTCTGTAGCTTGCGTGCCTTGAGTGAAGCTTTTTTCCTATGACTGTAGCAGTGTGCCCTGCTGGACCTTCGGGGCTCTGAGATTCAGAGGTGCTGGCACACACGGTTAGCTGCCAGTGGCACAGACAAGAGGCCCTATGGCTTGTCCTTGATGACGTGGGGCAGCACTGCTGTGGCTGTGTCAGGGGGCTCCTGGGTACAGGGGTGGCAGCAGCACAGTTGAGTGGGCCCTGCAGTTTGTCCCTGATCATGTGGGACAGCACTGCTGCAGGTGTGTCGCGGGGCTCCTGGGCACATGGTTAAGACACCAGCAGCACAGGTGAGTGGCTCTGCAGTTTGTCATCAGTGACTTGGGATAGAAATGCTGCAGGTGTGCCATGGGCTCCTGGGCACAAAAGAGCACCATGCATTTCTACTTCCAGGGTCCTGCAAAGCCTCACGGTTACTCCTGAGGGAGGAGGGGAGCTTCTCACAGGAAGGGAGGCAGAGGCATCAGTCAGAAAACAGAGTTGGATGGCGGGTGAGAGGGCGTGGGGTGTTGCCCAGACGACATGGGACTCTTCTCACGCAGCGCTCCTCTAGCAGAGTCAAGTACAGTGATTGGCTTTTTAATAAGACGTTAAGCTCAAGTCTCATCTCCCAGAATTTGGGGAACATAAGGCGATTGTTAACAATAGTAGCAGCGATGAGGCCTAGGACTGGTAGCCAGGTCTCGTTCCCAGCGCTTTCATGGGTTAGTGTATGTCCCTCAGCACAGCCTCATGAGGGTGGTGGTGTGGTTGGGAGGCGCCATCTAGCCGAATCCAGCTCATAGTGGCCCTTGTGACAGTGGAAACGGCCCACAGGGTTTTCCAGGCTGTATGTGTTTGTGGGAGCACATGGCTGTGTCTTTGTCCTGTAGAGGCACTGGTAGGAGTTGAACCGTCAGTCTCTAGGTCAGCAGCCAGGCGCATAACTACCGTACCACAAGGGGTCCTTTTTATGAGAACTGTGCTATTTTTATTACTAAAGGAATCAAAGATACAGGTGAAGGGTGATTGCTCTTAAGGGGCTGGGACTCATGAGCAAACTCCTAAGTCAGCAGTTACTTTGTGTCTGTCTGTCTCTCCTTTATGCAGAAAAGGGCACTGGAGGTGAAAAAAGTGCATCGGACATCTTTTAGCTTGACGAAAGCTGCCTTTGCAGTGATTGGTGGTCATTTGGACCTATTTTCACAAAGTGGCTATTACTAGATTTCACCTCTAGCAAATTTGGTAACTTACGAATTTGTGTAAGATCATTCCCCAAATCTCTAATATAATTGTCACAACGGGACAACAGAACATAGTCACCAACATTGGAAAGGGGTCAGGGTGGCACTGAGCACAGTGCCCAGACGTGGGGCTGGCTCCTTTCAGACATGGAGACATGGGTTCCAAAGGCCTTGTTCTTAGTGGTAGATACTGATTCCTTCTTGTGCTATACCATTTTCTCACCATTTCCCATTCCCTAGCGATGAAACATCCATGGTAAAGTTGTCCCCTTAGGTCCACGGGAAGAATGCTGTTGAATGTGGCAGAGTCTCCATGGGTGGAGGGTAAGCCCTGGGAGTAAACTCAGCGAGTAGCCTCTGTCCCTGGGTGTCAACATAGTGGGTGACCTCTGTCCCTAGGGCCATGTCACCTGCATGCATGGAGACTGTGTCTTCTGTCAGGACCCCTGGTGGGAACAGCCTGCTGCATCACAGGTTGTGTAGAGGAGGATGGGCTCTGAAGCCACTTGTCCACTGTTCTCCTTCTACAGACGTGCTGGTCTGGAGCAATGACCGAGTGATACGTTGGATCCTGTCTATCGGTCTCAAAGAATATGCAAACAATCTCATCGAGAGTGGTGTACATGGCGCACTCGTGGCCTTAGATGAAACCTTCGATTTCAACGCACTGGCGCTCTTGTTGCAGATCCCCACACAGAACACACAGGTACCTGAGCTCTTTGCACACACTTCTGAGTCAACGCTGTATGTCCAGGCTCCTGCTCAGACGTGCAGTTGTTGTTTGAATGGGGATAAACTTAACAGGAAATCTCAGGTCTGTTCTCATCTCCTTCCATACCTAGTGCTGTAACTGTAGTGTGTGATGTGATGGTTCACACCATCAGCACCTAGTGCTTCACCATAGTGTGTCACGGGACAGTTCACACTGTTAGCTCCTAGCACTTCACCATCACATGTCACGGGATGGTTCACACCGGCAGAGCTAGGGCTTCACCTCATGTATCATGGGACAGTTCACACCAGCAGAGCTAGGGCTTCACCGTCGTGTGTCACGGGACGGTTCACACCATCAGCGCCTAGCGCTTCACTGTCATGTGTCACGGGATGGTTCACACCGTCGGTGCCTAGTGCTTCACCGTCATGTGTCATGGGATGGTTCACACTGGCAGAGCTAGGGCTTCACCATAGTATGTCACAGGATGGTTCACACTGTCAGTGCCTAGCGCTTTACCATCGTGTGTCATGGGACAGTTCACACCAGCAGAGGTAGGGCTTTACTGTTGTGTCACGGGACGGTTCATACCGTCAGTGCCTAGCACTTCACCGTCATGTGTCATGGGACAGTTCACACCGGCAGAGCTAGGGCTTCACCGTCATGTGTCACGGGATGGTTCACACCATCAGTGCCTAGCACTTCACCGTCATGTGTCATGGGATGGTTCACACCGGCAGAGCTAGGGTTTCACCATCGTGTGTCATGGGACAGTTCACACCAGCAGAGCTAGGGCTTGACCGTCTTGTGTCACGGGATGGTTCACACCGTCGGCACCTGGCACTTCACCGTCGCGTGTCATG
>NW_006921831.1:1034037-1039573 GCF_000298275.1 Orycteropus afer afer
GCTTTGTTACATAGCTTTTCTGTGTCCTCATGATTTGCTAAACTTCTTTTTAAGATGAAAACAAGAGCAAGCGGGTGATTCCAGTAGGGTAAGAAGAGCGGCGTGGTGCCAGCTCGGAGGAACTGGACACTGGGCAGCCCAGGAGCGTCCCTAGGTTGTGCACCTCCTTTCACTCCGACAAGTGTCCAGTGTGGACCATAAATTACCTGGTCATGAGGAAATGTTTAAAAACGTGAACAAGACTACATAAACAATTTCAGTGATCAGTTGGAGGAAATTAAATGCACCTTGTCTTTCCCTCCCAACTTGTCTGTCTACCCCTTAACTCCCCAGGATGATGACAAGAGCTTTAGGAGAGCGCCTTCCTGGCGGAAGAAGTTTAGACCAAAGGACATTCGTGGCCTAGCTGCTGGGTCAGCAGAGACGCTCCCTGCAAACTTCAGGGTCACATCTTCAATGTCGTCACCCTCTATGCAGCCAAAGAAGATGCAGATGGACGGTGGGTCGTGTGGGCTGTTGGCTGGTCATTTGTCAAGGGTGTGCTTGGCTTTGTACGTGGAGCATTCACGGCCACCTTGAATGTACTACATTTACATGTACTACAAGGCCTGTTTGATGTACTACAAAGCCGTGGGCTGCTATTGCATGGCCAGGTTTGAATGTTTCAGAATTAACCCTAACATTTGTTTTTAAAAGATCTGTTTTGCTTTAATTCTTCTTTGGTTGACTCTTAGCATCTCAGGGCTCCCATCTGACCAGGCCAGGAGTGTCCCTCTGTGTTGCCAGAGTGTGAGACTGATGTCCATGTTTGTGACCCGTGGAGGGACAGGCAACACTAGGCACTCCTTCCATAAAAACGCTGTCTAGTAGCTTCCAAAGGGAACTCTGATGCTGTAGTAGTTAAGGTGTTTGGCTGCTAACCAAAAGGTTGGTGGTTTGAACCCACCAGCTGCTCTGTGGAAGAAAGATGAGGCCATCTGCTTCCATAAAGATCGACAGCCTTGAAAGCCAGTGGGAGCTGCTGAGAGTTGGAATTGACTCGCCAGCAGTGAGTTTGGTTTTGGTTTGGTTTAGTAGCTTCCATGCCACACCATTTATTCCCAAGTCTTCTGTTAATTCCACTGGGGAAGTGACCAGGTGAATGTGACATCACAGTGTCCCTTTTGGAGGTGCTGCCTTCCCTCTGTCCCTCCTGCTGCCGCCCACGTGCCCGTTGCAGGACGGGATGGGAGGAGAGCCTCGGGAACCCATGGCACAGCTCGGTCCCATGCGACACGCCGGTGGGAGGTGGCACTGCCCGCACGGCCGCAGACACAGTTGGGGAGTCACCCTGGACAGGGGTGAAGAGTGCACCTCTGAGCCCTGGCCTCCCACCTGCTGAAAGATGGCTGCGTGCAGCAGTGCTCACAGTGCTCACGGGCCGCTCTGCCTTCACGAGCATGGGACCTGCCTCACCTTCCCCATCTGGAGTGCCCTCCTCACAGGCGGTTGAGGGATAGATGAGTGACTCACATGAGGCCCTTAGAGCAGCACGTGATCCCCCTGTGGTGTTGGGTGTGGTCAGCATGTTGTGTTTGGCTTTCAGCAGACTCCGCCTCCCTTGTCATTGGGACGAGATGGAAGGGCAGCTGGAGGGCACTGAGTGTTTACGCCTGCCCCCCATAGGGCCGCTCACAGCCATGAGCTGGTTTATGACTGTGGCCCTCACTCGCCTGCACAAGCCTGGAGGAGAGGCCGCTCCGTGGCCTGTGTCGTGCTGGGACTCGGGGCGAGGATGGTGCACAGGGCAGTGTCCTGAATCTGGCTGGCGGTGCTCTGACGCCGGGAGAACCAGCAGCTCTGTAAGGGTTAGCCTTCGTCTCCCGAGCACGCCGAGACCTGTACACATCCACCTGGAACCGGGCCTTCCACGCGGCCTTTGTTAGCGTCCTGAGCAGTCTTAGGGCGTCCCTCACCAGCAGTTTCTAGTGGCCTCTTTGTAGATCACATTTCCTATCACGTGATAACAGCAACACTGACAGTAGAGTGCAGGGAGATGACAAATGTTCCAGACAGGCTGTAGGGAGTATGTGACACAGGACGGGGCCTTGCCCTCGCAGGAACCACCAGGGCCTACGCTGGGTGAGGTGGATTGTCCTGGGGGCTTTCTAAATGAGGGCAGCGAGGACTCATTGTCCCCAGCAGCCTCGCTGTCTTCCCACCTCTCTTAGGTGGTGGCTGGGTGGTGACAGTGTGCTCCTGTTCTACCTGAAAGGAACAGCACATTTTGCTACAGTTTTGAAAGTTTCTTGTTATTTTGAGGAAAGGAGGGAGCTTACCTAGTGGCACAGCAGGTAAGGTGTTTGGTTGCTAGCCAGAAAGTTGGCAGTTCAAACCTATCATCTGCTCTGTAGGAGGAAAACGAGGCAATCTTCCATGTATTTACAGCCTTGGAAACCCTACGGGGGTCACTGTGAGTCAGAATTGACTCAGTGGCAGTGAGTTTACCTCCCCACGGGGCAGGGCAGTGGGTTCTAAAGCAAGAAGGTTGGGTCAGTGTTATTTCAGGTGGGTGCTGAGATGGGTGCTGGTGTCCTCAGATGAGTCTGTCCTCCCATCGCTGCAGCCATGCAAGATCTAGGTCAGAAAGCCCAGCGCCGCGGTCCTGCGTGACTGAGTGTTACTTAGAAATGGCCTCCCTAGAAGCAGCTGCTACTGGCTGACTTGTGCACAGAGGCCCCAGACCAGTGTGGGCACTCCCAGAGCTCTTCAAGGGAGAAGGGGCCAGCCCTGGGCGACCCTTGGACCCTCATAGCTCGCTGCCTGCACCCTGCAGAGGGTGTCACTGAGAGCCCTCAGGGTGTCCGTGGGGGGATGTGTGTGTCTGCTCGCCAGCTGTGTGTGACTGCCCTGGGAGACTAACTGCACGCTGTGTTCTGCACGCTCCTCTTGGGTCGTGGGGACAGGCGATGTGTCGGGGACACAGAGGCTGGATTCGGCTACCGTGCGGACCTATTCCTGCTAACGCCGGCTGTCGGTGAGTAGAGCGCGTGGCCCTGTGCAGAGGCCCCTGGACTCCAAGAGCTGAGCCTGACGGCAGCCCAGCCCTGCGAGTCCGTTAGGCAGCGACCTGGTGGACACAGCACCTCTACGCTGTTGTGTAGCTGGGCTTCAGGTGCTTGCTGGGGTCCGTGCAGCCGAGGTTCCTCAGGGGAGAAATGTATTCCTGCTTCTTCCTTGGCCTTGTTTTAATTGTCTGCTAATGCCTTCCTCTCTCTTTGGGGAGACGCTGGAAAGAGCAGACCAGGGCAGGAAGGACCTGGCACGAGTCAGCCCAGCAGTGGCACGAGTGCGTTCTGCCCTGACTCAGTTCACACCCTGTCACCTCCCACACTGGCCGACGCTGGTGGGCTTGACGGAATGCACGCTGGGGTCTGAAGTGAGGCCCCAGTGTGTGGGTTACCACGTGCTGTCCTGCTTCATGGGGCCACATGAGCACTGCCTGCCTTCCAATTCTGAGACACTGGTTTTCAAACCAGACCACTCTGTCATCACAGGGATGTCAGGCGGCGGCCCTGCCCCTGCAGCCCGCCCCGCCTCTGCTCTGCTCCCTGCTGCTCTGTCCTGGGCCAGTGTGTGCCCTGGGCCACTGCGTGGCTTTTAAGGATTGGTAGCTTCTAGCCCTGTGGACAATGAGGTCCATCAGGAACCCCTCGCTGTGTTCCTAGCCCCTCCAGGTGTGTTAGCTAGCACGTCTCAGAGCATCCAAAGCCCGGAAAGGTGGGGTGGGCTGGGGATCCGTGGGGGGTGGCCTTGGAGCTGGGGTCCTTGGGCGGCATGGGGTCTGAGCCTCGTGTTTCTCTCTCTCCTCCAGTCTACCCACACTACTTCTACAGATAAGGGCGAAGCATTTGGAAACCAACCGAGACTCCGTTCTAGAATTCGGCAGAATCTTTCATTTGTTAATACTTGTTACATGGACCTGAAGATATTTTATTACAGAGTTTTTAATTAGTGAAAAATTCATGAATACCATAGAGAGAATATTTTAGAATTTAATGTTTCTTATATTTATGTAAACATGAGTCTTCATTTATATAGTTACTTACTTTTTCATGTATATCCAGGCTATAAATATCCTTTCAAATCAATTCATGTTCTTATATCTAATTTTAGTCTTTCAAATGAATGTACTGTAATGCTTGTATGTACAAATCCTATGAATAGAGGGCTTTTGTAAATTATGCATTTATTGTAATTACTGTTGTTTAATTTTTTAATAATAAAACATGACAGAGAACAGGATTTTACTATGTTTGTAAAGCTCCCCCAGCAGTAGGCTCCACCTTGTGCGTAAACCAGCGCTACAACAATCATTTTGAAACAAGACTGAATTTTAACCAACTCCTATCGGATTTTAATGACTGACCTTAACTAAGCTTTTTCTAGCAAGACATGCTTTATCCTGCAGCGCGAGCAGCTTTCCGGCGTCTGCTGGTAAACGTCAGATGCCTGGTGCTCAACGGGGCTTGCACAGAGCTCTGCAGCTCGCCTCGGCCGCCGGCAGCCTGAGCCCACGCCACCGGAGGACGGAGACTGGGCGGGGCCTGCCTCCGGGGCGACGCTGTGGACGGGGCCTCGGGCACCACAACTCAGAGGACCAATCACAAAGCGCGGGGCCTCGCGGAGACGGAGCGCGAGATCCGGAAGTCAGGGCAGCGCACCCGAATAAAGGCCTTATTTTCTGATGTAAGTCATCTTTCTACGTTCGTTTGTAAACATGTTTGAAGAATGGATCTAGACGTACATTTTTAGATTTTGATGATGCAGCCATTTTGAATTGTGTAAGTAGCAGACGCAACTTTTACTTTTTACACGGTGTATTAAAAAGCCGGCGAGAGAGGTTCAGATCGTGGCGCGTATTTATTGGGCAGCTGATGTGCAGATCGATTGAGCGTGTCTTTGCCGTTTTGGTTTCTGCTCTTAATTTACCTGTACAATTCACTGTTCCTGTTGCATTTTTCTATTAATCTTCTGTGAACTTCCTGATGTAACAAAGTATGTACAGTCTACTTTTGAACTATTTTTATCACAGTATTATTTATTGCTTTCTTTCAATAAAGTACTGAAGCATTTTCCACTGCCAATAAAAAATACAAGCGTAAGCGGTAACGACGCCGAAGGCTGCTGCGGCTGTTCTCTCTCACTCTGTAGGGGTTAGCTGGGAGGCAGGGTCACCACGTGGAGGTTAGAGAAGTCAAGGCTGCCGGGAAAACGCTGGCCGACCCAAGTGTAGGCGCAGTGTCTCCCAGCCCTCTCTTCCGAAGACCCGAGGGACCGGAAGGGCGCAGGGCGGGGCGGGGCAGGCTCAACACCGGGACTAGCCCTGGCAGTGGCTGTGCTTTGGGCTTTGCTTCCCCGAAGATTGACAGGCAGTTCCACTCTGTCCTCTAGGGGCGCTGTGGGTCTAAACGCTACAGCAATGGGTCTCCTTTTCTGGCTCCGGTGGCGTAGCGCCTAAGGCACTTGACTGCTAACCAGAAGGCGGGCGGTTCAA
>NW_006921831.1:1040618-1041785 GCF_000298275.1 Orycteropus afer afer
TGTACCTTTGGGTTTTGGCTCTACAACCATCAGTTAAGCACTGACCGTGTTCCGGGCACTGTGTTAGTTGTTGGGATACTGTTTGCTTCATTCATCCTGGTGGGGGACACACTGACCAATAGCTACGTAAATGAAAAGGCAACTTCAGACAGTGACCGTATTGTAAAACGACTGATGCGGCTTAGCCTGAAAGGAGACGGACTGTGGCAGAGGACGCGTTACGTTGGGTGGACAATGCAGCTCCTAAGTGGAGGGAGACTCAGTGCCAGTGTGTTGCTCTCCAGTCACTTCCAGCTCAGTGACCCCACGTGGCGGAGTGGAATAGCCCCTGGGGTTTCCTGGGCGGTAATGTGGATAGGAGCGGGTCACCACGTCTTTTTTCCCACGGAGAAGCTGGTGGGTTCAAACTGCCGACGTTTCTGTTGGCAGCCGAGTGCTTCACCTCGGGTCACCAGAGCTCCTTTTAAAGCAGGAGCAGAAACCCTAGAATGGGAGTAAGCTCCGTGGCGCTCTGGCCAGAAGCTCGCAGGGTGTGAGCCAGGCCGCGGGGAGGTGGGAGCGTGCGCCAGCGTGTGCAGGGATGTTGAAGACACAGTGAGGAATTTGAGTATTAAGTGCAATGGTGAGACAGTGGAGGTGTCGTGATGTGGGTTGCACATTGTTAAATTTTGGGGTTAGGGTGAGAGAAAGTCTGCACCAGGGGGTGATGAGCAGTTGGGGCCAGGGATGGAGACCAGTCAGGAGGCTTCTGTAGGAACATGGGACAGATGGCGAACGGGGCCTTGAAGTAGGAGGGTGGTTGCCAGTGGAAAGGACGAAGAGGAGTGACCAGGTGAGATTCGCTGACGTGTCGGCAACAGGGGAGGGGGAATGTGTGAAAGAAAGGAACCAAGGACAGCAGTAAGGTTTCTGACTTGAGCAGATGGAGGTGGGGATGGAGGCCATCTTTTACTGAGCTAGGAAAGACTGGGTGACGGCAAGATTGGGGCTCAATCAAACATCGTTTTTGGTCACGTAAACCCTGAGATCCACCACTCGCCTGGTGAGTTTGTCATACTGTGGTGGCTTATGTGTTACTCTGAGGCTGGAGGCTGTGCCACCAGTATTTCAAACAGCAGCAGGGTCCCTCTTGGTGGGCAGGTTACAGCAGAGTTTCCAGACTAAGGC
>NW_006921831.1:1059607-1090847 GCF_000298275.1 Orycteropus afer afer
ATATGTGAACTGCTGTATGGAAAGTGAATTTGCTCTGTAAATCTTCACCCAAATCAAAATAAAAAAAAAAAAAGAAAAAAAAATCATGCTTTCACATTTTTTAAAAATACATCCTTTGAAATCTAATACCCTCTTTCCCACCGCACACCTCCAATCTGCCCTTAAACCCGACAGTTGACCTTCCTGAATGTCTCTTGTGCCAACACATATTTTGCACCTGTCACCACTGGTTTCCCCGGAATGGCCTGCCCTAGGCCCCTACCTGGCCCTCACCATCCACAAGGCAGCCAGACGGATCTCATTGCAGCCCAAACTGCATGATGTTTCTCTCCTGCTTGACTTCCTCCAAGGACTTCGCATTTCTTTTAAAATAAAGACAAAACTCCTTGCAGGGACCTGCCAGCCTCTGGGTGACCTGGTCCCACCCACCCCACTCCTCCTGCGTCACCCCGCTTCCTCCATGCTGAGCTCTGGGTTCCTGGACTGGAAGCCCTTGTCTTGCCTCAGGCCTTTGGCACTTGCTAATCTAGTTTCCCTGAGGGGAGTGTTCCCTCTTTACCTAGTACAGGCCACTGCAGCCTTCAGATCTTGACTGAAATGCTAATTGCCCAAAGAAACTTTCCCTGATCTTCCAGCTGGGCTCCAGCCTCCCTCACCTGTGTAATTTCCTGGCACCCTTTTTACTTCCTGTAGCACTTACCTTATTTCCTGTGTTTATCTGTGTGACTAATACTGGACCTCTTAGCTGGAATGGCGGGCTGACTCTCATCTCCAACACATACCCGACCTAGGAGGATGGATGGATGGACGGATGATGTAGGGTGGACAGGTGGAAGGATGAGTAACTATAAATGTATGGATGGATAGATGTATGGAGGGAGGCTGGATGAAAGGTAATGGGTAATGTCCATAATCTATGCACCATTACCCATTACGTTTCATCCACCCTCCATCCATACATCTATCCATCCATACATTTATAGTTGGATGGATGATGGCTGACATTGCCCCTTCCTGTGGGTCATCTTCCCTCCCGGACCTTGGGCAGTACTCTGACTACTGGAGGGCCCTTTTGGGTTGTCTGTCTGTCAGCACGCTCTGGTCGCTCTGGTCCGCATTCAATCAATTTATTTTCAGGCCTCGTTTGCAGTCTTGTACTACGGTCGAGGCCAGCGCCCTCATTGGCAGCGTCTTGCCTGTGCCACGGGGGCGGAGGCGGCAGTGGGAGCCAGGAAGGCTGGGGTTCACACCGCAGCTCGGATGCTCGAACCGGGTTCCCTCGGATCCCTACACCTGGGCGCACGGCCAGGAGGAGAGGGCTCAGGGGGCGCGGAGCGCGCAGGGTAGGGGGCGGGGCTTCGGATCTCGGGGGCGGGGCCTCTGGCCCCGGATGCGGCCCCGCCCCTGCAGCCGCGGAAGCGGAAGTGGGAGGGGGTCTGGACGCTGCGGGGACCGCGGAGACAGGCCGACCCGGGCGGGAGGCGACCGACCCAGGCAGGGTGAGCGCGCGGCCGCTCGGGGCGGAGGGAGGAGGGGGGCCGGGGGCCCCGAAACGGGAAGGAAGCGGCGGCCGCTGCGGTCCGGTCGCTCTTCCGCTCGCGGTTGCGGGCGCGGGGGGGGCGGGCGAGGTTTCCGCAGCGCGGGCGGGGGTCGGCAGGGAGCGTCGGGCGGGCGGGCGGCCCGGCCGGGGTCCGAGCCGGGCGTGCCGGGCTGGGTAGCGACAGGGTGCGAGAGAAAGAGGGTGCAGGCTTGCGGCGGAGGTAGACGGGGCACGGAAACATGGGAGGGTGGGGGGCCGGGGTCGGAGGGCGACGGGCCGGGGCACAGCCTGGGCAGCGGGGTCCCATGGCAGGGGGCCGGGGTCGGAAGGTGAGGGGCCGGGGTTCTAGGGCGGGGGACTGGGGTCACAGCCTGGGCAGCGGGGTCCTAGGGCGGGGGACCGGCATCGGAGGGCGAGGGGCTGGGGTCCCATGGGCCGGGGTCGGAGGGTGGGGAGTTGTGGTCGGAGGACGGGGGGCTGGGGTCGGAAGGGGGGGGCCGGGGTCTTAGGGCGGGGGGCCTGGGGTCACAGCCTGGGCAGCAGGGTCCTAGGGCACGGGGCCGGGATCGGAGGGCGATGGGCCGGGGTCCCACGCGTCGGGGTCGGAGGGTGGGGACCCGGGGCTGGAGAGTGGGGACTGGGGTCAAAGCCTGGGCAGCCGGGTCCTAGGGCGGGGGGCCTGGAAAAATCAGAGGGCTAGGGGCCGGGGTCGGAGGGTCACAGCCTGGGCAGCGGGGTCCTAGGACAGGGGGCCGGGGTCGGAAGGTGGGGGGCCGGGGTCCTAGGGCGGGGCCCCGGACCGCCCGGGGCTGCGTTTGCCGAGCCGCGGCCCGGGTCGCACTGGCAGGATCCCAGCCGGGGGCCGCGGTGGCGCGGGGCGGGCCCTTCTGAATCCGGTGGCGCACCTAGCTGAGCTTTCTCCATCCGGGTCGCCGGGAACAGCGGGACTCGTGCAGCCGCGGCTCCCTGGGGGGACCCGGCCTCTTTCCGGCTGTGCTTGCCACCAGGAAGGGGGTCTTGGGTGCCCATGCCCCGGAACATTCCGGCGGATGCTTGGCCTGCCGCGGTGAGGGCCTTCCCGGGACGGGCATCTGGAAGCGCTGGGCCGCTGGGGGAGGAGTGCGCCCCATGGAATGCGGTGGGCTGTGCAGGGGCGGTTTGTGGACCGAGACACGGGGCTTCGTCGGGGGGCTGGGCCTCTGGGTGCTCACCTCCTGCTGAGACCAGCGGTCCTGCGAAGCCTGGGTGGGGGGCTTCCCCCGGAGACCCCTCCTGCCCCACCTCCTCGTGCCTGGGTGACCACGAGGGTGAGTCACGGACTCCATTGCGTTGAGTCAGGGCTGCGTCTGTCCTTGGGTTGGAAAATTCTTTGCCAGATAGTCAAGGAGCGAGGCAGCCTTAAAGGGAACTCAGATAGCAGGATTGAAGAGCCAGGAGCACACAGACTCGTTGTGGAACTTCACTCCCATCGAAGCTGACTTTTACCGGAGCTGCGATGGACTTGACTGTAAAGGACTGACGCTAGTGAACGGCTTGGTGCTTGGCCTGCAGTTGTTATGTGCTGTGTTGACTCCAACTCACAGTGAATCTGTAGGGCAGAGTCGAGCTGCCCCACGCTGGTTCCCAGGGGCTGTAGTCTTTCCCACAGCAGATCTGCACGTCTTGTCCCCCACAGAGCCTCTTGGGGGTTTGAACTGTGGACCTTTCGATAGGGGTTTCACTACCTCAGTGGCAGTGTGTTGTGAGATGTTGATTTGTTATACATGCCATTTGGGACGGAGGTTTAATAGTAGTGGTACGTGACAGGGAGTGTCTTTTTAACAGGTGGTTTTTTTTTTTTTTTGGTATCAGCCTTGTTGAGAGATCAATCACATACCATACAATTAATTGTGTAAGTCCAAGGCGTTTGATTGCTAACCAGAAGGCTGGCTGTTCAAACCCGCCAGCCACTCCCCAGAAGGAAGACTGGGCAATCTGCCTCTGTAGAGATTCTGCCTTGGAAACCCAAGGAGGGGTCGCTATGAGTCGGAACCAACTTGAGGGCAGTGAGTTTTTTTTAAGGGTTTAGTGCGTTTGCAGAGCTGTGCAGTCATCATCACAGTTGATTTCGGAATGTTGTCACCGTCCCGTGAGGAGGCCTGGACATTTCGTGGTATCCATATCGTAGGGCATTTTGCGACAGTACTTCCTTCACGTCTCCCGGGTTAACCCGTGTCCTAGCACGCAGCAGCGTTTCATCTGCTTTCTTGCTGAATAACGCGCCCTCGTGTGGATGTACACCTTACGTAAGCCCTGTCATCTCCTGATGGGTTGGTTTTTGATTGTTCTCAGGAATGCTGCTATGAACATTTGTATACAGATTGCGTGGGCGTTTCATTTTTCTTGGATATAGTTCTGCGATCGGGATTGTCGATTTACGTGGTGGTTGCATGTTTCATTGATTGAGGACCTGCCGGACTGTTTCCACAGCAGCTGTACCATTTTACGTTCCCATTAGCAATGCATGAGGGTTCCAGTTTCTCCATATCCTGGTCAATGCTTATTGTTCTCCATGTGCTCAGAGGTGCCTCAGAAGAAAGGGCTGCTGCGCTCCTTCTGAAAGATCATAGCCATTAAAAACCCTGTGGAGCACAGTTCTTCCCTGAAACTCATGGGGGCACCAAGAGTGAGTTGACTGCCCAAACCGAAAAACCCGCTGCCATGGAGTTGATTCTGACCCACAGCGCCCCTAGAGGACAGAGTGGAACTGCCCACAGGGTCTCCAAGGCTGTCAATCTTTGTGGAAGCCAACTGGTCCATTTTCCTACTGTGGATGGGCTGGTGGGTTTGAACTGCCAGCCTTCTAGTTAACAGCTAAGCTCTTTAAGGTCCAGGGGCTCTGTTTCTCTTTCATGGTTGTTGGTGCCTTATGTAAGGCCAAATTCCAGGTCTGGAATGTTTGTGCCTATGTTTCCTTCTAGGAGCATCCTGGCTTGGCTCTTACGTTTGGATTTTGACCCATTCTGAGTGGATCTGGGTGTGGTGCCCTGTGGGGTCCGGAGATGTTATCTTAGGACCCCGAGTTCCCCAGCTTTACATTTTTTCATCTGTTGTTTCTGTGCATTTATTTAACATGTGAGGAGATACAGTATTGTTACTTTCGGACAGTCACTGGCTGTCCTGGGTACAGTGAGTAACTGTCCTAGGTGAGTAACCACAGACATACTAAGCACTCTGCCAAAGTTAGGATCCCCAGGGGGCTCTAGAGAGGTAGGGAGGGAAGGCAGCGAGTAGTTGGACAGGAAATTGATCACAGGGCGGGCAGGGCTCAGGCCTCGTCCCAGTGCACTTGCTGGTGGCTGCCTTGTTCCTCGACTGTTTCCTGAGGATTGTGTCCCCTGCTGTGTGATGTCTAGCAGGGGCATCTGGCCTCCGCGCGATCACCTTGCCCTGTTGATAGGGCCGGGCCGTCCTTCAGGGATGGGGACGTGGCTGGGGAGGGTGCAAACTATCCCTCGAGCAACACTGGTTTTCTCGTATTGTCGCGAAAAACCCACAGAAAATGTTTTTTCGCCACGTACTAAGTCAGAATGACCAGAGGACCAGAGGTCGTAGCCCGCATCTGTGCGGGGTTTTGTTTCTCTACCTGAAGCTGGGAGGGCCAGCAGAGAGCGTCCGTCTTCTGAAACTCACGGCCGAGGTCTGTGTTTCTTTACAAAATCTGGCAGGTTTCCGAGGGCTGGAGAGGTCCTGGACGAGGTGCCGCTTCACAGATGTGCTTGTGAACTTTGGCCTTGGCTCCCCTCGCAGACGGAGTTCTCCCCAGATGCCCGCGAGCCCTCGCTGGACCGCCGTGCTCTGAGCAGAGTCCTGTGAGCAGCCTTTCAGCGTCAGCCGGAAAGGAAGGTCTGTGCTTTGGGCCTCCTGATACCCGTCGCCCTTGGGAGAGCGGGGTGAGTGAGCTCCAACAAGGCAAGGGCGGGGCTTGCAGGGACAGGGCTGAGGGCTGGGGCGGGGGCATGGCCATTTTCTGGAAAGAAATGTCACTGTTTAAATAAAGTTGCTAGTGTTGCCGATATCTGAGAAAAATGGAGGGACTCCAGAGAACTCCAGAATGGAGAAGCTGCTGTTCGGTGCTGTCTGAGGAGGCCGCGGGGCCTCTTCTCAGCCAGGTCTCTGGAAGGTGAGAAGAGCCGTGCGTAGCGCCAGGAGGCCTGCAGACGTCCTCAACCTGCCCCCCAGTGGAGCTGGTTTCCAAGAGGCAGCTGGCGAGTGGGCCCCGAAACATCACAGGAGGACACACCTGCTTCCACCCTTGACTGTAGGGTGCTTGTTCGTCCCACTGGTGCCCGCCGGGCAGCTGTCTCCACAGCCGTGGAAACCATAGGCAGTTGAGGCGCGGCAGATGGGAAACCTCTCTTCCTACAGTGTCGTGGCAGGAGGGACGTGGAGCTGGGGGCAGAGGTGTGGCAGTGGGCTGGCCACGTTGCTTAGTTGTCCTGTGGATGTGTCCTCACTTAGGGAATGAGGACACCGGGACAGCATTGTCTGCTTGTTCCTCCAGTGGACAGTTTATGCCTGGCCTCCAGGGGACAGTTTATGCCTGGCCTCCAGGGGACAGTTTATGCCTGGCCTCCAGGGGACAGTTTATGCCTGTCCTCCAGGGGACAGTTTATGCTTGGCCTCCAGGGAACAGTTTATGCCTGTCCTCCAGGGAACAGTTTATGCCTGTCCTCCAGGGGACAGTTTATGCCTGTCCTCCAGGGGACAGTTTATGCTTGGCCTCCAGTGGGCAGTTTATGCCTGGCCTCCAGGGGACAGTTTATGCCTGGCCTCCAGGGGACAGTTTATGCCTGGCCTCCAGGGGACAGTTTATGCTTGGCCTCCAGGGGACAGTTTATGCCTGTCCTCCAGGGGACAGTTTACGCTTGGCCTCCAGTGGACAGTTTATGGTTCATTTGCTCCTTGAATTGTGTCAAACGCAGATCGTGCTGTGGTTTTCCTCCGGGACATCTCGACAGTGGGGAGCCCAGTTGCAGTGGCCTCAAAAGGGTGTGGTTGGCCTTACCCACTGGTGGCCGAGGACCCTGCCCCAGATACGGTGACAGGAGCCACATCCAGGATTCCAGGGCACTGCGCCCTGCTTAGCCTCTTCCTACTCGACGGCACACAACAACAACAACAACAACTACTGGAAAATCTAGATAGCCTTAGTGTGATAGGCATGACATCAGAGATCACACAAGAGAATTTTGTAAGACCAACAACCTGTTCATTGGAAGTACTTTTTATCAGCAACATAAATAGCAGTTACACACATGGACCTCAGCAGATGGAACACACAGGAACGAAACTGACTACATTCTGCGGAAAGAGATGATGAAGCAGCTCAGTACCGTCGCTCAGAGCAAGGTCAGGGGCAACCGCAGACCAGTCGTCAGTCGCTTAAATGCAACTTCACGTTGAAGCTGAAAAAATCAAAACCAGTCCATGAGAAAATTCAAAATCATTTTTTAAAAAAGGACCAGGTTTGCTGGTCCGATAGAGCTTGATGGAACGCCTGAGACTAAGGCCCCTAGCTGCCCTTCAGGTCTGGAATTGAACCCACTCCTGTGGCTTCCAGCCAAACAAAAGACAGGCATATGAAGTGAACATGTACCTGAGGTAGATACACTCCTGGGAGAGAACAATCACGGGAGAACAAAAGGGCTGTGTATGCACAGGGAGACAGCTCAGGGGACAGGAGTGCATGGGAGGGAAGGACACAGGGAAGAGGTGGCTGTCGGGAGGACGTGGGAGGGGAGCTGTGGCATTGTGGGAGATTACAGTCAATGTCACGAGACAAAGTAGTATGTGAGCTGCTGTAGGGAAAGTGAATTTGCTCTGTAAGCTTTCACCCAAATCACAATAAAAATTACAAAAACAAACAAACACAAAGAAACAGTCCATGAGAGCCAAAATATGACCTTGAGGATGTCCTACCTGAATTGAGAGACTGGATTTGACACAAATTGAGAGAATAGATTTGAACACCAATGATGGAAAACCAGATGAGTTGTGAGGTAACATCAAGGACATCATACATCAAGAAAGCAAAAAGTCATTAAAAAGACAGGAAAGAAAGAAAAGACCAAAGTGGATGTCAGAAGAGACTCTGAAACTGGCTTTTGAATGGAGAGTAGCTAAAGCAAATGGAAGAAATGATGAAGTAAAAGAGCTGGACAGGAGATTTCAAAGGGTGGCTCAGGAAGGCAGAGTATTCTGATGAAATGTGCCAAGACCTGGAGTTAGAAAATGAAAAGGTTAGGACATGCTTGGCATTTCTCAAGCTGAAAGAACTGAAGAAAAAACTCAAGCCTTGGGTTGCCAATATTGAATGCTTCTGTGGCAGTGTGAAGGGGCTCTGGTGGTATAGTGGATAAGGCATTTGGCTGCTAACTGGAAGGTCAGTGACTCAAACCCATCAGCTGCTCTGCAGAAGGAAAATGGGGCAATCTCCTTCCATAAAGACTTGCAGCCTCAGAAACCCAATGGAGGGCGCTGTGAGTTGAAACTGACTTGATGGCAGTGAGTTTGGTGTTTTTGTTTGACAGACAAAATACTGGACAATGTGGGGAGCATCAAAAGAAAATGGGAGGAACATACAGTCACTTTACTGAGGTTGACGCTTAGCTGTCTCAGGAGGGTGGCATACAACCAAACACTGATGGTGTCGAAGAAGGAAGTCAAAGCTGCGTTGAAAGCATTGGCCAAAAGCAGAAGGCACCAGGAGCTGACAGAATACCAATTGAGATGTTTCACCAAATGAATGAAATGCTGGGACCGTTCACTCATATGCTGAGAAATTTGGAAGACGGATTCCTGGCCAACCAACTGGAAGAGATCCATATTTTTGCTCATTTCAAACAAAAGTGATCCAATAGAATGTGGAAATGATCCAATGATATCATTAATATTACACCCAAGTAAAGTTTTGCTGAAGGTACTTCAGAAATGGTTGCAGCAATATATTGACAAGGAGCTGCCAGAAATTCAGCGCAGATCAGAAGAGGATGTGGAATGAGGGCTGTCATCGCTGAGGTCAGATGGATCGTGGCTGAAAGCAGAGAAGACCAGAAAGATGTTTACCCGTGTTCTGTTGACTATGCAAAGGCATTCAGGTATGTGTGGGTCATAACAAATTATGGATAACGCTGCAAAGAATGGGAATTCCAGAGCATTTAATTGTCCTCATGAGGAACCTGTACATAAACCAAGAGGCTGTTGTTTGAACAGAACAAGGAGACACTGCATGGTTTAAAATCAGGAAGGGTGTGTGTCAGGACTATATCCTTTCCCCACACTTACTCAGTCTGTATGCTGAGCAAATAATCCAACAAGCTGGACTGTGTGAAGAAGAATGTGGCATCAGGATTGGGGGAAGAATCATTAATAACCTGTAATATGCAGATGACACGAACTTGCCCACTGAGAGGAAAGAAGACTTGAAGCCCTTACTGATGAAGATGGAAGGCTACAGTCTGCAGTATGGATTACACCTCAACAAAAACGAAAATCCTCACAACTGGACCAATAAGCAACATCACGGTAAATGGAGAACAGATTAAAGTTGTCAAAAATTTCATTTTACTTGGATCCACAATGACACTTGTGGAAGTAGCAGTTAAGAAATCAAACGACATATCACACTGGGCAAGTCTGCTGCAAAAAGACCTCTTTGAAGTGTTAAAAAGCAGCGATGTCTTTCTGAAGACTAGGGTGCCCCTGACCCCAGCCATGGTATTGTCAGTCGCCTCATAGGCATGTGAAAGCTGGGCAGTGAAGGAGGAGGACCGAAGAAGAGTTGATGCCTTTGAGCTGTGCTGCCGGGAAGAACGCTGAGCGTGCCGTGGGGGCCAGAGGAGTGAACACGTCTGTCGGGCAGGAAGCGCAGCCGGAATGCTCCTTACAAGCAAGCATGGCCACAACTCATCTCTCGTCCACTGGACACGTTATCACGAGAGTCCAGTCTTGGAGAAGGACATGCTGCTTGACAAAGTAGAGGGTCAGTGAGAAAGAGGAAGGCCCGCCACGAGGTGGATGGACCAGTGGCTGCGACGATGGGCTCCAGCTGGCAACGATTGTGAGGCCGGCGCAGGGCCAGGCGGGGTTTTGTTCTCTTGTACATGGGTTCGCTGTGAGTCAGAAGCAACAGCACTTAACCGTCCTGAACTTGGACTCGAGACCCCGCAGAGCTGCAGGGGGTGAGTCTATGTAGGAGATTCTCAAGCTCGCTGGGGCTTTTACCCGCCCTTAGTTCAGGCCACAGAAACCCCAGTGCAGCTTCTGTGGTGGCTCCGGGCCCCCGAGGTGGCGCATTGACCCCTCTCGATTTGGCACCTGAGCAGAGCTTCCTGTTGGGGACTTAAGTAAGCTGCCACCTGCCCCCTGGCCTCTGAGCATGTTAGTGCTTCTCGAGGAGGTGAGTCGGTTGTTCCTGGAGTATGGGACGGTCCCCACGTGGCGGGACAGAGACAGAGAGTCAGTCACCTTGTCGGTAGGAGCAGCAGCGTCATTGTCTCAGACGGAGCCTGACTGTCTTACACAGGTGACTACGGGAGAAGAAGGTGCAGGGTGGCCCCTACAGGGATGGCAGGCACTGTGTGGCCTGTGTGTCCCCCAGGCCGATGGTACAGCAGCCTGCTAATCAGTTACTTGAGGCACTTTCTGGTGGGGCCCGGGGAGAGGAACAGGTTCTGTGTCTGTGAAGTCACTGAAAGCCAGCCGGTGCTTCGCTTACGGTCTGGGAAGCAGTGCTGTTGGAGGAGTCGGCAGAACGAGACGTGTCCTGTGATGTAGCGGCCACCTGCTCAGCTGTCTGTCCGTCTGTTGTCGAGAGCACCCTCGGCAGCAGACGCCAGCGGTGTTCTGATGCCACTCGACGGCGTGGCAGCACCGTGGTAGTGTGCAGTGTTGCTCCTCACGTTGTCGCTCAGGCACGGGGAAGACGAAGGACGGGGGGCCCCGTAGCTCCCCGCCCTGCCATGTTCTCACAGGGGGACCTACTTTGCCTCTGAAAGTGCCCTTCTTCCCAAGGTCCCCGTAACCTCAGTGCTACTCTTGCAGATGTGGAAAGCTTCTGCGGGCCACGCCGTGTCCATCACCCAGGACGATGGGGGTGCCGATGACTGGGAAACAGACCCCGACTTCGTGGTACGCGCCTCCAGTCTCCACTGGTTCTGTTTTCCTTAAAGGGAACTCTGCTTGGTGGGGTGCTGACGGGTGGCCTGGTTTCCTGTGCAGCACGGGAGGTCTCTCCTTACTTCTTTTTCTTTTCAGAATGACGTAAGTGAGAAAGAGCAGAGATGGGGCGCCAAGACGGTGCAGGGCTCCGGACACCAGGAGCACATCGAGTAAGAGGCTGTGTTGGTGCTTCCGGGGGACGTGCTGGCTGGAAATGCTGGTGCTGGCACGTGGGGACGTCACCTCCCTGATTGGCCCGTGTGGACCTTTGTGTTAGAGGTGCTTCTGATTGTGTTGTTGACCTGATAACATAATAGGTAATATTAGACGTGGTGTATGTATGTGTATATCTGTGTGTTTATACCCACATTGTCAAAGTCAGTTCCGATTCATAGTGACCCCATGTGACAGGTAGGTAGGTGAGAGAGAGAGAGAGAGAGAGAGAGAGAGAGTGTGTGTGTGTGTGTGTGTGTACACACATACTGTTGTTGGGTTCTGTCAAGTTGGTTCCAACCCATAGTGACCCAATGTGACAGAGTGGAACTGCCCCGTTGGGTCTCCTAGGCTGTTGTCTCATTGGGAGCAGACTGCTACATCTTTTTTTGTAGAGCTGCTGGGTGAGTTTGAACCACCAACCCTTCAGTTGACAGCTAAGCACTTAAGTGTTGTGCCACCAGAGCACCTGTATGCATATACATGTACGTATATGTGTATGGGCACACATGTAACACATTTGTACAGACGTGCACACACATTGCACGTACTCCTTCAGTTACCAGTTGTTCTGGTTCCCTAGTGCCGCTCTGACAAGAATATACCACCAATGGGAGGCCTTAACAAACAGGAGTTTATTCTTACAATGTGGAGGCTTTAAGTCCAAGTCCAAAGTGCCAGGTTCTAGGGGCTGGGTATAAGCCCCTCAACCTTGGGGTCCAGCTCTGCCTCCTGCTCCTGGCCCACTGAAGCTAGAGGCTTTTCTTCACTCAGACAGCTGCTGGCTGCTGAGGCTGACAAGCAAAAAGGCACAGTCCCATGTTACCAGACCACACGGCAGGCCATTAATTCAAGTCTGTTCATTCAAGTCCATTCAAAGTCCCAAGGCCGGCAGAGCATGGCAGGCTGGTGAACAACGACTTGGCTACATGCAGGGTTCAAGCCATAAGCTAGAGACTATCCCCAAGGCTTTTCCTTATGTACAGGAAGCAGACCACATACCCAAAGCAGCTACTCAGCTGCTTGTGGTAGATCCCACCATGGAGTTGATTGCCAGTGTTGTCATGGGGAGTAACTACTACCAGCTGCCCAGCCACTCAGCCAGGCCCAGCCAAGTTGACACACAGCCTTAACCACCACAGTTCCACCCCCTGTCAGCTTGGCACCTATACAGGTCTCCCCACTGGGTGGCTCCAGTCCCCTAGTTCCTCTAAGTGGCGACCTCATCCTCTTGGCCTGGTGGGCCCGTTCCTCTCCCTCTTGGGCATGGCAGCCCTGCCCCCTCTCTCTTGGGCAGCGGCTATGGCTCCATCCCACTGGCTCACATGAACGAGCAGCCCCACACTCCAGAACCAAGGTGGTGAAGGCCTGGCTCTGAAACCTAGGGGGCTGTGGTCGTTCCACCCCCAAAGGCCACGGTCCTACCCTTGAGGCTGAGGGAGCTCTGCTTCCGTTTCCTTGGTCTCTGCTTCTGCCGATCAATGCCAAAGGCAACCCACTCCGTGGAAAAACCCTGGCCAAAAAGCACCCGGCTTTTTTTGCTCCGTGGGTCAGCCAACCTGCTACTCCATTTCATGCTGATCTTTTCTACCAAGTAAGGCCTGAAGGCAACCCACTCCGCCAGGAAGCCGCCTAACCCAAGGCATCCAGCTTCTCCTCCGTGGGCTGGTGAGGCTGTCGCTGTCGCATTCCGGTCTCTGGGCTCTGCTCCTACTGTCTCTCATGCCGGTCTCTTGCCGTCTGTCCTGCCATATGCTGGGGTTTCTCTGCCAGGGTCTCGGGTCAAGGACGCACTCCATTCCTGTTTCCACATTTTAGGTATCTGTCAGAGCAGCACCCCAGTCTCTCAGTACCAAAGTCAGGCCCAGCCTAGTTGACACACAAACATAACCACCACACCAGTGTAGTTCACTTTATGTGTCTATGTGTGACGTAGGTGTAGACATAGAAATATACATACATATATAAATAGTCCCTCAGTTCTCATTGTAGTTAATCCTATGTGTGTGACGTGTGTATGCATACAAATACATACACTTACATAAATACTCCCTCAGTTCCCAGTGTAGTTAATTTTATGTGTGTGTGTGACCTGTGTTCACAGAAATACACGTACATGTATAAATACTCCCTCAGTTCACAGTGCAGTTAATTTTATGTGTCTGTGTGTGATGTGTGTGGGACGTGTGTATAGATACAAATACACATACATAAATAGTCCCTCAGTTCCCAGTGTAGTTAATTTTATGTATCTGTATGACGTGTGTGTGATGTGTGTATACATACAAATATACGTACATGCATAAATACTCGCTCAATTCCCAGTGTAGTTAATTTTGTGAGTGTATGTGTGATGTGTGTGTGATGTGTGTATATGCATACAAATACATGTACGTGTATAAATTGTCCTTCAGTTCCCATTGTAGTTGATTTTATGTGTATGTACATGATGTGTGTGTATACGTACAAATACACATACGTACATAAATGCTCCTCCTTCAGTTCCCATTGTGGTCCATTTTGCATGCATGTATGTTTATAGCACGTATGTAATGCATGTACATACACACATATATACCTACTCCTTGGGTTCCCATTGCAATCTGTTTTATATGTGTGGGTGTGTGTGATATACATGGAATGTATGTGTACACACATCCATAGACACATATACTCCCTTGATTTCCCATGCAGTCTGTTTTTTTAGTATGTGTATGATACGTGTGACATGTGTACACACATCTGTAAATACACATACTCACTCAATTGCCTGTGTAGTCTGTTTTTATATGTATGTGTGTGGCATATGTGTAATGTATGTGTACACACATCCGTAGACACACATACTCCCTTGGTTTCCTGTCCAGTCCATTCTTATACACGTGTATGACGTGTAACGTGTGTGCACATGCATACATACACATATCTGCACACTCCCTCAGTTTCCCAGTGCAGCCCACTTTTGCATATGTGGGTATGTGTATGACATGTATGTAACGTGTGTTTACACGCATACACACCCCTCACTCTCGGTTCCCATCGCGGTTCACTTTTGCATGTGTCCTGGAATGACTGCTCCCGGTGCCGAGCTTTTCCGGCCAGGGCAGTTGGTGCAGCTCTCCTTTCTGCAACGGCAAGGGTTTGAGCGTGAGCCGCCGTCCGGAGGTGACTGCACTGCAGGGTTGAGTAGTTGGTTCTGGAGTGAGCCATGTCCTCGTTGCTGACGTGGGCACCTTCAGTCACTGCCTCGTAGGTGTATTCCTCGTCAGGTGGGGGAGTTCCTGCTGTTTTCAGTGGCTCAGACAGTTAGTGTAGGCTCCACTGGGGTCAATCTGTGCCCACACCCCCGACTGAAGGCATCGCTGTGACCAGGGCCTCTGCTTCGGTGGTGTGGGCAGTTCGTCTTACTGTGAAGCGTAAATGTCTTTGCAGTACAGTGAGTTGCTTGGGGCTGGAAAAGCATCAGTAAAACATCCAAACGAGGGCTGAATGTGCACTGTGGGACTTGAAACGCCAGTGTGTGTCCTTCGTGTGTAGGCCCCACCCTTACACAGCAGCAGCTGGAGAAGTGAGAGCCGGCGAGGGAGCCTGAGCGGTCCTCGGTGGGGCACCATGGGGTCAGCTGACTCCCGGACAGGGTGGCCTCTGTTCCTCCTCTCGTCTCCTCTGTTTCTGGAGGTTTCCATGCCCACGGGGGATGCGGGTTAGAGAACAGACAGAGGGTCAGGGCTGATGGGAACTCAGGGCGTGTGGGGGATACAGATGTTCAGGAGGTCCTGGGGTCTCCAGGCTTTTAGGAGTAGTAATCGTCTTTCCCTTGTTCCTAAAACCTCTGTTGTGTCCACACTTGGGGTCGTAGTATCCATGTTGAAAGTATGGGCTGGGTCGTTTAGTGCCTCCGTGTCCCCTGGGTGGTGGAGGGCCCTGCCGGCGAGGCTGGCAGACTCTTCGAGAAGGCGTGCGGCATCTGGGCCACAGCTCGTGTTCTGTTCAGTCTCCCCTGTATTTCAGAGACAAACAGCTTATAGATCATAAACACCCTGTCTCCATGTACAAGCCTGAATGCCTCAAGCGGAAGCAGGCTATCTCAAGGGCACGGGGCATGGGGCTCTGGGTGCCCTTGGTGTCTGAGCTGAGGGGCCCCCTGACCTGCCCTGGGCAGCCCCCGGATGACGGTTTGCACTCCAGTGGGAAGCTGAGCAGCTGTCCTGCCCACATCTGATGGTGGCTGTTTGGGGGAGGGTGCTACCCCTCCACGTGGCTCAGCACCACTGGTGGGGGGCTGGCAGAGCACGCAGGCGGGCATCAGGCTGGCAGACGCGCAGCCCTGGCTGACGGCTGCAGCTCCCGCAGCCTGCCCTTGCATAGGGCACGGCTGCTGGTGACCGTCTTCTCTCTCCCCTTCAAGTATCCACAAGCTGAGGGAGAACGTCTCCCAGGAGCACCAGATCCTCAAGGAGAAGGAACGGGAAACAGGACCCAAGGCCTCCCACGGCTACGGAGGGAAGTTCGGCCTGGAGCAGGATAGAATGGACAAGGTGAGGGTGGCGGTCCACGCGCCAGTGTCGGGGGGCGTGGCCGTGCAGATGGGATGCCCAGGAGTCACCCTGTGTTCCTGTGGGTTCAAAGTTCAGGGTCAGTTTTCTGGGGTCACCTTGGCCAGAGGTCGCCCTCTGTCAGTTCGGCTTTGTCTGGAAGCACTCCCCTGGGGGGACGCTGGTACACTCCCCCGGCCAAGGCTGGAGGGAGGCCGAGGTGGAGATGGGCCCCGGGTCCGCTTCGTGCTCAGGACAGGTCCTCGTCATCGCTGCGCGTGGTGGAGCAGGTTCCTGCAGCCTCGTCCTGTTGTCACGTGAACATCCAGAGGTCTAGCTGGAGTCCTCCCGCGTGCATTGACCTCTGAGTGTGGCCTGGCAGGCTCCGGGGGTCAGCCCCGACAGGCGGGGGCCTCGCTCTCAGAAAGCCCGTGGCCGGCCATGTGCCAGAACTTCCCAGGAGACACCCCACTGCCGATGCGTCTGCGCACAGGGGGTCCCCGTTAGTGTAGGAGACGGGTGCGGGCCACGCAGATGGGCCTGCATCCCCTGGGGCAGTACTGCTGGCGCCTCTCTGCACGGGGTCCCCGATCGTGTAGCTCCTGGAAAGGAGACGAGTAGGTGGGGTATCTCTGTGTTTGCTGCAGACGTGCCCTTAGGGGAGCAGGCCCAGTTCTGAGTTGTGTGCTGTCTCACTCCAGCAGACATGCCTTGGTTCTGTTTACCAGTAAACACCCAGCTGGTGTTGGGATCTGGTCTGTAATTCACACCCTTCCCCTCCTGTGGGTCAGGTGAAGAGCTGGACAGAGATGGCACCCCCATGGTGCTCTAGCGCAGTGGGGCGGGGTGGGCCTGCTGGGTTGCTTGCCCCACAGCCAGCCAGCCAGGAAGTGGGGTGGGGTCAGGTGGGCCTGTGTGGACGCCCACACCACCTCCACCCAGCCGGCAGTGGGGCTGCTGGAAGGGGACACGGACAGTTTGTGGTGTCACCGTGTCCCTGCCCCAGAGGTCCCGGCCACTAGTTGGGAAGGTGGTTGGAATGGTTGCTGTGAGATTCTGAACAGTTGCTGTAGCATTCGGGGAGCAAGCAGCAGACAGAAGCCAGGGTCAGGAAGCAACCCCTCCCCGACTGCCCCCTCCCTGGGTTTGTGGGGAGTTGGAACAGAAAGACGGCATGTAAAAGCCGCGCCCTGGACTCGGGTGGGAAGCACCGCACGTCGGGGAACAGGGTTCGTGTGTCTTGCGGCCTCGCACTGTCCTTTGTTGCCGGACCTGCCTTCAGCCTCCGGCTCCCTCAGGGGTGCTGTGGGGCCTCCCGGAGGGGCCTGCCTTCTCGCCACCTGCCTGAGCCGTGGCTGCTCTCACACTGTAGCTGCGGCTCCCACCGGGCTCCCCACACCGCCCCAGCCCCCCACACTGCCCCGCCCCGGCCCCGCACACCGCCCCGCCCCGGCCCCGCACACCGCACTGCCCCTGGTTTGTGACGGTGGTGCACTGGTCAAGCGCTCGTCTGCTGAGAGGTCGGGGTCCCACTCAGCAGCTACGTGGGAGAGAAGCCCGGTGATCTGTTCCCAGAGAGATTAACGTCATAGAAAACGCCGCAGGGCGGTTCTAACGCCCAGTCGCGGCGCGTCACTGAGTCAGAGTCGCCTTGACAGCCCCTGACAAGCACCACCCCGTCCAGGTCTGGGCTTGCTGAGCCCCCGCCTCATGTGTGGCCTGGTGCAGCCCAGGGAGTACCTGGGGACAGCACCCCCAGGCGATGCCTTGGCGGGGCCCACAGCCTGGAGCAGGACCCTTGTCTCTGCAGCTGGGGGGGCCGCCTCGTTCCCCTCAACCAGGCAGCCCAGCGATGCAGCTGCTCGGGCCTCCCTACCCTCCACCCCACCACTGCCCACCGACACGCAGCAGGAGGAAGAAGCCCTCTGCTCCCACGAGCGTGACCAGACCGGTCTGGATCAGAAATAACCAAGGTTCTGAACTCGAAGGAAGTGCTTCATGTTACGTGTGGCTTTTTTCCAGAGACTGAAGAACTCTTGAGATCATTGTGTCTCGCAGGAACCCTGGTGGTGCGGTGGTTGAGTGCGTGGCTGGCGCTTCTAGCCCAGCAGGCGGTTTGATGGGAGGGAGGCCTGGCCTCTTCTGTAAAGATGGCGGCCTGGGGGTCTCTGCAGGACAGGTCTGTTTTGTCACAGCTCCAGTCCCTACGAGCTGCAGTGGATTTGACGGCTCACAGCAAACTGTTACCAGTCGGGTACGTGATGGAGACTTCCAGAATGAAGCAGAGGGGGGGCAAGCACATATTTGCACGTGGAGCACAGGCCGGGGTGAGGCAGGGGCCGTGGGGTCCTGTGGGCATTGCCCACTGAGCCAGAGCCTTCGTCGGGGTGCGGCAGGGGCCGTGGGGTCACGTGGAGGCTGCTCACTGAGCCTTGGCCTTCGTCGGGGTGAGTCAGGAGCCCTGGGTTCCCGTGGACACTGCCGAGTGAGCCACAGCCTTCACTGGGGTGCGGCAGGGGCCGTGGGGTCACGTGGAGGCTGCTCACTGAGCCTTGGCCTTCGTTGGGGTGAGCCAGGAGCCGTGGGGCCCCGTGGACGCGGCCATGTGAGCACTCGCCGTTTGTTGGGGTGAGGTGGCGTGGTCACGCGCTCCTCGGGCTCCTTCACAGCCGTGGGCTGCCAGCGGCGCTTGTTCTTCGAAGCCCCCCAACAGCGCCCTGCGCCCCATCCCTCCCGCCGATGCTCAGTGCCGTGTGTGGTCAGAGGCGGTTTTTGGAATGACGCTCCTCCGAGCAGACCTGCCCAGCTGTCTGTGGCGCCAGATTCCAGGGCTTTTTGCCCTCCCTGGGCCCCAGGGGGCGGGAGGGACTCTCTGGGGGCTGCATCAGTCTGCTGCCAGGTGCTCCTGGCTGTGCTCTGGGCAGGAACCCCCCACTGAGACCACAGAGCCCGGGTGTAACGCACATGAGCAGCGGCAGCCAATGTCAAGACCAAGGTGGGAGAAGAGGCCGAGGCCACTGTGAGCGCTGGGCCGTGGAGGTGTTGGCTCCGCCTCCTGCTGGTGCTCGAGAACTGGGCTGCTGCTCTGTTTACAAACCCCGTAGTTGCCTGACTTTCTGAAAACATACCCAGAAGTTGGCCTCAGGGTACGAGGCAGCTATGGCCAGGCCTTCCCGGTGGGGTGAGTTGCCAGAGAACAGGCAGTCTGACGCCCTGGCGGGGTCCCATGGTCCTTGCCGGGCCCCTAAACTTGCTCTTGCACTCCGCCGAAGGGCCCATGGAGGCCCAGGCCTCGCTCGGCCTGCGGGTGGAGTGCGGGTGGGGCCGCGCAGAGCCCGGGGTGCTCGGGGCGGGGCGTGCTGCAGGTGCTGTGGCCCACAGGGTCTCTGTCAGCAACTCGGCTCTGGTTGGGCAGGAGAGAAGTCCACACTGGATGTACGTGAAGGGGGTGCCTGAGACCTTGCTCACCAACCTGGGGGGCAGTTGGGCCTTGGGCTGCACCTCTGCAGTGGGAAGCCCTGGGTTCGTCTCTTGCTTTGCCCCTTGGGACACATGTGACCTGTGGTGTCAACGGAGGTGGTGGTGCTGCTAGAGGGAGCCAGGGGTCAGGACCTGGCTCCGGTCCTGGGTGGTGTGTGCTCGAAGACGCCGAGTGCACGTCTGTGCTGGAACACGGGTGTGCGTGTCTGTTTCAGCGTGTCAGGAGAGTGGCTTTGCCCTGCTGCTTGGGTCCTGAAGTAACAATAACCATCTTGCCCCAGACCTTCACGTGAGCTGATCTTACCAACAGTGTGGCAGGAAGCAGGGGTCGTGCTCTGCGGACATGGGGCCTTTGCTGTGTGGACGTGGGGGGGCCGTGCTCTGTGGATGCGGGGGGGCCGTGCTGTGTGGATGTGGGGGCCGTATGGGCCTTTCTTCACTTCAGCCCTTGGGCATCGGGAGCCCAGGGTTCAGGTTCACTGAGGGCTGAGGGCCCGGCACTGTGATGTCTACCCCATCAAGGAGTGTGCAGTACGCTGCCCTGGAGCTGGGGGGGAGGGGCTCCCTTCAGCGCCGCGTGGGGGAGAAGGGGCCACACAGCTGGGGGTCTAACACCTGGCTCGAACCCTCTTGCAGTCGGCCGTTGGCCACGAGTACCAGTCGAAGCTTTCCCAGCACTGCTCGCAGGTCGACGCGGTCCGGGGCTTTGGAGGCAAATTTGGCGTGCAGGTGGACAGAGTGGACCAGGTGAGTGGCACGTCCTCGGGGACCAGGGCAGGGGGTGCCGCCCCCAGAGCGACGTGTGTGTCTCGCACGGACAGGCCCCTGGGAGAAGCGTGGCGGCTCCGTGACGGTGGGTGGGGCACAGGGCTGGACGGAAGGGTTCGGGGCTCCCCTCCTGAGAGCTGACATCATGGGTCGGGTGAAGGGGCGAGGAAGCCCTGGTGGCGCAGTGGTTGAGCTCTTGGCTGCCGACTGAGAGGTCGGCAGTTCACACCCCCCAGCCGCTCTGCGGGAGGAAGACCCTCTGGGGCAGTTCACTGTTCTCTAGCGGTGCCTTGGGTCGGAATCGACTTCACGGCTCTGGGTTTGAAGAAGCGAGAACCGAGGGTTGGACGGCTCTCTCTCTGTGCCTGCTGCGCACGGCCCTGTCGTGCACTCTGCTCGCCGGACGGCCCAGTGGTCACACTTGCCGGAGTGGTCTCTGGTCAGGCAGTCTTCTCTTACTTCTGAGAAGGTGCTGGCATGTGCCGTGTTCCCTCCATTTCCCCCACGTGTGTGTTGTGACTCGTCCTGCTCACACCCAGGGAGGTGGCTACCACACAGGTCTGCTCCACACCACAGGTCGGTGTCCAGGTGCCGTCTGCCTGCTCTCGATGCTGTGGCTCACGGCCTCATCTCTGCTGTCTTGTCTGGTTGCGGTGGTTAAGAGTCAGACAGACCTGGGCCCTCATTCTGGCGGGGCTGCTTTCCAGCCTGTGTCCTGGCTTACCTGTCTGTAGACGGGGTGATCAGAAGACCCCCTAAACCAGACAGTGTGTGGTGGGATGCCCAGCCGGGACCTGGCCTGGTCGTGGGTTGTAGGAGCCACAGCCCTTGTTACTGGTATTAACATCATTCTTAGGGCAGCTGATTTGGCAGGCGGGTAGGCACGGGGAGTCGCTCGTACGGTGCTGTGTGACTGCAGTAACCCACTGAGCTCACTTTACAGCCCCAGCATGCTGAGGGCATGGGTCTGGGGAGGACAGGCCGCCGCAGTTGTCTTGTGGCCTGCCCTTGGGAGGACAGGTGGCTGTGGCTGTCACGTGGCCCGTATAGCACACTGGGGCGCGGGTCTGGGCGGGATGGGACACCACGTGACTGTCACGTGGCCCGTGTAGCACACTGGGGCGCGGGTCTGGGCGGGACGGGACACCACGTGACTGTCACGTGGCCCGTGTAGCACACTGGGGCGCGGGTCTGGGCGGGACGGGACACCACGTGACTGTCACGTGGCCTGTGTAGCACACTGGGGCGTGGGTCTGGGCGGGACGGGACACCACGTGACTGTCACGTGGCCCGTGTAGCACACTGGGGCACGGGTCTGGGTGGGGCGGGACGGGACACCACGTGACTGTCACGTGGCCTGTGTAGCACACTGGGGCGCGAGTCTGGGCAGGATGGGACACCATGTGGCCTGTGCAGTACATGGCTTTGTGTTACAGTCTGACGTGTGAGTTCACAACCATCCTGAGTCAGTGATTTGACCTGCCTTTGTCTTAGGAAATCAGAGGTCAAAAATACTGTGGTTTATTTTTTAAATTTTCCTATGTTTTGTGAAATCACGTAATGGGTCTGGCAGCTTTAAAGATGCATGATTGTGTCTTTTTTCCCTTGCAGTCTGCTGTGGGCTTTGAATACCAGGGCAAAACTGAGAAGCACGTCTCCCAGAAAGGTAAGCTGGGGAGAACGGTGCCAGAGCCTGGACGCCGCCGGACGCTGCCTGTGCTCCGGGCGAGGCGGGCTGTCTGCAGGAGCACCGCCCCTCTGCCGCCTTCTGGTTCTCTCTCTCAGGCTGTGGTCGGACGAGGTGTGCCGTCCCCGTCCCCGTTAGCAGGATGCCTCTGTGGGGGCAGCGGACACCTCCCCTTCCTGTAAACAGCCCGCCAGGAGAAGTTCTCTCTCTGATGTTGCTGGCAAAACACTGACATCCCCTCCAGCCAGGAGCCAGAGTGTGGGGTGGGGTGGTAACACGCACGGGCGGAGCTGAGCAGCACGCCGGCGTGTCTTCATCGGTGTGGTGGTTGTTCGTTTGGTCATCTCAGCTGTAAAGCCTTTTTAAAAACAGGCCTGCCACCTCCCCAAAGCACTCTGTCTTCTCGGGTTGTCAGGTTCTACCTCCTGTGTCACGTGGTGCTCTGGGAGGGCGCCCTGTACGTGAGCACTTTAGGTATGTGTCCAGTTGGCGTTCACACGTAGTGTTTTCTCTGTGCAGCTTTCTCTGTACTCTATGGGAACAGTTATTTTTAAAGTAGGGTTGTGGCTTGCATTCTCCCAACACGAAAGAGCTGCCCTTTAACCATCAAGTGGGACAAAAAGTCCAGGAGGCACATGTTAGGGGAGAAGAGGCCTGGAAGTCTGTCCCCGTAGAGACTGACAGCCTTGGGAACCCTGTGGGCAGATGAGCTCTGTCCCACAGGGTGCCCGTGAGCTGGAATCATCCTGACAGCACACAGCAACAGCAGGCGCACGTCAGACACACGTCAGACACGCCCGGTGCCCTGTGTGTGGCAGTGGGTCTGGACCTCTGTGACTTGTAACCCCAAGTGTCTTGCTGACTTTGAAGCAGCCACAGTCTGGTTCACCATTGGGCTGACGCACCGACTCCTGCCCTGTCTTCCTAGACTACTCGAGTGGCTTTGGCGGCAAGTACGGTGTGCAGGCGGACCGCGTGGACAAGAGCGCAGTGGGCTTCGATTACCAGGGCAAGACGGAGAAGCACGAGTCGCAGAGAGGTGCGCTGTATCCCGCGCGCTTTCCCGCCTCTGACAGCGGGGCGGGGAGACGTCCCACGGGGGCCTCCTTCCTCCCTGCCCTCTCTCCCCAGAGAGGAGCGTGGGTGTGCCTCTCCCATCATTTCTCTGGCGTGTACGTCAGAAACACCTGTGAGGGGACACAAATCGAGTTACGCTGCAGGCGGAGGTAGCGAAAAAGCGTCTGGCCACGCCTTCCCGGCCACCGTAGGTCACGGCCTTGTGGTGGTGGCTGCTCAGTCCCCCGTTGTAGGGGCCGATATCTGTCGGACCATCCCCTTCTGCACGCAGAGACTGCGGTACATGTCATGTTGTATGTTAGAAATCTGCTGTGGGAACGTTCAACATCAGTGATTACTCAGAAGAATAAATTCTGCAAAGAAACTTGCTGGGTCAGAGGCTATCGCTGACCGGACCAGGTGCTCTTGGCTGACTGAGCCCTCACGGCCCCTCGTGTCAGTGTAGAGCCGCGGCCCATGGGCTCTTCAGCAGGGATACTGTAGGTGTGTGCGCTGCGATGAGCCACACTTAGGACCGTCTGTCGTTTCGTACATCCTGTTAGCAGCACGCGCTGCATAGGCGTCGGCACGCTGGATCGCTGATGTCATCCTTCTCCTGTTCAGACCATATTTGGAAAGATGATGATGAAAGGCAGTAGGAAGAATCATCAGTAGTGTTGCTGTTGTTACGTGCTGTCGAGTCGACCCTGACTCATAGCACCCCTCCTTGGGTTTCCAAGGCAGTGACACTACAGAAGTGGATTGCCCAATCTTCCTTCCGAGGAGTGGCTGGTGGGTTTGAACTGCCAGCCTTCTGATTAGCAGTCAAGTCCCTTAGGCACTACGCCACCAGAGCTCCTCAATCATCAACTGTAAGATAATACAAAGGCAATACAGAAACTAAAACAAAGGTGGTAGTTGACTTACATTAGAACCAGCTTACAAGGGTCATTAGGGTGTAACCCCATTGTAAGTTGAGGCCCACCTGTAGACCCCCAGGCCTCCTGAGGTGCCTCTGGGTGGATTGAGCCGTCAGCCTCTGGTTAGCAGAGGACTGCGCTAGCTGTTTCCACTGCTGTGAAGGCTCAGACTGTGCTGGGCACAGTGTCCTGAGGAGGGCTCCCTTTCCGGGGAGGGAGGCCGCTTTCTCAGGGAGGAGCGTGTTGTGCAGGTTGTCCTACAGATCAGCACACCGTGGCCGGGCAGCAGCTGCCGGTCCTCTGCTCCTGTTTGCCCGGCCCACACTTGAACGTTTTAAAATGATTGCCAGCACTTAAAAAGCAGAGAGTGAGAAGCAAGAAGTCCAGCCTTGCTTGTGAGGAAGAACCGCAGGACACTGCGGACACCCAGCCTGCACTCCTTGGGGGTGATGTGGGCCAGCCTGGGACTGGGTGGCAGCGCTGGTGTCTTGGGGTCTTTGCCCTCCTGCTCCTGCCCACCTGCCTGGCCCCCGTGAGCTCCCTTCTCAGCCGCGATGGCTTCGATTCTGGCTTCTCTGTCTGTACTGGGAGCAAAACATCACTTTGCATAGTGTCCAGCTGTTAACCGGGACATCCTGTTAGATCCTGTCCAGGGTGTCACGGACTCGCTTCTGGTGGCATCCGCGAAGGTCAGCCTCCTGGGCGGTCTGCACACAGCCCCTGGGGTCCGGGGGCCACGGTTAGGCCCCTCGAGGCCCCAGGCTCTGTCTTGAGGTGCTGGTTTCTGTGTCCTCTTGTTTTAACACGTCCTTGACGCACTGGTGTGAGAGTGACGTTCACAGCTCCCTCGCTTTGAGGAGAGGCGTGTTTTTCTGAAGCTAGTCCAGAGTTTGCTGTTTCTGTGACAGCCCGCCCAGCACACCTCTGCTTCCACAGTCTGTGAGGCCGAGGTGCCCGTCTCCCTGACTCTCAGCCTGGGCCTGAGGAGACGGTTATTCCCTGCTGGGTTTCGGGGTGGTGGGATGGGGAGTTGCAGTTCTTCCCCTGTCCGCTGTGGGTCCTGCCGTCCCAATTTATAGGGTCGCGTGTTCAGTGGGACCTTGTTTCCCGTATCACCCAAGACACCTTATGGTGAACCTGGAAGTGTTTGTGGTAGTTTCGTTCTTTTAAACTAAGTGTGGAAAGTGGTTACTGAGAGCCTTGTGAGAGCCACAGCATGTCGTTGGCTTTGTTGGTGGTATGTGAACAGTGCTTTCCTTTTTTCAGATTACTCCAGAGGTTTTGGTGGCAAATATGGGATTGACAAGGACAAAGTGGATAAAAGTGCCGTTGGCTTCGAGTATCAAGGCAAGACGGAGAAGCACGAGTCCCAGAAAGGTATGCTCGACTTGATCTTTCCTCCATCCAGGGCCTGGTGTTAGCCCAGATGGACGAGGGGAGACGCCTCTCCTGAATGAAACACTCTCCTTGAAAGCAGCCGTACGAGAAAACAACCTAAAGCCGTTAAATTAAAAGAATCAAATCCTTACACTTTTGGGGCCCTGGGACCCCCCCTCCCCAAGCCTCGCCTGTCATGCTGGCACGGTGTCCCAGTCACATCTGTGCGGGTGGGCCGTGCTTCCTGCACGCACTGTTGAAGGCACACGTGTCCCTGCTTCTGATGCGGGCCCCGCCCTGTCCACCTGCCTGCTGCTGCTGTTGCGGACAGCAGACTGTGGGTGTCTTCTGGTAACTCCCCGAGGAGGCGCTTCCGGGGCGTCACCAGAAGCTTTATCCAAGGTCAGGAAGGGTGGGGTAGTCACTGGGGTGTCTGACAGCCTGGCAAACAGGCCCCTTGCCCCTGGTTGCCCGTTAACAGACTGGCTTCTGTCACACACGCAGACTACGTGAAAGGCTTTGGAGGAAAGTTTGGCGTCCAGACAGACAGACAAGACAAGTGTGCCCTTGGCTGGGACCACCAGGAGAAAGTGCAGCTGCACGAGTCCCAGAAAGGTAGCGGCCTCCACACCTGCCTAGCGCCCTCTCCACAGGCGCCTGTCTGCCCCACTCCTTCCGGGAGCGGTGCCCGTGCTGTGTGCGCACTGTGTGTGTGCACTGTGTGCTGTGTGCTGTGCGTGTGCGCTGTGTGTGTGCGCTGTGTGTGTGTGCGCTGTGTGTGCGCTGTGTTTCGCAGCAGCCTTGCTCCCTCAGCTCTGTGTGTGGGGCCCTGTGCCTCGCGGGTCCATCCAGTGTAGTGAGGCCCTTACCCTCCACTCGGAGGAGCCGCCGGCGGATGGGGAGCTGTTTCCGACACCGTAGGGACGCGTGCTTGAGAAGCCGCCGGCATCACTGGCAGCGTTGCTGGGAATGCCGTTTTCCGTTCGTGGGTGGTGGCCCACGCGGCACTGTTCCGGCTCGGAGTCCCATGCCGGCAGAGTGCTCCTTTCTGCCTGGAAGTGGTTTGTGATCAGATAGGAACCCCATCCTTGGACAAGGGAGAGCGAGAGGAGGGAGGACCTAATTTTAGTGTCAAGCTGACTCAAGCCAAAGGTCTGGTGCTGCCATCATTTCAGACAGAGAAGCAGAAGTGGGGACAGTTGGAGCTGCTGCGTGACAGTTGTCCCTGTGTGTTTGCAGTGCCTGTCAGGTGTCACCTTACACACACACACACACGCATGAGTGTGCGTGTCTTCTCTCGCCTGTGGTGTGGGTAGGGCCCTCATTGCCAACTTCAACGCCTGGAGTTGCCTTCCTGAACTAGTTCAAGTCCAGCTTGTAACCTGTTTTGGGGTCAGGTCTGCTCCTTGCTGGCCGGCCTGTGACTGTGGAAGGCCCTGTGCTGGGCGGCCTTCTGCTTCATGAAGCAATGTGCCTGCTGAAGGCGGGTGCTCAGACACTTGTAACCGGACTGTGTTTCCTCCCTCGGTCGCCCTCGCCGCTGGCACCTGCCGCTCTCCAGACTATAAGACGGGTTTCGGAGGCAGATTTGGTGTTCAGTCCGAGAGGCAGGACTCCTCCGCTGTGGGGTTTGATTACAAGGAGAAGCTGGCCAAGCACGGGTCCCAGCAAGGCACGGTCGCACGCCAGCCTCCCGCCGCAGCACGGCCGCCCGTGGCAGACTTCAGAGCACAGTCTTCGTGTCACCCGCAGTCAGGCCTGGTGTCCAGTGGGGACATGCCCCCACTTCCGTGCTAAAGCAGCTGAGCTCTCAGTCTCTGCCACTCACAGTGTTGACCCCCCAGGCTCCGCACCTGGTGAAAAGGGTGCAGCGGCAGCCCGTGGCTCCCTGACCCTGAGCCGGGTCCGGGGGGCATTGCTTTGGTTCCTTAGGAGCGTCCAGCACGAACTGGTCTCGTGCTGACCACCTCGGGGCACCAGCCGGTCTCCTGACTGCCACCACCACGGGTGGTTGAGCGGCGTCACCGCCTCCATGTGCAGAGCAAGGCGTGACCAGACCAGTGACCTTTAGGCCAGAGGCTGGGGCAGCAAGGGGGCGGCAGGCACGTTCAGTGTGGTTGCCCTGTGTCTGTCTCGTGGCCTTTTTCAGCCGGAGGCAGGAAGCGTTCTGTTTTGTTTTTAATGACGCTTTCTTCACCTACGGCCAAAACAGTGTATACGCAAAGCTCAGAAGTATGTTTTCACGTGCACACGCTGGGGGTCACGTGCACACACTGGCAGTGGGAGGGCCAGGTGCCTCAGTTCTCAGAGCTGATACCTGATTACTGTTGTGTCCGAACTGGGTCATTAAACCTGGACACACGACTAGGAAGACAGTCATGCCCTGGCTGCACTGGCCCAGGGCCCAGGGAGGCTTCTCAGCCCCGGGTGCTGGTGGGTAGGAAGCCCCGCGGCTCAGTGGTTAGGTGTTTGGCTGGTAACCAAAAGGTCGGTGATTCAAACCCACCCACTGCTCTGTGGGAGAAAAGACCCAGTGACCTGTTCCCATGGAGGGTACCACCAAGGAAATGCTCTGGGGCAGCTCTGGCCTGCCTCGTGGTTTCACTGAGTTGGAATCACTTCACACCCGACAATAAGCAGTCCTAGTAGACACACCTCACGGTGCCGAGGGTGGACAGGGGAACGTGCCTGGGCGTGCCTGCACGCTGTGTGGAGGGACCGTTGGGCTGACTTGGCCATGACCCTGCACGGCGGTGTGACTTCCACGCGGGCCTGTGTTGCTGCAGCGTCTGTGTTTGGCTGGTAGTGTTTCCACATGGCACGCGTTCTGTTCTAAAAAACTCAGAGACAGCTACGGTGGCACGGCCGCTGGGTGCACGGTAGAGCAGAGTGTGAACAGCGGGGGCGCAGAGCACCTGCTGGGTGTGGAAGACTGTGCTGTTGAAGTGTGTGTCGCACACTCCTGGCCTGTGGCCCCTCTCCTGCTTGACTGCGCCCTGTCGCCTTCCCTGCCCCCCGGGAACTGTGGGGAGCATGCATTGCCCGTCTCCCGCCGCTCCCTGCCCGTGCGCTGAGCCCCAGCTTAGAACCCAAGCCTGCCTCGTGATGGGAGCCGGCCGGGCGGCCTCTCCTCCCCCTCTGTCCTGCTGGCGCCTCCCCGGGGCTGTGCTGCGTCTGTTGCATGTCTCTGCTGTCGGGGCCCAGCTTGGCCTTGGCCTCACTCGGTGTTCTGTTGTGCCCCTCTCAGACTATTCCAAAGGATTCGGTGGGAAGTACGGGGTGCAGAAGGACCGCATGGACAAGGTGAGCGTTCAGACCCAGGCTCCTGCTCTCTGCTAACCGCTGGCAGCTGGTTGCCATGGTGTTGTCTCTGCCGCACGGTGACCCCTGTGTGTCAGGTTTGGGCTGAGGGGTGGGAAAGGCCCCCTGAGGAGTGAGGGCTTACCTCAGCTCTGAAGGGTGGCGAGGAGTTCCCTGGAAAGATGGGGTCTGGAGGCTACAGAGCCCAGACGCCTCAGGTATCCAGGCCTAGGGGCAGGAGCCCTGAAGCTGAAAGAAGCCGGTCCCACTGCAGAGTGGCCGGGGTGTGGGGCTGGGCAGGTCTTGGGGAGCGGAGGGCAGGGCCGCTGGTGGGCCAAGCTTGGGCAGGCGAGGGTGGGGCTGCTGGGTGGGCTTTGTTAGGGGAGAAGTGGAAGCCGAGGGGGCTAAGCAGGGGGTGCCTTGGAGAGGTTTGCATCAGGGTCTTCCTCCCTTCGGCTCATGGCGTGGCTCCCTGGAGGTGGAAGGCAGGCTTGGGCCTCAGATAGGATGCTGGGGAGCGTGGGGAGGACAGAGAGGTGTGGCTTTGAGTCAGGACCTAGTTTGACTCCACATGGATGTCCCATCGGTTGGCCAGCACGGGTCTCCTGCGAAATAAGGTGTCATCATGCTTGGTGGTCAGGGCCGGCAGGGCCAGGGAGCGTGGAGAGCGGAAGGCTCCTGGGGTGGGTGGGGAGGGTCCCTGGGGAGCGTGCGATGCATCTGTGACTGGGCAGCTGCAGGTCTGTGTTGTCGTCCTGACACTGACTTGTGTGACCACTAGCCTGAGTGTGATGGACCATGTTGTTCTGCCTGGTTACCGTGCAGCATGCAGAGGTGGGCGGGCACTGGGTCAGTGCAGACCTGGGGGGGCTGTCCCCGCATGTCTCGGGGGGAGGATTGGAGAAGCTACTTTGCTGATGATCCTTCCCGACTCGTAGAACGCGTCAACCTTTGAAGACATTGCCAAGGTGTCCTCCGCTTACCAGAAGACGGTCCCTATTGAAGCCGGTAAGTCCCAGCAGACCCGGGGTCACCGGCTGCTTCCCCAGGAGAAGGCTGAGGAAAATGAGGGCTTGCGGTGGGGCGGGGGCTGAGTGCGGGCTGGGGGTCAGCACCGAGCGTTCTCAGGAGCGAGTCTCGTGGCCCTTTTGGCGAAAGATCCTGCTTGTTCAGATCTGGCCACGGTGCGACCCTCGGGGTCTGCATTGGGCTGTTGCCCCAAGCCAGGCTGGAGTAATTGCCAAGTCCACGAGCCCCCACCTCCCCGCTGGGCGGCTGTGGGACGCACTTCCATGGGGACTGCTGCCGCAGACTGCTGGCCTGCCTGCCATCCCTGACACCCTCAGCTGTGGTCCAGGGGACGCTAGGACATTTGTACGTGGGGAAAGTGCATGCCCACCCCTTCTCCCCTTCATCGTCCCTGCAGTGACGGCTGCCGTGTCAGATGTGCCTCTAGCTTGGCGTCTGGTTTAGAAACATGGACACAGTCATGGGATCACCACTGGCTTTTGTTGGATCGATTTTTTAAAAGCTCGTGATTTGGGTGAAAGTTCACAGAGAAAATTCCGTTTCCACACAGGAGTTCACATGCATTTTGTCTCATGACATTGAGTGCCGTCCCCACAGAGGAACAGCTCTCCCCCACTTCCTCCCTGTGGCCCCCCTTTCCTGCGTCCTCTCCCACGCACTCCCGCCCCAAGCTGTCTCCCTGTGCAAGCACCGCCCCCGGTTGATCTCCCGTGGTTGGTTGTTCTGAGGTGGGAACCCGCCTGCTGTTAACCGTTCACTTTATACACTTGTCTGTTGTTTGCCTGAACGCCACAGGAGTGAATTCAGTTCCAGACCTGAAGGGTACCTGGGGGCCATAGTCTCAGGGGTCTCACTAAGCTCTGTCAAACCAGCAAACGTCATCTTTTCATGACTGTGAGTCTTGTTCCGTATCGTTCTCCCACTCTATCCAGGATCTCCTGCACTGATCCCCTTCCGAGTGGTTGACAGTGGTAGCCGGGCACCATCTAGTTCTTCTGGTCTCATGGTCATACAGGCTGAGGTTCGCATGGTCTGCTGCCGTCCCCTCGACTCATTGTTTCCATCGTCTTTGGTTTTCTTCAGTCTTCCTTGCTCTGGACGAGGAGGGACCCATCATTGCATCT
This sequence comes from Orycteropus afer afer, assembly GCF_000298275.1. Lineage (NCBI taxonomy): Eukaryota > Metazoa > Chordata > Mammalia > Tubulidentata > Orycteropodidae > Orycteropus > Orycteropus afer. The sequence continues at coordinate 1,089,838 of NW_006921831.1, forward strand.
AGATGGCTAATTGCAAGCCTCCAAGACCCCACTCAACTACTCACCAAAGTAGGATGTAGAACAATGGTTTTGTGTAGTACGTTGTGCCAGTTGAACTTGATGTCCCCCATGACCATGATCCCAAGACCACAGGTCCAACACCTCGCTCCCTCAGGGTGGTCTCCTGTGGCCGAGAAGTTACTGTATCTTTGTTCCCTGTTAGGTCTATTTATGTGAGCACTCTTACAGCACATACAAATGCGTGTGTAGAAATACCGTCTGCCAAGCCCAGATGGTCATGGATGTGTTCCCTTTTGCCTAGACAGACCTGACCGTCCAGCCTGTCCCCCTGTGTATCCACCCGTAGATGAACGCTGGTCGTCGCTGGTGATGGAGTGTGGTTCCACGTGTGAAAAGGCTTGTCTCCCTTGTCTGTCCCTCTCGTGCACCTCTCCGTGTCTTCCAGTTCCTTTTATTCTGTGGGTCACTCACTTTTGGTGCATTGCCTTTCCCTTCTCCAAATCACTGCTTGTCTCTTACCCGTCTAGCAGTGTTTCCTCCCCTCCCCTCCCATCCCGGTGACCAGCAAAGAAAGTTTCCTTCCGCATATAAACTTTACCTTGATGTTTTACAATAATGAACTAATACACTATTTGTCCTTCTGTGACTGACTGACTTCACTCAGCATAATGTTCTCCAATTTCATCCACGTTATGAGGTTTTGTGGATTCTACACTCTTCAGTGTTGCATAGTATTCCATTATGTGTATGTACCATAGTTTGGTCATCCATTCTTCTGTTGATGGGCACTTAGGTTGTTTCCATCTCTTTGCTGTTGTAAATAGTACTGCAGTGAATGTGGGTGCACATATGTCTGTTCTTGTTCTGCCTCTCACTTTAGGATATATACCAGTAATGGGATTGCTGGATCAAATGGTGTTCTATTTGCAGCTTTTTAAGGAGTAGCCATACTGCTTTCTATAGTGGTTACACCATTTTGCAGTCCCACCAGCAGTGTATGAGGACTGTCC
>NW_006921831.1:1092847-1093445 GCF_000298275.1 Orycteropus afer afer
CCATATGCTTGTCTGTTGTTTGGCTGGAAGCCACACAGTGAGTTCAGTTCCAGACCTGAAGGGTAACTAGGGGCCATAGTCTCAGGGATCTAACCTGGTCTTTTCTCACTATTTTGAGTTTTGTTTGATGTTGTTCTCCATTCTGTCCAGGGTCTTTGGCACTGATCCCTTTCTACGTGGTTGACAGTGATAGCCGGGCACCATCTAGTTCTTCTAGTTCTTCTGGTCCCATGGTCACATACGCTGGGGATCACAGGGTCTACTAGTCCCTTGGACTAATTGTTTACATGTGTTTTTGGTTTTCTTCATTCTTCTTTGCTCTGCACAAGGAGAGACCGATTGCTGTATCTGTATGGCCGCTGGCAAGTTTTTAAGACCCCAGGGGCTATTCAACCAGAGTAGGATGTAGAACGATGTTTTTGTGTAGTATGTAATGCTGGTTGAGCTTGACGTCCCCTGTGACCGTGGTCCTGAGCCCACAGGTCCAGCTCCTTGCTCTCTCAGGGTAGCTGGCTGTGGCCTTGCCCCTCGTCAGCTCTGCTGTTCACCTGGACGTTGTTACAGGAATACACGTGTAGAAGCATCGTCTCCTAACCCT
>NW_006921831.1:1094637-1096196 GCF_000298275.1 Orycteropus afer afer
AGTAATGGGATTGCTGGGTCAAATGGTATTTCTAATTCCGACTTTTTGAGGAATTGCCATACTGATTTCCACAGTGGTTGTATCACTTTGCAGTCCCATCAACAGTGTATGGGAGCCCCAGTCTCTGCACATACAGTGTCTTTTCCCCACCAGAGCCCAGGTGCCTGGCTGCTCCCACACGGCCCGGGTTGACTCCTCACGTCCAGGAGCTCCCGTGGCCTATCTCTGAGCTCTCTGCTGGCCTCTTCCGTCCACCGAGTCAGCCCAGACACTGTCCTGGGGGTGTCTGTCCTCACCTGTCTCCTTCTGGAACTCATTCTTTCCCGAGTACGAGGTTGAGAGTCGGGCAGCCTCACTGGGAGGAGGAGCTAGCTCTGTTCTGGAACACTCGCCCCTGTGGCCTGGGACCACCCTCTCCCATCTGAGTCTTCCTGTCTTTACACGCTGTGCAGGGACAGCATAGGTGGGGCAGTGAGCAGGAGTCGTGGCTTTCCTCCTCCTCAAGCCTCTGTTCAGGGCCTGTGGACGGGCCTCACGTTCTGGTTCACAGTGGATCACCTGGCGGGGCTGCTTGCCACGTGGCACCCTACCTTTCTGTGACCGCATAGTCTCATCTGACAGGCGGAGGCGATGTTCTCCCACGTGCTCCTTCGGGTGCCTGGGAGGTTCTGGCTCCAGCAGTGGCTGTGGATCTGTGTATAAATCATGGGGCTCTGTGCACATCTGCAGTCATTCCCTCCCCAAACCCGGGGCCCAGGACTCTGCAGACTCCCCCGGGGGAGAAGGAGGGTTGAAAAATGACCGTGTGCACGTAGTGTTGGGGAACCAAGGGCATCGAGGAGCAAGCCTGAGAGGTGGTGGGTTCCGTGCAGGACGGTGGCAGTCACAGCAGGCTGGTGTTGCAGCTGATCCTGTCTTCGTCACAAGAGACTTGGCTGTAAAGCTCCGAAGCTCTGTCTCCCTCACAGTTCTCAGCAAGGTGCTTGTCAGTCACGTGTTCTTTGTTTCAGAAAACACACACACACGGACATAGATACACACGGATATACATATAGACACAGATAAAGCACATGTGTACACATACTGCCACACACCCACATAGATGTGCACGTGTGTGCACGTATAGACATACATACATGCACACAGATACACACATGTATATACATATGGACACACAGATAAACACATGTACACTTATCGACGTGTAGATATGCACATGGTGCACATACACGTATGGACATACATAGATACACTTATATACATATGGAGACAGATAAGCACATGTGTACATATACCGACATGCATGCACGTAGATACACACATGGGTGCACAAACACATGCACATACATACATGCATACACAGAGATACACACATGCATATACACATGGGCACACAGATGAGCACATGTGTACACTTACCAACACATGTAGATATGCACGTGGGTGCACATACACACACGTGGACATACATACACACAGATACACACACATATATACATATGGAGACACAGATGAGCACACATGTACACATACATACATACATACATACATGTAGATAC
>NW_006921831.1:1097470-1098915 GCF_000298275.1 Orycteropus afer afer
GTTCTTCCTTGGCCGCCTTGCACATGCATGTGAGGCAGTTGAAGATCCCCTGGCTGGGTCAGGTGCATCTTAGTCTACAGAGTGACATCTTTGGTCTTTAACACTTTAAGGATGTCTTTTGCAGATCTGCCCAGGATAACACATCATCTGATACCTTGTCTGCTGCTTCCATGGGCGTTAATGGTGCATCCAAGTGAAGTGAGATCTCGACAACCTCATTCTCTGTGTGTTAATCGTAATGTTGCTTCCTGGTCCAGTCGTGAGGATGTGTGTTGTCTTTATGTTGAGGTGTAATCTGTACTGAAGACTGTAGCTTTGGTTTTCGTCAGTAAGTGCTTCAAGTCATCTTTCAGCAAACAAGGTTGTGTTACCTGTGTATCACAGGTTGTTAACGGGTCTTTCTCCAGTCCTTGATGCTGCATTCTTCTTCGTGTAGTCCAGCTTCTCGGATTATTTGCTCAGCATACAGATTGAATAAGTGTGATAAAAGGACACAACCCTGACATACACCTTTCTTGATTTTAAACAATGCAGTGTCCCCTTGTTCTGTTTGAATGACAGCTCCTTGGTCTATGTACACGTTCCTGGTGAGCACAGGTAATTGTTGCAGGCATTCCTGCTCTTTGTAACGTTGTCCACAGTTTGTTATGATGCACATAGTCATATGCTTTTGGACGGTCACTCAGACGCAGGTAGACGTCTTTCTGGTGTCCCCCGCTTTCAGCCAAGGTCCACCTTACATCGGCAGTGACAGCTCTCTTTCACGTCCTCTTCTGAATCCAGCTTCCGTTTTTGGAAATTGTTTGTCAGTATACTGCTGCAACCATTTTGAATTATTTTCAGCAAAATTTTACTTGTGTGGGATATTAAGGACATTGTTCGATACTTGCCACATTCTGTGGGATCAGCTTCCTTAGGAATGGCCGCAGATACTGGCTCTTCCAGTCCAACTGGCCAGTGGCTGTCCTGCACCGTTGCTGGGCGCCCCCAGCGCGGCGTCTGTTTGTTGGAACAGCCCCGCCGCTGGCCGTCGGCTCCCAGAACCTTGATGTTCCGCAGTGCCTTCAGTGCAGCTGGGGCCTCCTCCTTCAGCACCATCCTTTCTTTCTGTGCAGATTACACGACTAATACTTCAATCGCTCTCTTGTTTCACTTTGCCATTGCTGCAATGAGATGGTTTGTGAATTTTATTTTTTCAGCTTTTTATTGTGATTTGGGTGAAATTTTACAAAGGAGACTATACACTCAGCAATTTGTACATTTTGTTTCGTTATGCCGTTGGTTCTTGTTCAGATGCCACCTCCCGAGATGGCTGAATGTCGACCAGTTTTTTTTGGTGCAGTTACTCTGTGTGTCCCTTGCACCGTTGATGCTTCCTGCCTCACTCAGTGTTTTGCATACAGAGTCCTTCACTATTGCAGCTCCAGGCTTGGGTTTTTCCTTCA
>NW_006921831.1:1115745-1147424 GCF_000298275.1 Orycteropus afer afer
TTTTGTTTTGGTCGTTGTAAGTCTGTCCCACAACTTTTGTGAATTCAGCTTTCTCCAGGTGGACAACTTACAACAATTACAGTAATGGACTCTTCAACCTTATCTTTAATCAGCATGATTTTTCCATTACTGTTAACCCTCTTTTTTGCCTTCCCTGTTGTCCCTGGAAACCACTAATAAACTTTGTTCTCTATCCATTTGCCTTGTTTTTATATGAGGTCCTACAGTATTTGTCCTTTGTGATTGATGTATTTCACTCCGTCTGGCTTCCAGCGTGCCATCCATACTGCAGCATGTTTGTCAAGACTTCCATTTCTCTTACTGAGTAGTAGTCGATTGTGTGTGTGGAGCACTTTTATTCATCCATCCATCTGCTCATGGGCATTTAGGTTGTTTCTACCTTTTGGCTGTTGTAAATCCGAGTGAACATTTGGTGTGCAAGTCTCTGAGACACTGCTTTCAAGTCTTTTAGGTATCTATCCTAGGAGTGGATTTGTTGAGTCCTATGATGGTTCCAGGAGCTCTGGTGGTGTAGTGTCTAAGGCATTTGACTGCTAACCAGAAGGCTGGCAGTTCAAACCCACCAGCCACTCCTTGGAAGGAAGGTTAGGCAATCTACTTCCACAGTGATGTAGCCTCGGAAACCCAAGGAGGGGTCGTTGTGGGGCGAATCTGACTTGAGAGCAGTGAGTTTCATTTGGTTTATGATAGCTCTGTTTTTAATTCTTTTAGAAACCATCACACCGTTTTCTGCAATGGCTGTACCATTTTGCATTCCCACCAGTGATGACTAAGGGTTCTGATTTCCCCATATCCTGAGCAACATGTTATTTTCTTTCTTTTTTCAATCTTAGCCATCCTGTTGCTGTTGTTGTTATGTGCTGTCGAGTCGGACCTGACTCATAGCACCATCCTAGAGGGGGTGAAATGGTATCTTATTGTGGTTTTGATTGTGTCTCTGATGGTGAGCGGTGCTGAGTATTTTTGCATGTGTTTGGTGCCGTTGCGTGTCCTCTTTGATGAAATGTCTGTTTGAGTCCTTTGCCCATTTTATGATTGGGCACCCCAGTTGACTGGCCTAATAACATGATTGTTAAGTTTTATATAAATATAAATATTGTTTATTAGAGTCCTTACTATAATTTATTATAATGCTCCTTCGTTATAATTCCTTAGGGCACGTCCTACCCCCAGCTGTTTACACGTCTACTCTCTTGGAAAGCTGTGACACAGGATTTTAAGGCAATGCCAATGTCCATACACACCCAGGGAGTCTTGTTGCCTCCACGAGTGAGGACACAGGTGTAGTGTAGACAGGTGGCTGGGGGGAGGGCACTGGTGGGACAGCTGCCCGGCTTCTCCACAGATTTTGGGGTCCGTGCCTGGGTCACAGCTCCGGGATTTGCCCGCGCTGCACAGGTGGGCGTGGCCTTCTCCATGGCCCTGCCTTCTGTCCCCAGCGATTGGCTGAGGGCTGGGCCCCCGACGGCAGCTGGGCCAATCACAGGCTCCCTCCTCTTGTCCTGTCTTGATTGGTCCATATGAGGCACCTGGCCAGCGGCAATCGCCTCTCCTCGGCGGGGTTTCCACCGCGTGAGGAGGCTGAGGGGAGGCCGAGGGCCGCACTGTTGGGGACCGGGCTGCCGGTTGGTGTGTGGGGTGACGCGGGCGAACGCACTGACACCCAGAATCGCTCCACAGCATCTTGTGAGATATCGCCAGAGCCGTGGTGGCACGCCAGTCCTTCCCGGCCGCCCGGAGACGAAGGCCGGCCCTGAGGGCGCCGTGTCGGCGGCCCCTTCCGGACACCGGACAGTGGAGTGAGAGACCCGACACCCGCGCCGGGGAGCGGCTGGCCCCGGCCCTCCCCGGCAGGAAACCGAGGCCCCAGGTGGGTGACACGACTTGCCGGCCGCCCCTGAGGGGCCCTGCCGCCCTCTGCGCCGGGCCTGGCCCCAGCGGCACGGCTGGGTCAGGACGGTGAGGGACGGCCGAGCTGGGGTCCAGGGTCCATGTGGTCAGGGAAGGAGCTGCAGGTCAACCGACGGTGGAGGGGAGGCTTTCCAGAAACTTCTGAGGCGAGGGGACAAGGAGGCGGGAAGGGCGGCAGGTGCCTCCTGCCCAGGTAGCCGCGGCCCTGAGGGCCGGCCAGGAGCCACCGTGGGCACCGCTGCGGCGGGACACTGAGGGGCAGGCCACCCTGGGCGGAGCCCCCGTCGCCATGGCCTGACCCCCAGAGGAGGGCGGGACCGCGGGCACTTGATAAGACGGTCCGAGGTCGGGGCACATGCCCTGGAGAAGGGTCGGTGGCGGGATGTGCAGGCCAGCATGTGCGTGGACCCTCCGTCTGGTGGTCCGGGCAGGAGCCGGCCTCCAGAGCCGGGAAGGACGGTGGCTCCGATACCAGCAGGAGCGGGCACAGGGGAGGTGCCAGTGTGCACTGTGGCCGCAGCAGGGTGAGCCGGGAGGGGCAGGGGCCAGAGCCTGGGGGCAGCACAGGCCCCGCTCCAGGCCAGGGCCGCAGGGCTGAGGGCAGAGTGGCAGCCTCCGAGTGTGGCGAATGCAGGACGTTTGGCATGTGACGCTGTGTCCCACCCTCTGGTACGGTCCCCCCCTCCTACCACAGACAGCCACCACACTCTCCACTCAGCTAGCTTTCCAGGTTGTGGCCAGAGAAGGCTGGTTGGGCCCTGGTGCCCACGTGGGAAGGGGACCTGCGGGAGCTCAGTGTCTGTTGGCACTGTCGTAGCCACATTTTATAAACTCTGGCTTGAAAACGGAACCTTTGTGTTTAGCTTGCCCACATGGCAGGCTCCAAGGCCAACGAGAGATGCTGCTGCTGGGCACCTTTGGCTCCGCGTTAAGCTCCACAGCCTGGCGGGCCGGCCACACTGGCTTGCAGACTCATTCTTGGGCCCTGCATCTCCTCATGACGTCCTTCACCTGGTGGTCTTTTACGTTGGCCACTGGGGGTGATAGTGGAAGGAGACGAAAGGCCATCCAGTTCTCACTGGCAGAGGTTGCAGGGTGTGGGAGCAAACACACTGTCGTCAGTGTCAGGAGCTGTAAGGTCAGGAATCTGCAGTGCAGCAGAAGCAAGCTCTGCTGGCTTCAGCTGCAAAGGACCAGGGTGGGTCCTTTGGGTCACTCACAGCTGGGAGAGGGAAAGTTCACAGGGGCCTAGGAAGGGCAGCACTGAGGGCACCTCTGCTCCCCTGAAGAAACTTCAGGACATCCCATTCCAGAGGCCTTAAGGCCAGGGGAGATGGTGTCTACTTTCTCAGAGCCTCATCAGTAAAAGGGAGAATCACTTTTATGCTACCTACCTCATGGGATTCTTGTGAGAGTTAAGTGAGAAGCCACATGTCACAGGACTTTTAGCTGTGGGACCTTTAACAGATGTCACATGTGTTCTCTGTGAAAACTGGGGACCCCCGGGTCTCAGCTCTCCTGATCCTAGTCAAGGATTAGGGTAACTGTATCACCTTGGGATTAAGTCTCCCTCTTCCACAACACTGTGCTGATGTAGCCATGAGGCCCACCTTTTCCAGCCTCCTAGACCCCCCTGGGCCTGCACAAGTGACTTTGGAGGAGCAGAGGGAGAGGGCTGTGTGTCCTGGTCATCATAGACTGAAAGCAGCCATGGCTTCCTTGGTGCCTTGTTGTGGTTCTCTTACTAACAAAGTGACTTAGCTGGGGGACACAGAATGGCAAATCCTGGTCCCAGATTCTCTGCAGGCCTTGGCATGACGGTGTCCTTATCTGAAAATGAGGGTATTAGTCTCTGCTTATAAGGCCACTAGCCACTGCAGCACCTGGCACCAAGATAGCACAGGATTCACTTCTTCAACCTGTACTACCTCATGGGAATGTGCACAGATGCAAGTTGGTCTCTGCCCTGGGCTGCAGTCACCTTCTCAAAACGTTAGGGGCCTCGTACCCCTCCCCATGTCTGGGTTTGGGGCTTTGGGAAACAAGTATACATCTGTTTTTGTAGTCATTCTGGGCAAGAAGTTGTTGTTGTTTGCCGTCGAGTCGGCCCCGACTCATAGTGACCCCTTCTTGGGTTTCCGAGGCAGTTATCACTACAGAAGTATAGGTAGGCAATAATAGGATGGTTTGCCTTCTGGGAGCTCCAGGACGTTTGTTGGCTGCCAGGTGCAGGTGGGCAACCCGCTTGCTCCACAGCCTGTCTCACCACCGGACTGGATTGAAGACCAGCTAGTTGTTCCCCTCATCTCCATCTCACAAAGGCCCAGGGCTTGGTGCTCCATCCTTCTGTCTGGCCCAGTGGTTGTCAGTCCTCTTGGATACACACTGCCAAGGATGTCCCCTCATTTTCAGCCAAGACAGCAGCGCAGCCGCATCTGAGGAGTGGAGTGGGACCCTCAGGAAGCTTTTTCATCATCTTATGTCTAAACCACCCCATATAGAGCCTTGGGTGATTGGTGACATTTGTGTCTGGAAAGTGAAGAATCTGGGGATCCAGTTGACTTCTGCCCTTGTAAACAGCAGCACCGAAGAGCCTTCTGAGGTGACCGTGCACAGGGGAAAAACTCCCTGTGTGAGTAGCTCCTGGCTCCCTTGAGATGCATGTGTAGTGGGACAGTGCAGTGACATGCTGATGGGTATACCAAACGGCATTTGCCCACCTTTGGAAATGTCAGTGGGCTGTTTGTCAAGTGCTTCCCAGAAGAGGTGGGGCTCTGGCAAATACTTTGGCTATGGCAATGCTTATTCTGGCACCATAGGTGCGGTGGCGGTTCCTGAGGTGCTTTCGACACCCCAGACTTCTGAGATGCTGAAGGTTGCTCGAGGAAGCTTCCTATTAAAATTTCGATGAAACAGCACGGGCCTCTGGAGACAAGAATCTGGCTGATGGATTTCTTACCTCATTTTTGAGAAATGCAGGCTACATATTGTGACTCCTTGTTGAACTACTTTTCCTGTAACGAGTATCCTCAATCAGTAGCAGCGTATGTTGTATGTCTAACAAAATGCAAAACAGAGCAACTCTGCAGACTTGAGTAAGCATTCCCAACAAGTGTCACTAGGGGGAGACACAACACCAGGGGAAATAGGTCTGCAGGCCTTGACTGGACCACCATGTGTTTTCTACAGCAATTCTCAAACATGTTTTGCGCTTTAACGAAATGAAAATACTGAGTGACAGAATAGAGAGCACTTTTAATGGAGAATTAATGGATAACACAGTCGTATTTCAAGTTTCCTTTTATTTTTTTTTAAACTTCAGTGACTCTGTTTGCCACAGTCCTCTAATGAGAAAGCTCGAGTCACGTCTAGGTCTTCTCAACATGCCATTCCTCAAATCGTTCTTTTCTTTATGTTGTGCATTGATACGGGCTGCTTAGTTCAGAAAACAAGGCACTATAACTATTTTATCAGCTACATTAATACATTGAAGATATAGTTATCCTTTCATTAAATATACAGCATTTGAATACAATATGCTTTTATGCAGATCAGGTTCAAAACACCCAAGGCACACACTTTATTTTTTTTTTTCCTTTTCTGGATTTATTTGAAGGCTCATATGAAAGTTTCAGAATTGCTATAAATAGAGTTCCAGAGGAGAAGCAGCGGACAGTGCTTGTTGGAGTTTTAAACAGAAAATGGTCAAGACTGAAATGATGGAACATGTTGCAAGAACAGTAAAGAAACCAAGTCACAGATACAGCGTGGATCAAAAATGGACGTGATCACATCTGCTGAAGTCTGAGAAAAACAATTGGAAATGACCTGATTGCCCCCTCAAAGCATGGGCAGTCCTATCCTCACACAGCTGCTGAGGCCCCCAAGCCCTGTGGAATTATTTCTCACCTACTTGCGCCTGTACATGGCTATTTGCAAAGCCAGAAAGACGGTTCAATCTCACCAGGTTATTAAAATGTCTCAAAGTTCACATAAAAGAAAATATTTACTAATGATTTTCCCTCCCTCTGCCAGGCAAACTAATATATTCATCTAGGAAAAGAGGTTTGGAGGAAACCATTAGATAACAAGGTGGGGGTGAGGTTTAAGGTTCTCGGAGAAACCATCAGAAGGTGAAGCAGGAAGGCTTAAGGAAGGGTAAACGACAGAAGATAGGATTGGAATTTGCTGTGAACATGGACATACAGTGGCTGCTGTTGAAGATGGGAAATGTGTCCAAATAGAAAAAAACTGCTCCAGAACTAAAGACAGGTCTGCACTGCTGAGGCGGAAGAGATTCAGTGTTTTGAGCTTACATTAAACCAAAACTGGTTGCTGTCAAGAGGATTCCAACTCACAGTGCCCCTAGAGGACAGAATGGAACTGCGCCACAGGGTTTCCAAGGCTGTCAGTCTTCACGGAGGCAAAGCCCAAAGCACACCCACTGCCGTGGAGTCCCTGGAGGAACTGCCCAGAAAGTTTCCAAGGCTATAAATCTTTACAGAAGCACACTATGCAATGGCTGGTGGGCTTGAACCGCCAAGCTCTTGGTTAGCAGCCAAGCGCTGTAACCATTCTGCCACGAGGGCTCCTTAAATTTCAGTTATGCTTCCCTCAGCCAAAGAGGGAGCCTGTGCCTTTCTGGCTCAGCTTTTGGCCAAGAGACACATGTTCTCTTGCTCCACGCCTTAGACATTTGTTTGCTTACCAGAGCATTGTTTTTGTCACACGGAGGGTCTGCTCAGGGCCACAGTGCCCATGGCCTTAGAAGAAGAAGGTAACTCATTGGGGGCATCAGGGATGCCTCTGTTCTGAGGAAAAAGATCAGTCTGGCTCCCCCATATCCCACCCTTGGGACTGATGGAAAAACCAGGCCTCAGCGGCATTCTCCAGGAGCGTTTAGACAGTGGATTTTGACATTCTAAACAATTCTGAAATAATACACACGTCTCGATGTATACATGAAAATAACTTGACCAAGGAAATGGAAGGAAGGCAAATGAGGTCAGTGAGAGAAGCATTTTCCCTCTGGGATGAGACATATTATCTGGTCAGTTTCAGAGAAGTAAAGCTGGCTGTTTTTGGTAACCTTACATTAGACTGCAAGTTTGGCAACTTTTTTGTTCAATTCAGACAGTGCTCACTGTTTGCAATCAGAACCACAACCTTAGTGCAATTGTATTTATTTTCTTTTTTACAGTTTGGTTGCCATACAAGAGATTTAGGGAGTGGGAGAAAAAGTGCAATCACAGGAGCTTTTGTTTTGTTTTGTTTTTGTTTTTTAATAAAGTCTAAAAAGAACAGAAGCACAAAAGTAACAGCAGCGTGGATAATGGGAATGTGTGATTACACAGACTCTGGTGTGAGACATCTTGGTATCTTGGAAACAAACCAAAACCTTGTTAATGGGAAAAATCAGTACTTGTGGCTCACACCTGAAAAGTCATTACCAGATCAACTGGATAATGCTTGCTTGTTCAAGAACTCAGGAAAAAAAAAAAAAAAATCACTGTTTTATTAACTGAAGTACCACAGGTAACCAGTTTTGTGATATGTAAAGTTCAGCAAATCGGCAGTCACATGGAGTCATTTTAGTATTATATGAATTAACTGAGAATGTGCAGAGACACCCGGAGAAGATGTCTTGGCAGGAATACTTCATGGACACCTTGAGAGGTTTTGGTTTTGTATACACAATCTTACAGAAACTAGGCATGTAATGCAATTGATTTAAATTACAGTATGTAACAAAAGTTGATCTTGAAACCTGGGAGATTATTAACATGATCTTCAGATGAGCAGTTTCATTGTTCCACCATTGGAGAGCGTCATGGAATAGGGCCTGGTCCTAATATGTCCCAAAGGGGGAGAACAGTGGACGGTGACGCAAGTGAGGAGCCATTACTTTCTGTCGCAAAATCATCAAAATAGAGCTGGAGGCCGACTGGGCTTGGCAACGTGTTTATTGTTGGTCAGCAGTTGCTGAGGAGGCCATGTGAAAACAACTCATTAGCACCCTCATCTTTTCAGTCTGGTTAGCGGCTGGGCTGGGTCACTGCGGGTGGCTTGAAGAAAAGGGAGAAGCTGCCAGCTGGCCCCAGCTGCCTGCCAAAGTTCAGTAAGCCCAAACTGACCCCACTGCAATGGACAGCAGTCTTCCAGCAGTTCCCTTTACACTCACTTGATCTAGTGTTTGCCTGGCACTGAGCAGAGGTAATACCAACTGTAGGCAAAGGAAGAAAGTGTCTACCTATTGAACTCTGTAGTGTCATCAGATGGAAGACGGGTAAGGCTGAACCACTGCTTTGACATTTTCAGCAACATTGGACAACCTCAGCGGGCCACCTACCGTAACTTGGCTTGACATTTCATTCCTCTGACAAAGGAAAAATTGAATGGAGCCTGAGGGAAAGCGCCTTAATGGTCAACTGATTACTAGCTAGATTGGATCATTCAGATACAAAGATTGATCGGCAGAGGGTTTAGGCATGGAAGGGCCAAAGACTTGAGAGCACGTGTCTGGGAAAGGTGTGTGTGTGTGTGCGTGCGTGTGTGTGTGTTTCATTTTTGGAGCAACTGCTGCATTGTGAATTCTAACCACTTTTGAAGTAATAATTGTCCTTTGATGACGAAGTTCTAGCAAAGATAGAAAATATAACACAGCTCTGCTGGTTCAGATGCATCCAAATAAGATTGATTTAAAAAGCTCATACTTTTATAATTACTCACAGAAATAGTCGTAGTATCAAATCACAAAAGTTTTTTTTTTTTCTTTAACTTTCTAGCACTGAAGTGTGGCACAAAGGCTGCCTAGTAGACCAGCCACTTTTTAATTTTTTTCTTAAAATATTGTGCTTATAAACTATCTGTACAACTATGGAAACTTGCAGTCAAGAAAGAGATTTTAAACTGCTAAATTTGACGTATTCGTTCCAGGGCTGTTCCAGACCTAATCAGACACTGGACTGTGAGCATAAAGGAAAGAAAAGAAAAGAAAAGAAAGAGTCATGTTTTATAATTAGAGATGGGCTGGGCTATTCTGAAATCATAAACCAAAACCCTGACACTCGAGTTTCTTCCAGAGGTGGGAGGATGTGCTGGGTGCCTCATGGGATGTTTTGTTGTCCGTGTGCAGCTGATGACCTCCCTTGGAAATCAGAGGTATTGTTACAGGGGAGGAGGGACTGCTGGGAAGAGAAGGGGAAGGGCTCCGAAAAGCCTGACTGGAGGCAAGACCGGCTGTCCAGGAGACCTCCCCGCTGTCTTCTTTACTCTCCCGCTTTTAACCACGTCTTGCCACCCACCTTCGTTCTCAACCCTGGGTCCTGCCTACACGCCATGCCCAGTGGTCCTCAGAGAACCTGTTGAACTGTTGAGACAAGCTGGTGGGATTCCTGACAGCCAGAGAGAGAGGGAAAAGCCCCTTAAGAACCATTGTCCCTGGCCTCAGACAGCAAAAGGGCCATCTTAACAGGGCGCTGCCCCTGGCAGGGCTCGGAACTGAGGGGCTGGGCCCACAAAGCCCATGAAGACAGCTCAGGGGTGGCACGCCCGTCATCAGCCTCGGATCTAGGCCTCCATGCCAAAGTGGATGCTCACCTAACTCTGATCTTTGCCAAGCGCAGACATCTTCAACTGAAAAGGAAATGCTGAAAGGCAGAGACGCCCTGTTCCTGCTCCCACCTAGGTCCTCCAGGCACACAGCTGCCCCTGTTACCAAGGACGCTCCCGGACCCGGCAACTGCACACCAGCTGGCTCCCGTCGCGAGGTCCCCTCCTTAGAATCGTGACTTTGTGCTTTGACTAACTCCATGTGACACCTGTTTGGCCACCTTGGAAATATGCGAATAGATTTGCAGAAATAAAGCAAGCAAGCTAAGCAAAGCCGGGCACGATCCTGCTCATACACCCCCCGTGCCGAGGACCTCATGGCCAGAGAGCCGTGGGTGTGCGCTGCAGGCGGAGCTGGGGCCAAGAGCTGGAGAGAAAAAAAGAGATTCTCCACCTTTCGGGCCCAGGTGAGGCATTGGATAAACACACCTGGGGCTTCTCGCTGCACGTACAGAGAAAGAACAAGGAGAGGTGAGCATCCAGAGGCCACGAGGATGAAGAAGGGCCTGTGCTGGGGCCGGGGTTGGGGGAGAGCTGCCAGGAAGCAGAGGAGGGAGGTCTCAGGAGGTATCTCAAGTACACTGGTGTCTGCCTACAAGAGCCAAGAGCCCCGTGCTCAGCCAACGGGGGGCCTCTGGGACCTGGCGAGTGAGGGCACCTGTGTGCCGAGAGGCAGGCTGTGGAGCACTTCATGTGTTGGGACGTCTCCCTCCCCTCGTCGCCTTGGACAGGAATACCCGAGAACCCCACAGAGAGGGCCAAGGGGCCTTAGGCCTCTGCTCAGCCTCCCCACGGACGCACTCAGGGCTGCTTTGGGATCCAGGAGACAAACCCGTGGGTGGGGTTGGTGCTCAAGGACCTCGCTTGGCCATCCAGCCATTTCAGCATAAGCCCATCTCTACTTATAACAGGAAGTCTAGGAAGGTCAGGAGCAGCGGCCCTTATCTGTCCAGCAGCTGTTTCAAAGCCCTTTCTATGTTCATTCTGTGTCCGACTCGAGTCACCCCAAGATCTATTAGGTCTTCCTTCTGAAGGTTTGGTAAGTGGCTGCCATCGATTTCATTGTCCATGAAGGTCTCTTTATGCTCACCCAAGTTTAGACTTTCCAGCCAATCAGCCACGTCTGGCTTGGTCCACAGGTGGACAGGTTTAGTTGTAAAAGGCTTATTTGGGATTGGCTGTTGCAGTATTGAGGGTGATGGCGACCTGCTGCGTGCCGCTGGGTTCAAGCCAAAGAGGTCCCCAGAAGGGGGCTGGCTCGGAAGGCTAAAGACATCTGAGAGAGAAGGGGAAGGAGACACGGCGGCAGCAGACAGAGGGGTGGGCAGCATCTCTTTGTTCATCTCGGTTGGTGAGACCACGGGGCTCGGGGCACGTCTTGTTCCTGAGGTCCGACTTTCGTAGTCTGCGGGCCGGCTCTGCAGGGTGATAGGCTGGGAGGTGCCGGGGCGAACAGTGAAGGTGACCGTGGTGCTCCGTGTACCTGAGACGGCGCTCATGACCTCTGGGCTTCTGAAACAGCAACAGAGAAAACCGTCACAAGGCAGGGCAGCAGGACGAGAGAGCGAGACCAACCACACCAGAGTGCCTAGTGGCCCGTGCGCTGGCAGGGAGCAGATGGTCTGTCACGCCAGGCTGGGGGCCAGCGAGAAGGAAGCAGGAGGTAGAAGCCCCAAGGAACACCACAGCACACTCAGCCCGCTCACTCACCTGAACCCAAGATGGGGGGAACTGATGGATTGGGGGGGAGGTGGGGAGGGAGGCTCCATGGCAACATGGCCAGCGAGACCCTTTCCTGGGTTCACAGAATGGACACGGCCAGAATGAAATGCTGGGCCCCTCGTGAAATGAGAGATTGCACCACATTCATGCCCTGGTGCAGTGTGCTCAGTGACGTCACCACGTTCAGACCCTTGACGGCATGTGTTCTGTGATGTCACTACGTCCCTGGCTCTGGCGGAACATGCTCAGTGACGTCGCCAGTACCTCGAGACAAAGGCCTCTCCTGCCTCTGTTTCAGCAAGAAGAGGGGAGCACACCCTTCAGGAGCTGTCCCCAGGCTTAACTGTGCAGACACCTTCCGGGCTGGCCCCATCGCAGTAAGTGGAGATGCCCGTAACTCTTTGGGGGCACTCAGGGTTTGACAAAATCGTTGGCAAACCAGACCACAAGGGCTGTGATCAGAGTCCAGTCTGTCCCACTGCCCTAAAGGAGCTTCCCTGCTAGTCACCAGTGTCCAGTGGTGCCTGGGTTTTAACGCACAGTAAGCCAGGGTGCATTGAGGCCCGCCGTCAGCCCCACAAGGAGGTGATGTGAGCAGCTCTCTGGTAGCATGCATAGTCCTCACTTAACTGCCCAAATCCGAAAGGAACCCGTTCTCCTGGTGGTGCCCTTGGGCTGGTGATGCCCTCTGGGCTGGAGTGACACCCTCTGGGAGGCGTAAGGCAACAGCTCAAGGCTCTGGAGTTCTTACCCTCACCCAGCGGAGATGGCCGGATTGACTCCCTCACTGATCTGGCCAGGGCAGGCTTCCTAGCCACCCACGCGGGAAGGACAGCTGCTGCCTTGGGGCCTGCTTCCTGCTCTCTCCTGCTGTCCCCAAACGGAAGGCATGTCTATCCTGCCCCAGAGGAAGCCATGGCCACTGGGGGACTGGCGAGTGGCAGTCCCTGTCTCTTCCCTTTCAGACTCATTCATGTGAGTGACACGTGTGCTTGAGTACTGCATGTTTTCAGCCTAGGAGTGTACATGTCTTCCTCCTTGAGATGGTATCTCCCCCTCCTCAGTGGAGGGCCTTGAACTGAGACAACCTGGGAGGGACTGATCTGGCACTTCGGTGCTTGGTGACAGTCATGGACACGAGGCTGAGAAGCTGGCACGTGGGACATCAGAGGGCAAGGTGCTGAGGCCCTGCAGTTCCTGTTGTCACGAGTTTCACCCACTTGTATGGGACGGTCTTTTATCTACAGCTTTTGAGGACATAGGAGTCCAGGGAGTGGGTGTGAAACAAGGATTCCCGTGCCCAGCTCCGATCCACCAAGTCCACATCTCTGGGGGTGGGAGCCAGTGTCCGCCACAGATAGAACCCCCAGACATGCAGCTATGCACTGACCCTGAGGAACTACCAGGTGGGCCCTGGGTTTTCCCATGGTCGTGTTTCTGGCCTGGTGGACCCACTGGCGTGTGAGATGCTCATGGGCTAAGACCACCACTAAACTGCTAAACCAAGGGGTGGGAGCTGCAGTGGGGTCCCGATGGAGCCAGCCGGTCCCCCTGCTCTGGCACTTGCTTCCCTTCCCTCTGGTCTGTTTCTCCCTCGCCGGGGCAGCTGTTTTTATCCTCTGCCACTGACGTGTGCTTGGGTGAAGACACTAACTGGCTACCTACGTGTCTCTAAGCCTTGTCACACTTCCCCACTGGACGTGAGTCGTTGCTGCTTCAGGCGAAGGGTATTCCAGTGAGAGCAGCAGCCACAGTTCTGTGGGAGACTTAGGCTGTGGGATCAAGCTTCTCGCCTGTCTCCAGAAGTATATCCAGGGGCACCCAGCCCCCGTGGAGTGTTCATGCAGCTTCCTGGCCCCCAATCAGGATGTGTTAGAAACAGGGGAGCCACTCCGTGAACTCTTCTGGGGAGACGGCCGGCCACGGGGCCTGCTACACTGGTTGCACCATCAGGTAAATGGTGGCCCCAGTGGGCTTCTGAGGACTCTGCAGTAGGGTCAAGCTGAGTTACTCAAAAGCAAGCGTCCGGGGCCCAGCCGGGCCTGACTCCCACGCGCGGAGGGCACCCTCTAGTGTCTAGACTCAGGTTCTCAGAAGTGAGGTGGGCTGCGGGCACAGTGAAGATCTAAGAAGAAACCTCAGACCCCATTCTGGTGCCCAAGCAGGACAGGAAGACCGTCCAGGTCCAACTTGGGCAAACGCTGAGGCAGGTGGCAGTCTGGCAGGGTCTCCATCCGGGAGCCCTGTCTCTGCTCCACCGCCAGCAAGCCGGTGTCTGGGGCTGGCTCACTTGTTCCGGTTTGACACAGTAAGCTAATCGGCTGAAACAAAATTGTGAGCACGTGTGCAGTGGGCATCGGTCCACCCACCTGTGATTTGGGGTGCTGGTGAGGGCCTTCCATGTACCTTGGAAGAGGACAGGTGCTTTGTGACATGGGGGCGTCTCCTGCGAGAACATGTGCGTACCCCCAGGTCAGTTAGCCATAGTGAATGTGCCCGGGACCTGGACTTGGGGGGGGCCCCTGGGCAGCATGGTTGGGAATGACCTCTGCACACGAGGCTTTGTGGGGAAGAGGCAAACGAGTCCCCAGAAGTGGCAGCCACTGCGTCAGGCCAGGGTCACAGCCCCCAGTGGCCCTCTGAACCACAGGGTGCTGCCGGGCCCCATTGCTGCCGTGCTGTGGAAGGCCTGTGGAAATACCCACCCCCCCCCCACACACACGAACAAACACAAGGTCGTGGGCTTGTTTCTAGAAAGGCTCCCCGGGCGGCTACATTGCCAGAAAGCAAAGGGGAGGCTCTCCAGACACATGGGTGGGCAGCAAGCACGAGAGCGAGGCACACAGCAGCGATCAAGTGACAGGGGGCACTTACTTCCGGTTAGCATGACCCTCTTCTGTTCACACCCAGCACGGGAGCACATGGAAAGGACAAAATGGAATGGCTTAAGCCAACTCTGCAGAGTAGGGGCGTCTTCATTCAGCAAAGCAAAGCAAGCTGCTTTCCACGGAGGCATGAAGTGCTGGTACAGACACTGGCCGAGACCCTGTCCTGTCAGCCCCTTCCGACACCCTGTGGCCCAGAACTGAAAAGCAGTGTGGCATGGCTTTGATCTTTAGAACAGGAAGCGCACAGTCTGGCTGTCCATCACTGGCTTGAGGCCATCTGAGTGACTGCACAGGACAGTGTTGAAGTTGTGGAGAGACAAGACGGTGACATTGTGGTGACACTGGCTCACCGCCCTCCAGGAGCCAGCTCCCTGCCGAAGCCCGCCTCCTCTGCTCACAGAGGACGAACCAACATACCCAGTCAGGGAGGGCTGCCCTCTGGAGCCACTCTGAGGCTGCCACAGGAGATGCCAGCCCTGCCCTGTACCGGGGCCTGCCAGTACCTCTGCTGGCCAGGGCTACAGCCAAGAACACCAGAGTTGCAAGAGCAGGGTGCAAGCCTGCCTCGGGCTGGCCCCCGGCCCCTCCTCAGCCCGATTTACTCTCGCTTAAGCCCACTGGTATGATTCACTGGGGCCTCCTGATGGCACACATTGTTACGCTGCTAAGCAACCACTGGGTTCTTGGGCAGAACACGCAAGAATCGGCCGCCCTGATTTAGACACACACATACACGCTCACTCACACTCTAACACACATCCATACATACCCCAACACTCATACTCTAACACACATCTACACACACACATCCACATACCCCAACACACACACTCTCAAACACCTCCACACACCCTCACACACACATCCCCACAAATGCCAACACTCACACCCACACCCTAACACACACAAACACCCTGACATTCACACACACTCACACACCCACACCCTAACACATACCTACCCTAACATTCACACATCCATAGACACACCCCAACACTCACACATATACACTTTCACAGCTTCACACACACTCACACCCTACCACACACATACCCTAACATTCACGCATCCATAGACACACCCCAGCGCTCACACATATGCTCACACCCTCACACACACACACATCCTAACACACACACCCTAACATTCAGACATCCATCCATCCATCCAACACACCTCCACACTCACATATATTCTCTCACACCCTCACACACACTCACATACCCTAACATTCACACATCCATAGACACACCCCAACGCTCACACATATACACTCACACACATTCTAACACACACACACCTTAACATTCACACATCCATCCATCCACTGACATACCTCCACACTCACATATACATTCTCTCACATCCTAACACACACACACCCTCATACACACACCCTCAACATTAACACACATATCCAGACACATCTCAACACAGACATATACTCTCTCTCACCCTAACACAGACCCTAATATTCACACACACATCCAGAGACACACCTCCACACACACACATCCACATCCCAACACACACATACACTCACACCCTAACACACTCACACACCCTATCATTTGCTTATCCACAGACACACCTCAACACTCACACACATATATCCTCTCACACCCTAACACACACACACTTAAGACACACATGTCCTAACACACAGACACCCCCCCCCACACACACTCACACATCACCCTTACATTCACACATGTGCCCTCTCTTGGGTTCTCTCTCTCAACACATTTTTACCAAATTCCTTTGAACCATAAGCACTTGAAATGGACAGCATGTGAGAGGATGACACCCACTCGTCAGCCCTGGCAACGGCAGTAGGGTGAGTACTCCAGAAGCCTTGTCACTGTTCACAGAATGAACCTGTACAGGACGGAACACGGCCAAGGCTGGAGAGAGGCCACTCAGTGACGGGGATGGACGTTCAAGCCTTCCTTCTGTCCCTCACCAAGCTATCTGGGGCGGCCCCGCTGTGCCCAGCTGACACTGGTGCTCACAGTCTGGATCTTTTCAGCATAAAATTCCTACAGCATGCTGGTGAGGCACCTGCCTCCTAGTCACCGTCCAGTTTTAGTGACAGGTCCCTATCTTGCATGTAAATGTACTCTGCCATGGCCTGAAGTACGGGTCCCTGCGCCTCCCCTGCACTAAGCCTGGGGTGTAGCAATGCTTTCCTTCCTTCTTCCTTTTTTTTGGGGGCTTTGGGGGAAGAGATGATTGTAGACTAAGCATTAAACCAGAATGTGATGCCTCATCGCCCATCAACTGAAGAGACTGCAAAGACAGAAAGGAATCTGACCCTTCAGACAGTGAGGGGACATGGGCCCCCACGCTCACAGGTCTCTGTGTGGTATAACATGCCTGATCCTGCACATCTCCTTCCAGCAAACGGGAGGTGGAGGTGTGCTCTTCCTTGATGGTTACTAGGGAGGCCGCCCTACACTCAGCCCCCCCAGTCCTCTACTGGCTCTGAGCGCTGTGATGGCCTTGTCTGTCTTCCGTCTATGACTGCTGACTGAACAGTGGTTGTCACTTGTTATACCCACTTCCCAGATGAAGTGAAGTGACCTGCTCAAGATTAGAGTGCCAGAACTGGGGCAGGTGGGGGGACAGGGATGGGTTTAGTTTCAGTACCCATCCCACCAGGAACCCAGGCCTTTCTGCCAGAATGTTCCCAGCTGAGTCAAGCAAGGAGCCCAAATTTAGGGAAATACACTCTCACTGAATGGGCCCCGTGTGCAGACTGGGTGTGAGAATTTGAGAAGCAAACCAGGAACCTGCGAGAAAACACTTGGCAAGCAGATTTCATGTTCCCCCCAAACGGTCACCCAGTTATCTACCATTTCATTCACTGACATCACCTTCACATTTCAATCATCAGGCCACGAACCGATAAAACCACCATGATGGCACGGAGGCTATGTTGTTGTTGTTATGTGCCATCGAGTCGGACCCGACTCATAGCGGCCCCTCCTTGGGTTTCCGAGGCAGTATCACTACAGAAGTAGATTGCCCCGTCTTCCTTCTGAGGAGTGGCTGGTGGGTTTGAACCGCCAGCCTTCTGGTTAGCAGTCAAGTGCCTAAGCCACTATGCTACCAGAGCTCCCTACGGAGGCTACAGAAATGCCATTAAACAGCTTGATAAAGTCATTCTTGGGAGTCTGTGCTCTGGGACCAGCTGGGAAGAGGTGATTTTTTAACAGCCTGTCTTGGGTTGAATCATGTCCCCCCAATGTATTTGTGAGCTGGGCCAGGATTCTCAGTGGTTTGGCAGCCATGCAATAATGTCATCAGCCTCCATGATGGGACCTGATGTGATTCAGCCTGTCAGCTGTCAGGGGCTTAGGATGGGATGTGACCCTTGACTCAAGTCACAGCCCTGCTTCTGGGTAAGGGGAGCTTCCCTGGGGTGTGGCCTGCATCACCTCTCATCTTACAGGAGAGAGAAGCGAGCAGAGGAGGATGAAGTCCTTGAGTATCCTCAAGAAGGAAGGTCTGGGAGCAGTGCCTCTTTTGGACCAGTGTCCCTGTGCTGAGAACCTCCTAGACCCAAGGACAGACTGATGCCAGACACATGGAGATCTCCAAGGGATGCTGGCCCACAGATGTGCAAGGAAACAAAGGCTTCTCTCCAGAGCTGACAGGAACGCCTTCCCTGAGAGCCAGCACTCTGCATTCGGACGTCTACCCTCCTAAACTGGGAGAGTGAGTTTCTGGTATGGCAGCATTAGACAACTAAGAACCCCAAATGATTTATTTTAGATTCAGGAGGCTCTCAGGACCATACCACAGAATGTGGAGAGGAACCGGAAGCCATGGTGAGGGCAGCCACCTTGGCAAGGGGGGGCAGTCAGGGGCTCAAGACTGGGCTTTCCTGAGAAGTGCCCTGTGCCCCACCCTCAGGCAGCCTGGACCCCCACCAGACAAGAGACTCCTCCCCAAACCCCATCTGAAACTAGGGGGAAGGCCACTCCCAGGTTCCCTTGTGGACCTGCCATAAAGAGCTGGGGGTTCCGACACGGACCCTGGGGACCCAGCTTAGGCCGTGGGGGCCCCACAGGCAGATGCTGGCTCCTCTGTGCCTCCCAACATAGAAAGTGAAAATACCCTCCCTGGGAGTCTGATAAAAAGATCAACAGGCCATCCTTCCTGGGTCAGGGCCTGTGTGTTGGGTCTGGGTCAAAGCGCAGGGCTCAACAGGGCGTGCTAAGCTTTCCTGGTGCCTGAGGGGCTTGTCCCTCAAATCTGCCCCCTTGTCTCCAGAGTGCAGGCCCCTGGTCCCAAGTCCAGAGGCCGCTGTGGCCTGCTGATGGCCTCCCCTGAGGTCACTGCAGGCTGTGTGGCCAGACAGCAGCTAGGTCATTGTCATGCAGTGATGCCACCACGCCTTTGCCGAAGCCCTCCTGCGGCTGCCACCATCTGGATGCGGCCATCACGCCCGGCCCTGCCCGCCCCTCACTTGGCTGCGATGGTCCTCTCCTGCACAGCTGGCTCTTTTTGGCCCTTCAGGCTGTTCAGGTGGCACTGCTTACACAGTGCCCGTGTACCACCCTGCACGTCACCTCTCCACCCTGCTGGCACGTTCTCACTCTCTTTAGCCCTTGTCACCCTTGTTATCTGTTCTCTGTTCCTCTACCAGGGCGGGACTGTGAACGTCATTCAGTAAATCCCGGGACTAGCTGGGACGAGGGGCCTAAGACATGACGGGGACTGTCTGTCCCATGAACTACTAAGTTCCACCTCCCTGGCTTGATTGTGTGTTCTTCTTGTTACTCTCCGTATAAAGCAGCAGCTCAGATCTCCGCTCACTCGGGGCCCTGGAGGTCAGGGGCTGGGTTGTGGTGGGCCCCCAGCAGCCCGTACGAGGGGAGGCTGCTCCCAGGGACATGACTGAGCAAAACCTCCTTGGTCCACAAAACTAACCCCACACAGCACCTCCAACGTGGAAACCTTGTGCTGTAGGTGACAGAGAACTCAGGAAAGCATGTGCACAGGGCAGACGAGAGCCGTCCGGCAGCACTGACCGCTCCTGTGTGGCTCGTAGCGTGCGGTACGGTGCTGGCCACGCCACAGACAGGTTCATCCTCTTGGAAGCATCAGGCTCCTGTCTGCTCGAGGCTCCCAGCTAGGTTCAGGCCACGGTACTGGCCATGCGGGCTGGGTCCAGGCCACAGTACCAGCCAGGCGGGCTGGGCCTGCACAGTGCCAGGCTCCTGGCTGGGCTCCAGACCCAGGTACTGGCCAGGTAAGGAGCCAAGGGTTAGTGGCCCCTGAGCTGGGCTTCTGCTAAGAACCAGCTGACGCTCCGTCGAGCCCCAGCTCCCATTGCTTTGATCTGGTTTTGAGACGGCCTTCAAAGACGCGATCACTTCCTAGGATTACCACGCCCAGCGGCTGCAGGAGCACTCTACCCAGAGGGGCTGCCAGCAATATTAGGGGTGATGTTTCCAGAGCAGGCCCGGGGAGCTGCCAGCAATGTCAACTTGTTTACTGAAGGAAGTGACTCAACTGGCATCCTTCCACTGACATAATCCAGGCACCTGTGGATCCCAAGCCCTCCGTGATTTCGGGGAGCAGGGCTAGCAGCAAAAACGCACCTATGGCTCACACTGAACTGCACGGACCCAGCAAGGGAGGGAAGGCGCGTGTAATTTCCTGCTGTTGCCACTGGTCTCAGCCAGGGCCCTTACCAAGAAGGGAAGAGAATGGCCGACCTTGGGTTGTCAGTGAAGAACCCAAGTGAGAAGCACTGTGAGAGGGGTGAGGCTGGCCGGGGGCTTCTGGCCACCTAGCGTGTGCACAGTCGCTGTGCAGCTCTAAGCCTGGCCCTTTCCTGCACCATCAGGACTGGTTTCCACGGAGATGGGATCTGCATACGGTGCTTGTTGTCACCTGGGACAGGGCGCCAGCAGAGCTCCGTTTGCTTCCTCGGCTGCAATTCCCGCACCCACTGCCATGCCTCGTCGTGTCCCGGACCTCCACAGCTCTCAGTTTTGAGAGGCATTTGAAAGTGGCAGTGAGATGCTCCCGGGTGAGAGGACATCACGGTGTCTAATCCCAGGATGAGAAGGCACCCAGAGGGAAGGAGAGCCGGCAGGGCAGGGGCCGAATCTGCCAGGCTGTCCGTCTGCACGGGAGACAGAAAAGCAGTTGCAGCAGAGCTGACTGCTACAGGGCTCACAGCACCAGCGCCAGAGCCAGTGCGGCCACACGCCGCCTGGTCGACTCTGTGCAGGACCTGCCTGCAGCTTGGTGGCTGCGGCTGACGCTCCCGGAGGACTTCTATCTGCCGGACTTTGTTAGATCAAAGAAACAAAGGTGATGAGAGCCTCAAGTGACCAACCTTCCCCTTGACCTTGGGCCTAGGAGCAGTCCTACTTCTAGCCAGGCTGGAGTGTGTCCTTGGCTTCGAGCAGGCAAGACCCTGGCATGGCCCCCAGAAGCTCAGCGGTGCTGGTGGCTGCCATGTGATTGTCCTTTCTTGTCACTACCTTTAGGTCACCTAAGAGCCTGGCTTTTAGCTCCACTGCAGGGGTGTTCCAGAGGCCTGAGGGCAGCCTTGCAGACACTGAGTGAGACCTGGCTCTTTCTTCCAGGGGATCCCTGAGCCCAGCGAGAGGCCAGGAGTGGAAGCCTGAGGCCGCTCGGGCTTGAGCCCCTCTGTAACTACTGCTCCACGTCCTCATCCATCTTGCTTCCCTTCTGCCTCCTCAGACCACGGGAATCACTGCGGACCCTGCCCCACAGTGCCGGAGAGCACGATGCTGGCATCTGTTGGACACAGGATGAATGTTGAATGTTCTTAGTGGAAGTGAACTAAGTTACACATCACAGAGCAGTTCAGAGGGAACCACACTGCTGCTCCCCACCGGCAGTCCAGCAGCATGCTGCCGGACGCTGGCTCTGAGGCCCTGCCTTCCCAGGGTCCAGCTGCAGCAACGCTGGGCAGGAAAACCCTAGCAACACCTGCAGTGCGGATTCCTGCCCTCGTGTGAGCGCCCCAGGAAGGCATCCAAGCTGGGAGTGACCGGAGCTGTCATGGCCATGGTCAGGGCTGGGCGGCACTTCATTCCGTGTGTGGGGTCACACTCAACAGCTATGAAGAATATGACAACTCAGATGCTGATGAGAGAGGAGGCCACCCGAACAAGGTCCCTGCATCCACTGGCCGTGAACACTGAAGTTGTCTCTCGCTCGGATGGCTTCTGCGTGCTTCTCGCTGTAGCATTGTTGGCAGGGGGACAGAACGCCGAAGTACGGTTCTAAAGACCTGAACCCGGGCCCTGGTCCCTCTTCTACTGGCCATGCACGTGGACAAGCCACAGTGGGGTCTCGGTTTCTCCTTGTCAAAAACGGTGCTAACAGGGACCATTCACCTGTGTGAGCATGTTCTGTAAGAAGTGCACCGTGAAGATGAACCATCTCCACTGTCACAGCTGCACCAGAGCAAAGGGAATCACCAAACTACCCTGTGATCACACAGTGCCCTGGGGACTGACGGGCAGGCTCTGGGGATTTCCTGGAGCCTCCTCCCTGAGTTGGAATCGATTTGAGGGCAGATGACTTTTAGAATGTATCATATCCATAGGTATGTCCCAATGTGTGTCTGCCAGAAATAGTGGGATCTTGGAAGGATTGCTCCTCAGTGGGTGGTGCTCTCTGAACACCATGACAAGCAGTAGGTGCTGCTGTACTGTTCGACCCAGGCCAGTCCATCATACCGTCACTACCACTCTGGAGAGGACTGGGAGCCACACTGAAAGATAACTGAGGCACCGTGGCTCAGGGTCACATCTCAAGACCCCACCGTGGCATGTGGGTACTGATGAACGGATGAGGTGTTGGGCTCAATTGCTTGCGCAGCAAGAGAGTAAAGAAAGACATCACTGGTCAAAATGATGAAAGGTGAACGCAACATCAGTGGGGAGGCGGGACAAGACGCACACAGCCGCACAGGGACCAGCACAATGCCCCACGTGACATGGAAAAGCCAAGAGCAGCGAGTGAGGAGGGAGGACACGGGGCTGCAGTGAGGATCACGCAGAAGCCATCAGAAGGCCCTTGTGTGGACTGTTGTAAAGTGGGGGTGCCTCAGACAGGCCCTTCTGGGAGGCAGCTGCAGAGACAACCTGTGTGCTCCAACACTGTGTGGACTGTTCCAGAGCGCAGCGTGCCTCAGGCAGGTGACTCCCATTCTGGCCCCACTTCCAGTAGGCCTTGAGCCCTGCGTGATAGTGTGCATGGCCGACTTGGGGACAACTGGATGGGTTTCCTCTGTGAGGCCCCCTCCTGGGATGGGTGGGCCAGCCAGTGGGAGGAACCCGGTTCTAGCTGGATTCACTAGTGAAGCCACAGGCCAGTACGTTCTGTGCCTTAAACCATGGAGTGCTGGCTGATGGTGGGGGACACGCACGCACGCCGCCTCCACCCACATGCTCACGCCCACACTGCCCACTTCCCCACCCTCCCCACCCCCTGCCCACTTTTTTGCAGCCAACACAAAGCTCAGTTGGGGCTTTATCAAGGATCTCCCTGGGTGGCCCAAACGGCAAGCTCGGCTGCTAACCAGAAGGTTGTCAATCTGATGCCACCTGAGGTGCCTCAGAAGACAGACCTGGCCATCTACAAGACAACAGCCACTGAAAACCCCAGGAAGCATGATCCTACTGCGACACACTAGTGAAGTGGTGAAATGGCCCTTGAAGTGGTCCTTGCCCAGACCTGGAGGGTATGGAAGGAGACAGCACAGCTGCCCCTCGGAAGCTAGGGCAGAAGCGGCTCCATGTGGACACGTTTAGTGACGTGTCTGTACCATGAAGCGTCCATCTCTACTCTGCTGCGCTGGGTCCCAGCGTGCCACGGATGGGTGCAGCCCACACAGAGGGTCTCACAGGCTTGTCTTCGTGTCTGCCTCGGTTGCTGCCGTAGGTACTTCCAGGTCACAGAGGAGACAGGCAGGCATGCGTACGGAGCAGGTAGCGTGCACGCCATCGCGCACTTACCTTGCAGAGAGGCCAGCGGGTTTGCTTCCCAGCACTGAATCCAGTCCTTCCCCCGGCTTGGCCGATTTCTCTCGGTTCATTTGCTGCAGGATCGAGTTCAATTCACTGATGACGTTTGCCTTTGGGCCTGAGAGGATGGGGCTCTTGATCTCCGTGACCTCGCCCCACAGTTTGGAGGTCCTCGGCTGCACGACCTTGGCCGTGCCGGGCTGGACCCCGCCGGGCGGCGGGGGCGGGGCCGGCGGGGGGATGACGAGGCTGTCCACATCCTCCTCCACCAGCGCGTCCTGGCACAGCGCGTTGCCCTTGTAGATGATGGGCTTCACCTTAGGCTTGGGCGGCACCGGGGGTTTGTCGACCACAAACACCTGTCCATCTGCGTAGACTGTGCAGGTGTCTGAGTTCTCACCACCCTCTGAGGACAAGGTGGAGATGCTAGACACGGTGGACACGGTGCTGGTGGTCTCCAGGTGGTGGTCGCTGCTGCTCCGGCTGTCCACCTCCTCGATGCCCGAGTCCGTGATGGCGTCGAAGCTCTCGGGAGGTGGCAGGAATGAGGTGGGCAGGCAGTTTGCAAGACCAGCTGGCTTCTTGGTGCCCACCGAGTTGGCCGGTTGGCTGGAGTTCAAGGGTGGGGACTGAGGGGCATCAAGTCTCTTCTGCTTGGCCAAGTCAGCCAGCGCGGGGACGGGAGTGGCGCGGTCATCGGGAATATCAAAACTGTTGGCGAATTCCAGGGGGGGAGGCAGTGGCTCTGTAAAAAGAAAATCTTCGTCCAAGTCCACGGAGGCCAGAGGTGGGGGAGGGATTCGGAATGGCAAGACAACCGCTTCCTCCACGGAGCCGGCCGCCACCATGGCTCTGCCGGGCGTGGCGGCCGGCTCGGGGGCAGCGGAGAGCTGTAAAGCACCTTCAGTCTCTGAGATGCTTGGCAGCTCGGACGGCAAGTGGTCTGGCTGCATCTCCGCCTGCGCTGTCTGGTCCTCCTCCTCCAGGGAGCCGCCAGGCTTGGCAGCATCAGCGGTGTGGACCATGAGCAGCCCGGCCGACCTCTGCTGGGCCGTGTCCACAATGGTGATGAGCATGTTCTTGTCATCGCCCTTCCGCGCTCGGCCCGCCTCGGTCTCGTACTTGTTCTCTGTCTCCTGCCGCCGCAGTGGGCCCCGGGCACTCTGCCGGCTGACTGGCGGGAAGGCTGGCTCCATGCTGGGCCGCATTTTGGTGTCGATGTAGAGGGGCTTGTTGAGGTCGGCTTTCGGGGCCTCCCCCTTGGGCCCCTGCTGCGACTCCTTCATAGCCCGGTCCCTGGCGGACAGCGCCAGGGCCAGCGGGGAGCTGGGGTCGAGCAGCCTCCCTGTGAGCGGGTGGACGTAGTTCTCGGGGCTGCTCTCGGGCCCCTTCACTTTGGACATGGGATTCGGCGCCTTCCCGGCCTCGCCCGGAGTGCCAGCCTCGCCCCCACCAGCAAAGTGGTTCTCGGGCTCCCTGGGCGCTGCCCCCGGCGTGGGCAGCACTAGCTGCTCGGTGACATCCTCGCTGCCAAACTCGCCCTCCTCCTCGGGGAGCGTGGAGGCCTGCGTCCTGGGCGCGGGCGGCCCCAGCCCCACGTCTTCATCCCCCAGGTCCGTGGAGAGGAAGGCCGGGGAGTTCCTCCGGGCCTCCAGCCTCTTCTCCCGGTCACGCACAGCCCCGGCAATGGCGGCAGCGAAGGGGCTGCTGGTGCCCAGGCCGTCGTCTGGCCGCAGCTGCCCGGGCTGGTCGGGGGCCTGCGGGTCCGCCTCCACGCTGCTGCCCTGACTGCTCTTGCCGCTGCTGCTGGTGGAGGGCTCCTTGACGATGATGGTGGGGATGGGGATGGAGCAGGTCTTCTCAGGGCTGCCTTCCACGTTGCACTGCTTCACCAGCATGCCCTTGCGCCGCGCGGGCTTGGCCGGCACGTACACGGCCCTGCTGGCCACCTTGCCCACCTCCGAGTACGGGTTCTCGGGCATCTGGCCCCGCCTGCTGCGGAAGCTGGCCGGGGTGGCGGCGTTGCGGCCGTACAGATCTTCCGAGTCCAGCGAGTACCGGTCGAGCTCTCGCCTGTAGTACACACCCTTCTCGCGCATCGTGGTGGCCACCGTGTCGGACCGGGCGGCTGCCGAGACTTTGGCAGCGGGATTCTGGTTAAACGCGGGCTTGATGGTCCCGTAGACGCGAGGCGTCGGGGACTGGGGGCAGTTGTACACGGTGGGGGAGGGTGGCGGCGGAGTCGGGGGCACAGACTGGGGCGGAGGGGGGATGTCCTCGGAGGTGTCGGGCATGGACAGGCTTCTGGTGAACTTGAGCATCGGAGGAGTCAGAAACTGCCGCTCTTCCTCCGTTATGCCTGCAGACAGACACGAGGGTTAGTCCTCAGCCGTGGCCGCCACGGCGACTCCAGCTGCGTCGGTCCGGGGAGTGTGCTTCTGCCACGTCCACACGCACACCGAGACAACCGACACTACACAAACACAACACAAGCCACGATGCCAGGGGAGTGGGGTGAGTTCCCGGCTTGTTCAAGGCAAGAGAACAGAGCAGGAGGAAGTCACAGGGTGCGGTGGGGGGTGTGTAGCCTGTGTCTAGACCCGTGTGAGTGACCCCTGTATCTGTGTGCCTGCGGGTCAGCACGGGGCCTGGGCTGGGTCAGGAGGCTTGGCCCAGACCCTGGGACGGGGGCATTGGGCCCTGGCCTTGGGTCTTGAGGCCTGGGGCGATTGTCCACTACCCATCTGAAGTGAGGGCTGAGGGTGCAAGGGTCCAGGTGACACCTGCATGTACCTGTGTGACATGGGACGTGTAGAGCCACTGAGGGCTCAGAGGGTGGCCATTGCTCCCACCCATGAGCAGGGCGCCTGCCCGATCATGCTGCAAGCAGGTGCTGGCCTCCCCTGGTGGTCTCCCAGAGCACAGGAACCCGTTCTGCTGCTCAACTTAACTTGGGAGATGGTGCTAGGCGTCCTTGGCGGGGAGGCTCTGAAGGACGGCTATGGGTTGGGGGGAGCGCTGATAAAGGGCATTGTGGCTCTAACACGTCCTGGAGGGGACGGAACCAGACCTTCTCTATAAGCAAAGCTGCCAACCCAAGTGGGCAGAGTTCTCAAGGCCTGCATGGGCCCTCAGGGTCATTGGGGTGCTCTAGCTCTGGCCCACCTAAACTCGGGGCTGATGTGCAGGCTGTTTCAGCCCACCTGATGGGCACCAGGGCTGGGTCCTGCAGACTTGCCGCAAGCCCAGTGGAGCTGACCCAAGTGAACCACTTGGGTGTTGCATGTTCCCACAGTGGCGGGGGTTCCAGGCTCCTAGGCTTGGCAGGAGCCCACCGGCCGCCTGCCTGAGTTCTGTGTGTGTTGGCGTGTGTGACTTTAACACAGACATGAAAACGTCCACAGGGTGCGGTCTGGGGGAAGGTGTGCAGGAAGACAGACAGACACAAAGTGCCTAGTGTCTAATGCCATGGGCATGCAGGGGTCCTGGGGGAGCAAAACGTGTCACTTCACATCCAGGAAAGTCCAGTGACACACTACAGGAACTCGTCCCGCCGGGAATCACTGTTCCATAAGGGTATTCCAAAATCCACAGCCCCCTCGAGGGGTAATTTGGTTCTGAAAGGCTCGCCTCACTGGCCACCCAGGAGGCATGGTTTAAGAATACGCCTTATGGAGTAGCGTGGGTCACATTCAGGTACGGATTCCGGACCGCAAGGATCACTAACCTGTTAGAAAGATTCTGCTGTCTGACAGGAGGAAATGAGCCATTATTAACCAGGTCGCAAGCCAGTCACGCACTCAGTTTATACGCCACCAGTACTGCCCGGGCCCTGAGCTCGCTCGCTGGGTCACCGCGGACGCCACAGCGCCAACAGCTCATTGGTTACTGCACGCTGCCACCCTCCTGAAACCAACCAGCCACGCGCCAGGCCTGCGGCGTCGCAAAGTGGGTCCAGCCCACGGAGCCGCGTCCCCTGGGGGGGGCCCAGGGTGCAAGCAGCCACCACAGGTGCTCTGCCCTGTGGGTACTCTCCAGGTGGCCCGCCCCCCGCCTGTGTCCCACCACCGTGGCCGTGCACTGGTGGGAATTTACAAGGGAAAGCAAGGCTGGACTCTCACGAAGCCACGCTCTGAGGGGCCCTAGTTGACAGGAGTCACTGTGACGTCAGCAGGAAGGCTGGGCCAGGACATGTTCGGCAGTGCTGTTACGTCAGCATTCGATACCTGACCGCCCATCCTCCGACAGATGCCCCTGGAGCTCATGCTACAAAACGTGGCGGCTGCGCGTCCCTATGGGCCAGGTGAGCGCTGAGTGGCCTGCCCAGGGTGTGGTGGGGGAGCTGGCCCGGCCTGCCCCCATCTGCCCCCCCTCCTTCCCCACACAGGGGACCCCATCCCACTTCCCGCTGATACTGCCACAGATAGCTGGCCAGACTGGAAAACCACCTGGATTTGGCACCCACTGTGGGAGGGACGTGTTAAGCCACTCGGGCATTCAGATGGCTGCCTGGTGGGTGAGGCCAGGGGCCGCCCTCTGGTGGGAGTGCCTGCTGGGGCAGCTGCCAGGCAGAAAGCCGGGCAGCCATGGCGTGGACCCTGGGGCGGCCCTCCCAAAGGGCTTTGAGAGCTACAATCAAAAGCTGTGGGGCGACGCCTCTGCTGCAGGCTGCTTCTTACCTATGGATTTCTGCCTTCGCATCGTACCTCGAGGGATGCCCAGGAACGGGCCCTTTGGGCTCCCGGGCACCGTGGGCGTCATCACTGCGATCCCTTGGCGTTCATACACCGACTGCAATCAGAGCTCGTGTGAGGCGAGGCGCCAGGGGAGACCCACCGTACTGCGGCTCCGGGCCCGTCCCCGGCCTCCGTCTGAGACCGAGGGGAACCCAGAGCTCCGCCCCTGCCGTCCCTGGCCCCCTCAGCACCAGCCTCCGGCCCTGATGAACCCAAGCACGTTGGGGAGCCGTAGCCGGACACATTCATCGGGTGAGCTGGGCACTCGGGTGTCTGACCGGGCCCAGGACTGACGTTTTGCAGGAGGGAACAGGGCAGTGGACGGGTGGGGTCCGACGTGGGCCTAGAACCCGGCCCCCACGCACGGTAGGACCTAGGCTCAGCCCTCAAGTTGGAGTCCCTGGGAGAGGGGGATGGCGGCCCCAGCCGGGTGAGTGGCGGGTGAGGTACTGATGAGGGACGCGTGGTCCACGGGCAGTGAGGGAGCCAGGAGGTCGGGGCACGAAGGTTGAGTTCAGGGGCGGGGGCTCACAGTAGGCCACCACTGCCGCCCCTCCTCCCCTGGAAGGTCAGCGCGAGGAGCCGCCACCTTGGAAACAAGCCCACTGGTGGCAGCTCCGATCCCTTCATTGCTCAGAGCCGCTGGGTCCCTGTTGGGGAGTGAAGACGGCTGGCTGGCCACCCCTGTTCACGCTCGGGGAGGGCAGCTCAGAGAACGAGCGGACACTGACGCTCAGTGCAAAGGTGAGCTGTCCAGCAAGCTCTGTGATGAGTGTGCTGCCCCGACATCTCGGGGCCGAGACGCCACCTCACCAGGCCCTGACACCTGTCGCTCTGTGTCTCTCCTCCACAAGCTGGGGACTGCAGAAGCCACTTGGGGCCCTGGTCTCGGGGGCGGGGGGGGCCCACATAGGCTGTGCAGGGTCAGAGAGGATTTGGGACAAGGTGAGGTCCATAGCAGGGCTGGGGTCAGAGCCGGGGACGGGGTAGGAGGCAGGGATGGGGGTGTGTGGGGGCTAGAGGGAGGGGCCCACCAGACCAGGGACAGGGCAGGAGGCAGGGGTAGGGGTACGTTAGAGGGAGGGGACCCCTGGAAGAGGGGACTGCAGGGGCACAAGGGCAAGTGCTTTCCTTGTCATTGTTGACACGTGTGTGGGTTTTCACATATATTACACAAAACTAACATCAAATGTGTGGCTTTTAGAGCGATTACAGGCTGTAAGACGAGATGAAACACTGAATCAACTTGAAGTTGATTCCAGGGAAGTTACTGGGTCAAAGAACCGAGTCCTTGGTGCTGCTGCTGATGAACGTGCCTGGCCGCCAACGGAAAGGTTGGTGGCCACCCAGAGGTGCCTCCAAAGAAAGGACTGGCAATCTACTGAAAAGTCAGCCCATGATGATCCCGTAGGGGCAGTTCCCCTGTGACATACTCGGGGGACCAGGGGTCAACACACACACACGGGGGACCAGGGGTCAGCACACACACACGGGGGACCAGGGGTCAACACATACACACGGGGGACCGGGGGGGCAGAGTCGACTCCACAGCTACTGGTGTAAAGTCAGTTCTACACACGGGGGACCGGCCCCAGACACCAAGAGTTGTGGAGGGATGCAGCTCGGCCCCCCACCCTTCTTCACTCTCTGCTCACTCAAGACCACCCAAGGAAAGTGGTCACAGCCGGGCTGAGCCAGGCAGCCTGGTGTACGCAGTGGAGGCCTGAGGCTGACGGTCACCTGGGCTCTCAGCGAGGCCACCTTCTGTCAGGCTCAATGTTCGTGTGGAGGCCGCCTGCACTGGACAAGGGTGGCCTCTTCCATCTGGACAGAACCCCAGGGGCCCACAGGGCTCTTCACACACATGACTTCACCAGGGGACAGGGAAGACGACCTTGAGGCTCAGGGAGGCTCAGGGACCAAGCTGAGGTCATACCAGGCGACAAGTGGCTCGGCTGAGCCAGGTCTGTATCCCATCCTCATCCCGGGTCTGTGCTGGGCCGTGGTGCCCTCATGGCCACTGGGTTTGGGCCCATGTCTGCAGAACGTGGATGCAGGAGCCACAGCCACCAAGACCAGCCACCTGCGCACTGCGGGCCCATCCCTGGGAACACTCCCCACTTAGCCAAGGTCCCCCCCAGCTTCCTGCGCCCCCCCCAACTCACGTTCAGGTCGGAAACAGAGGGGAAGCACCGGCTGGTTGGCCGCTGTTTGATGGTGGCCACCCTGGACTCCACGGCCACGTTCTCGGCGGCCCGAGGCAGCTTGGAGGCCGGAATGATCTCCTCAGGCTTGTCTGCAATGAAGTGGGGTTCAGGTAGAACAAGGTAGGCCTTTTGGGGGGTGCCAGGCATTCCCCGCCTGAGCCCTGTGCACACTCTTCACGCGGCTTCCCTTCTGGCCCCATGCACACCCCGGGGGCTTTGGGGTACAGAGGCCCCAGGCCCCCTCCAAAAACCCTCACTGGGAGGGGTGACAACAACACAGATGGGAGGAACCCATCAGCAACACAGACTCCTTCCCCCAGGACACGCCAGGCACATGCCTGAGCACGTGACAACCGGTGGCTTATCCCGAGAGCCCTTTCTCTGGTGTGGTCACTGTTGTGACGTGGGGGGTCGTTCTTGGGTTGTTAACTGTGACCAGTACTTGGATCATTTGCGGTTTCCCGAGGGACTGGGAGACAGCACTCCTGTGCGACACACACTGTCGCCCACACCCGGGTGCAGGCGAGGGCCCTGGCCCCCTGCAGTGGTACCACATCTGCTGCTGTTTCTTATCCCTAAGATTTGCGTGAAATCCATTCATCTGCTGCCTCGGCCTTTCTGACGTGTCCGTTCAGTGAGGGGGCTGCTCAGCCTCCAGGAAGAGACTTTGTTTTAAACTGTGGCGGAAACACACAGCAAGGCAGCAGCTAACCCCACCGCTCCCCCACCCGCAGCCTGGTGGCACGGCAGCTTTCCTCAGAAAGCCGGGGATCAGTTACAAGTGATCCCTGAAAAGTGGCGTCAACTGCCACGAAAGCATTTGAAATAAAAACAAGCAAACCCTGGAAAAGGAAGGCCGGCCTCGGCCGTGTGTTCAGGCTCAGGGTGTGTTTAGGGTGATGAGAAGCAGGGACCCCAACTCTCATAGACCCACAGGATCAGAGCCCCCCAGTGAGGCCTGGGCACGTGCATTTTGAAAGCAGGGCCAGTTTGCGTCGTCTTTGGTTTAGGATGTGAGACGGTGACCCTGGGAGAAGTAGGCCTTCCGGAACATTCCCAGCCTGAGGCTTTCTAGGCCGGCTCCAGCTGTCATCAGGGTCTGGTGGCTTCACTGGGGTCATGTGCGCCCAGACCCCGAGCTCTGAGGCCGTGGGAGGAGACCACCTTCAGAGCCTGAAGCAGCTCCATGTGAGAGGCAGCCTGGACAGTGGGCCGGGAGGGACGTGGCTGGTCACGGGCTGCCCTGGGCACCTGGGCCTTTGGGCACGCCACCCTGCAGCACAGGCCCGCCACAAAAGTGCTGACCTCACAGAGGGCCCCAAACAAGGCGGACCACAGAGTTGGGACGGTGTGTGTGCTCGGGACTCACGTGGACCCAGAGCCCACGGAGTTGGGCACTGAGCCGGTGCCCCCAAACGGAAGGCCCCACCTCAGGCCTAACAGCAGCACACACATACAGGCCTCCGTAGTTCTCTGCAAACTACGGCCCTCAGGCCAAATCCTGCCCTTGCCTGCTTTTGTATGGCCCTTGGCGCAGTGCCTAAGGCACTTGACTAC
>NW_006921831.1:1147664-1154193 GCF_000298275.1 Orycteropus afer afer
GGGATGGCATGAGCACCAAAAAGCCCCGACTTGACGGCACACGGCCTCTGACTCCCGGTGGCACCTGGTGTGTCAGAGTGGAACCGTGCTCCTTGGAAACAATGGCTGGCTTTCCAGAAGCCGATGGCCAGGCCTCTCTTCCAAGGCACACCCCCAGTTTTCCAGTTAGCGGCTGAGTGCGTCCACCATCCACCGTCCAGGGAGTCCTATGGCTGCGAGGCCTGAAACAGTCTCTCTCCAGCCCTTTACAGAAAGGAGCTGCCTGAGTCTAGACCATCATAGGTTTACCAACCAGCAAAACGCGGAGGAATTCAGGTAGAAGCCAGGAGGGAAGGCCTCGCCTCGTCTTTCTGCACAGGCTCTTGCCCGTGACACCGGGTGCTGTCGATGGGCTCCCACTCAGGACGAAATGTCGCCCACCGTGCACCATCTTCCTGATCCCATGAGCGCACTATCGTAGCTCTCGTCTGTCTGTCTCATGGAGGTTCGCCTCATTTCACTGGCCCTCTGCCAACCGTGACGTCCTTCCTGGTGCCATGTGAGTCCATGAGCCAAGGCATGAGCACAAGTCCTCCTTAGTCTAGAGAGGCTCGTGAGGGTGTCTGTCCCATCACAGCCAAGTCCACCAGCCCCGTCCCACTGCCCCTGCCCCTCCCATCCCGTTCAGCCCTGGCTGTTCTCCTCTTCACTCCCTGTCCCAGGATTGCTGGGACCCACGTTGCTGCTCCTGGTTCTTCTCGACTTGATGGCACCTCCTCCTTGGGGGCATCTCCTTGCCCTCCGTGGATATTGGGGACACCGGCGAATCACTGGGGATTCTCAGGCAAGGAAGACACCCGCTGTCCTCAGTCTGCAGATGCTGTCTCGTAGCCACCATCAGTGCCATCACCTCCCCTGGGTCAACTCCCAGACTCCTGGGCCCAGTTCTCAGAGCCAGGCTGCTTCCTGCCCACCTCTGTCCCTTTGCTGGGACCCCAGCTGCCCTCGCTGCCGTGATGTGCTGGCTCCCTGTGCCTTGAGCCCGCGCTCAGCTGCCGCCCTTGCACATCGAGCCTGAGGTCCTGCTCACACGTGTCCCGTGTGGTGGGCAGTGAGGCTGCTTCTGTGTAAGTCTCCCTCTGCCCCGACCCCATGGCTCACACTGGGCTGACCTCTGTGGTGCTAGCAGGGGGGCCTCTGCGCGGCGGTGCCTGCTCCACCTGCCTGCACTAGCAGCCGGGACGGACGGACCTGGCTCGCTTGGGGTCTGGAAGCTGAGCCTGCCCGGGCGCTGCCTGGTTTGGCTGTGGGCGGAGGCTGGACCACAGGGCACAGAAATGCTTCCCCCAGGGCTGGCGGTGCATCTCACAGGTGCCCTGAAGTCCTCCTGACGGACACTGCTGAGCCCGAGCTCTCCTTGGGCGAGGAGCGGACGCACGCCAGTGGTCACCGTGGGAAAGCCGGCCTGGCCCTGCCCTGACCGTGTGGAGGTGACAACCCCGAGTGGCAGCTGCCCAGAGCCTCCAGAATGGAAGCTGATGCCACCAAGATAGGAGGCTCGAGGTGCGGGGAGGGCCTGGCCACGTGGGGCTCTGAGGGGCCACGACAGGAGCCCAGCCGGCCCCTGCCACACAGCTGCACAGGGTGAAGGCTTCTCACGGACTTGGGGTGCTGTACCGTGGAGGTGCTGTAGGGCAGGGGCCCGGGCAGTCCTCATCAGCACAGTGTGGGCACCTTCCTGCCCTCCGGCCCAACTGCTGGGCTTCTCAAGCTCCGTGGCCATGGGGTCCGTGTCCAGGGGCTCGGGAAGCCACGCCCCAGGGGAGGGGCTCAGGAAGCTGTGCCGGGTGGGAGGCGGCCTTGGCAAGGCTCAGACTCCGCACAGCCATCCTTGAGTCCCAAACCGCTGCAGGCGGTGTTGGGGGCACGTGGGGGTGAGGGCTCAGCCCCCCGGTGGCTCGGCTCTCCTGCGATTTTGTGACAGAACACGGGTCTGTCCCTTGGAGACCAACACAGTCCTGAGGGGCTGGTCACTGTCCTGGACGCCCTGCCCGAGATCTCAGCACAGCCAGAAGGAGCGGGCAGCACACTTGGACGGGGGGCCCTGGGCACGCGGCCGGCACACTGAAAATGCACGTTGAGGGACTGCTGTGTATGCCTAACGCTGAGGCGTGACCCTCAGTCATCCACAGGGACTTGCTGGTAGGGAAGAGGTCCCCTGCTGCAGAGAGAACAACTGAGTCCGAGATGGGTGAGGTCACGCAGGGGACAACGTGCAGGGCACGGTGTAGGGCCAAGGCTGGCTTGCCTCACACTCATGTCTGTGTGACCATCAGGCCAACACCCAAGGGCCAGCCCCCTGGTGACATCTGGGAGCTAAGTGCATATCTGGCCAGTGGATAAGCAAGGAGGGGGCCCTGGACATGAAGGCCCCCCGGCCACATTCACACTGTCCCCTGGGCGAGCTTTGACTCTGGTAATTGATCGCTGCCCGCCTGGCCCACGGGCCACCTGCTCTTTGCTTTCCACCTTCCCTCCCTGACCCACTCCCAGCCTGTGCCCTTTTGAACCAGAACACATGACAGTCATGTGACCCTTGAAGGTTACTGATTGCCTTCAATTCAGAGCCGAGTCAACGTGTGAGTCACTCCCTGGGGCCAGGGCTTCTGGTCCCTGGGCCACGCTGACGGGGAGCCCAGGCCTCACCTGGGACCCTGCTCTGCCATCTTGGGCCCAGAGGTGGTGTTTACTTGTACGAGACCAAGAGGCTGCTGCTCCTGCTCACCATTCTGGGCTCATGTGGGTGACTCTCATCGCAAAAGCCCAGAACTGGGGCTTGACCGATTCAGGACCCGGACCAGGAGGCCTGGTGTGTCCAGCCCCCAGTGGTTTGAAGCGAAGGACTGGGGCATGGAAAACAGCCCCACAGATGCACTTGAAAACCAGCACCTCGAAAAAGCCAGCCACCCAGAGGGAGCGAGTAGCTGGACCTGTGGGCTCGGGACCATGGTCGCACGGGACATCAAGCTCAACTGGCATAACACACTACACAAAAAACATTGTTCCACATTCTACTTTGGCGAGTAGTGACTGGGATCTTAAAAGCTTGCAAGCAGCCATCTAGATGCAACGATGGGTCTCTCCTCGTCCAGAGCAAAGAATGAAGGAAACTAAAGACACATAGAAACAGTCAGTCCAGGGGACTGGTACACCATGCGATCCTCAGCCTATACAACTGTGAGACAAGAACTAGATGGTGCCCAGCTACCACTGTCAACCACTCGGAGGGGGATCTGTGTAGGAGATCCTGGATAGAGGGGGAGAACAATGTGGAACAAAACTCAAAATCGTTAAAAAAAAGTGACCAGGTTTGCTGGTCTGATAAGAGCCTGATGGAACCATTGAGACTATGGCCCCCAGCTGCCCTTCAGGTCTGGAATTGAACCCACTCCTGTGGCTTCCAGCCAAACAAAAGACAGGCATAGGAGCTGAACATTTCCATTAGGAAATCCTTGAAAGATCAATCATGGGAGAAGAGAAGGGCTGTGTATGCACAGGGAGATAGTTTGGGGGGCAAGAGTACATG
The DNA here is from genome assembly GCF_000298275.1 of Orycteropus afer afer. Lineage (NCBI taxonomy): Eukaryota > Metazoa > Chordata > Mammalia > Tubulidentata > Orycteropodidae > Orycteropus > Orycteropus afer. Next base: position 1,151,230 of record NW_006921831.1, read on the forward strand.
GGAGGGAAGGACACGGGAAGAGGTAACTATGGAGAGGAAGTGGGAGGAAAGCTATTGCACTGGGGGAGATTGCAGTCAAGGTCACGAGACAAAGTGTATGTGAACTACTGTATGGAAAGTGAATTTGCTCTGTAAACTTTCACCCAAATCACGATAAAAATTAAAAAAGAAAAAAAAAGCCACTGCCTAACAGTGATTAGATGAAGACATGCCCCAAGTGACCCTGCAGTTTAACTTTCAAAGATGACGTGGGTTCTTTTTACAGACCAGGGAATGCTTTTGCCAGTAAACTGCACACTTCCGAGTATCAGGGTAGCACGTGCACAAGATGGAGAGTAAGGGGCTGTCAGACACGTTTGGGGTCACGTGCCTCTTTCCACAGAGGTAGTCAATTTGATTCCTATGAATTCCATTTGGCAAAGTCCACATGTACAGATGCCATTTATGTCATTGAAAAAAGTATTCGCAATGTAAGCTATCGGTCTTACAAAATTCTACCATGTGCTCTCTGGCATCCTTTCTGTCACCAAGGCCATATTTTCCAGCTACCCATGATTCTTTGTTACCAACTTTTGCATTCCAATCACCAATAATTATCAATACATCTTGATTGCATGTTTAGTCAATTTTAGATTGCAGGCGTTAGTAAAAATCTTCAATTTCCTCATCTTTGGCTTTAGTGGATGGTGCATAAATTTGAATAATAGTTGTATTAACTGGCCTTCCTTGTAGGTATATGGATATTATCACTGACAGGCTTGTACTTCAAGACAGATCTTGAAACATCCTTTGTGATGATGAATGCCACACCATTCCTCTTCAATTTGTCATTCCCAGCATAGTAGATCATATGGTTGTCCGATTCAAAATGGCCCAAACTGGTCCATTTCAGCTCACTAATGCCTAGGACATCAATCTTTATGCATTTCATTTCATTTTTGACAACTTCCAATTTTCCTAGATTCATACTTTGTACATTCCGTGTTCCGATTATTAATGGATGTCTGTGGCTGTTTCTTCCCATTTTGAGTAGTGCCGCATTAGCAAATGGAGGTCCCCAAAACTTTACTTCGTCCACGTCATTAAGGTCAACTCTACGCTGAGAAGGCAGTTCTTCCCCAGTCATATTTTGAGGGCCTTCTGACCTGAGGGCCTCATCTTCCGGCACTACGTCAGGCAATGTTTCAGGGCTATTCATCAAATTTTCTAGCAATAGATCAGACAGTGCTTCACTGCTCTTCATAAGGTTTTCACTGCCCAGTTCTTAGAGAAGTGGATGGCCCCTTCCTTCTTCCGAGTCTGAGTCTGGAAGCTCTGCTGAAACCTGTCCACCATGGGTGACCCTGCTGGTATTTGAAACACCTGTGGCAAAGCCTCCAGCCTCACTGCAACGTGCAAGCCACCGCAGTCCAACACACTGACAGATGAGTGGTGGCCTTGAGGAGGGAGGGCCCCAAATGGTGGTGTGAGAGCAACCCAGCCGTGAAGGGAGCTCAGACCGACAGGAACCCTCGCGACACCCCCTCTCCCCAGGTAAGACAGGGACCTTCTTGGGCATTCTGGTTCCAGTACTCTGGGGCTTCGTTGCCCATGACCACGCTGCTAGCCCAGACCCCAGGCATGAGAGGGCACTCTCCTGTGCCCCCGACACGCCCCTGACCTTCTCAGGGCTCTCCCAGGGCTCCTGACACGGCCAGCCAGGCTGGAATTGAGTCTCTCAGGTCCTTCAGCTTTGGGGTCATCAGATTCCCACTGAGGTCGCAGGGTCAGCATCAGGGTCAGAGGCCATCTGGGCCCTGGCCTTCCTCTCACTGCACCTGTCCCCCATGATCTGAGTTCATGCTTCTGCTGCCCTCTCTGTGGGAGCGGGGCTCCTGCTGGGGCTGGGGGTGTGCGTGGCGGAGAGCAAACTACAGGGTTTTCCCTGTGATATGTCTTCCAAAAGGAAAACACACGCTTTGGAAGCATCACGTGCTCAGACAGACAGGAGCCGCACGCACCATGTCATCAACTGGCCTGCCTCTCGCTTCCATCCCCCAGGGAGGTGGCCGCTTCTGTTCACAGAGACGGGCAACAAGCAGGGAGCAGCGATGGTGCTCACCTGGTCACCCGGGCTCTGGCCCGATCCTCCCAGCCAGGGGCCTCCCGGGCACGGGGTCTGTGCCGTGGTCTGAGCAGCCTCCTGGGATCAGGCGCCCCCTAAGCCACCCCCCTGCCAGCCACCCTCTGGCCAGACCTGCTGCTGCCTGAGACCGAGACTGCCCCAGTGCCCTCACTGTGCATGGTGAGTTCGCAGTACCCCCCCCCCAAGCACTCAGTGAAGGGCCTCTGGGACCCAGAAGCGCAGCCCAGGCGCCGTGGTGGCCCGCCCAGTTTCAGGCCAGCAGGGCGGAGCTGGGCCTTCCGGCTGTCTGCTCACAGGATCCACTCTCCTGCTCCATGCGGCCTCTCTGGGGTTTGAAGGGTGCTTCCTTGGACACTGGACAGTCCGGCTCAGGACCTGCTGCAGGGGGACACTGGCAGTGGCATTGCCACACACCAACCACGTGCTGGGCACGCAGCCCCACATGCACTGGGAAGATGGAGGCTCCGAGTGGCAGGACCACCAGGCGGGGAGGGGGAGCTCCCCGTGACCTCCAGGTCTGCGCTCGCTGTCATGTGGGATGGGTGTGTCCCCTTGGTCCCAATGTGGGGTCTTCCTGCTCGCACATCAACCTTCTGTTCCATCGGGGGGGGGATGGACCGGGGGTGGGGCCTGAGTCGGATCTGCTCCAGGTCTCTCTGCTGTTAACCGAGGATGGCCGTGTAGACCCGCCACCGCAAGGCCGGGAGGCGTCTGGAGGGTGGCCGTGTAGACCCGCCACCGCAAGGCCGGGAGGCGTCTGGAGGGTGGCCATGTAGACGTACCACCACAAAGCTGGGAGGCGTCTAGAGGATGGCCGTGTAGACCCGCCACCGCAAGGC
>NW_006921831.1:1154293-1158195 GCF_000298275.1 Orycteropus afer afer
CCGCAAGGCCGGGAGGCGTCTGGAGGGTGGCCGTGTAGACCCGCCACCGCAAGGCCGGGAGGCGTCTGGAGGGTGGCCGTGTAGACCCGCCACCGTAAGGCCGGGAGGCGTCTGGAGGGTGGCCATGTAGACGTACCACCACAAAGCTGGGAAGCGTCTAGAGGATGGCCATGTAGACCCGCCACCGCAAGGCCGGGAGGTGTCTGGAGGGTGGCCGTGTAGACCCACCACCACAAGGCCGGGAGGTGTCTGGCTGCTGCAGGCGCTCCTCAGGGGGCAGAGTGCATGGCACTGGGTGGGTGTGACCAGTTCCGAGTCCATGCTCTTCTCTCTGACAGCTGACGGCTTTCCGTGGCGGCTCTGGGACAGCAGCAGGGCCCTGGGGTACCCTAGGTGAATGCCTTCCTCAAGAGGTGCAGGGGCTGAAACCAGGAGCTGGGGTGTTAGCCTCGGACGAAGGAAGTCCTTACAAAAACGGTATTCCATCAAACTCATCAAGACCGATGCTAGACGTCCCACAGGATCTTCCCAGACTGCCACTGGGGGTGGCGGTGCAGGCTTGGGGTGCTCTGAGCACAGGTGGCTAGCAGGGCCTGTGTCTAGGGAGCCGGTTGGCAGAGTACAGAATTGGAGCCCCAGGACCCAAGTGCTCCTGCGTTGGGCCCCAAGAGCCAGCCCCTTTCACTGTAATGTTCGGGGCTCTGAGCCGTGCCTTAGGGCCAGTGCAGCAGGGCCCCTTCCCACCCGCCTGGGAGAAGTGGCTTAGCACTGGAATTGACAGGGTGAGGCCATTGTCTCCACAAGTGAGACACATCCAAGAACAAGGCCTGGCCGTGGGGGCCACACACAGTCTGTGTGTCAGCAATGCCCACCCTCCTGACTTAGCCCCGCTTAGCCCAGTGGAGGAGGGCTTCCTGGGAGCTAAGGACAGCTGCTGACTGACAGGGGGCTGGGGGTCAGGATGCAGGCCTGCTGTGCCCCGTGCCAAGTGTCCAGTCACCGGGCCTCTGCCCATCTGCACCTCCAGGCCAGGCAGGGGAGCTGAGGACACACATGGCAATGGGCCGCTCAGTCCCCATAGGCGTGAGCCTTGCAGCTTAGACTCTGTGCTGCCCGCTAGGCGAGGCAGGCCTGGCTGTGACCCTGGGCCTAGACCCTGCGGGCATCAAAGCCATGATGTAGACACCACCCTCCGGAGACATGGCACACGCTGGGAGAAACCACAGACGAGAGAAGCAAAGCAGACAGACAGACTCAGGGACATGTGTCTGGGTGCAGCAGGGCCCGGGACAGGAAGAGACAACACGGTTCACGGAACAGTCTAGACCATGCCGACGGACACGGGGGCTCCTCTCCCCGAGGCGTGAGGGGCACGAGGCAAGGACAGACACTTGTACTTCCCTTACCCTTCTTCTTCCGGACGGAAGCTTGTGGACAGAGAGGGGAGCTGTGAGTCACCCGTGGCGGCGGCACGTGGCCACAGCCTCATCTCGGGCCACTCTGGGGACAGGACAGCCTCAGCAAGCAGGCTGGGACAGGTGGCATTTGGGGGGGCCAAAGGTGGAGGGGGGTGCTGGGGCCGAGGGCTCCTAGAAGGGGCTGGCAAACAGTGGCAAACAGCCACAGCTCCGGAACCATGGGGCCATGTGCCTCCTCTCCACCTGGCCTGCAAATCCTGGCTCTACCTGGTGGGAGGGTCGGGCGGGTTTTTGGGGCTCTGTTCTTAATTAGCACCTCTGCCAGCGCCTTGCCAAAGTGGATGATGGGTGTACAAGGACGAGTGTGAATGGACGCCAGGCCACTGGGGAGGCAGCCACGGAGCCCCATGGCCAGGGGTGTTCACTGTAGCCATGAGACTTGGGGGCTCAGGAGACCCCGGGCCCCCCCTCTTGTCTGTTGGTTAAGTGGATGCTCACGAGAGCCCCTTTTCATAAAAAGGGACTTGCCTGCTGGGGCTGGACTCCCCGGGGCCCAGACAGACCCTCAGGGAGCTGGCCAGGAGGAAAGCCACGTTTTCCTCGCAGGTGGCACCTGCGGCCCAGAGGTGCTTCCAGACCCTGTTTTAGGAGACAAGGTGCAGGCACACCGAGGGGCTGGGAAGGGGCGGGCCAGTTCTGGAGGGCGGGGCATTGACTGGTTCCTGGGGGCGGGGCACCGACTGGTTCCCAGGGACGGCGGTGGGGGGGGGATCTTCTCATTCCTGGGGCAGGGGATTGACTGGTTGCCAGGGATGGGGGGATCGACTGGTTCCTGAGGGCGGGGGGTCAACTGGTTCCCAGGGATGGGGGGATTGACTGGTTCCTGGGGGCGGGGAGATCTGCTGGTTCCCAGAGGCAGGGGATCCACTGGTTCCTGGGGGGCAGCCTCACAGCAAAGACACTGTTTGTTCTCTAGAGGACTGACACCTCAGTGACCCCCCCCCCAAGATTCCAGACATGGACACCAGGGTGGATGAGGGGCCCCTGGCCTTCCCATTATAGGCTGGGCTCAGGTGAATACAATGTCAGTCAGACAGAGCCGGGCTCAGATCCTAGTCCTGGTGGCAGGCCTTGGGTGACATGCTTACCCCTTTCTGCTGAATGCGCCCAGGTCCTGCAGGGCTGAGCAGTCTCTTAGCTACTTCCTGTCCCTCAGGGCTCTGTGCTCTTCCCCGAGACACTCCTCGGTGCTCTGGGACTCTTCAAGATGATGCTTAAGGGCCCACCCAAGGCTCAAACACCACCCAGCACTGTACTGGCCAGGTATGCTGGACCCCTTCTATGGCCAGATCTGGAGTCTGTTCCCTGGAGACCTTTGGCCCGGAGCCTTAAACCTGGCAGGCAGAATGGCCCACCCTCCCGAGATCCTTTCCAAGGACAAATGCTCGGGTCTGAGCTGCGTGTTGGGCCTGGGGCCGAGTGGATGCTGGTGGGGTCCCCTAGACAGCAGAAGGGGCTGTTTCGGGGACACCGTGGGGAGCTTACCTTTATCCACTAGTGAGAGGCCCAAAAATTCAAAACAAAACAATGTTAGATAAGCCGAGAAGACGGAACGGCCACACCAGTCCCAGCACCCCCGGGCCAGCACACGTCTTACAGAGGCTGCCTACCACCAAAGAGGCACACACATGCAGGCGTCATGCATGGCGCTCGGCGCATGGCACAGTGACGGCGGTGGGGTGCGGGCACAGCGCAGGTGGGCACGGCGAGCCTTACCGAGCTCCTCCAGCTCCGAGGTCATGGACTTGGAGCGCAGGGTGAGCGCAGTGGTCGGAGCACGCTTGGGTGGAGGGGGCGCTTGATGGACAGAGAGAGACAGAGGGCGGGTGTTGCTCGGGGTACACGCGCCTCGTCCCCCACACCCCACCCATGCTTCCAGGAACCCAGTGACCCCGCGGCAGGGCACTGAGGGCTTGGCTGTGGACCGTCAGCACACGACGGGCATGTTCAGGGCCACGGCCACCTCTCAGGCCAGGCTCTCCAGGTCCTGACTGGGTACACGAGGAGCGTCTCCTGGGGGGGCCGTCCCAGGCGTTGTGTCCGCTGTGACTAAGGGCCCGGGTGGTGCTGGCAGCCTGTGTGGCCTGACCCCTGCTCAGTCCCTCTCGTCTCCTGTTCACTGGACAAAGCCCTTTCTATGTCCCCATCTTGCACTGTTCTCACATGGAGGCAAGACCCGAGGGAGCACCCCAGGCCGCCACTCACAGGGCACATCTCCGAGCCGCTCACAGCCCCTCCCCCGGGTACCCCGAGCCCGTGGGCTGCTGCAGGACACACGGACCCAAAGGGCCAACATGCTGCTCCGGCTTCTTTCCACAGTTGGGATCTGGGGGATACGGACTGAGCCGGGACCCCTCTGAGCACAGCCTACTGAGGGCGGCCGTGAGCACGGACACCTTCCTGCGTTTCCTTCCCCTCCCTGCT
>NW_006921831.1:1158755-1161538 GCF_000298275.1 Orycteropus afer afer
GGGAGTGTGGGGGCCGGGGTGGGGCCAGCGCACCTTTCTTCCTGGCTGTGTCGTCCGGGTCCAGGTTGCGGGTGACCGTGACCACCTTGAGGACCAGGTGGTTCCCCCCCTGGCGGATCATATTCACCACCTGTCGGTGGCCCACCTTCACGACGTTCTCGCTGTTGACCTGCGGGAAGACGGGCAGCAGAGTCAGGTGGGCGCTCGAGCACAGGGAGGGGCCCGGCATGGCGGTGCAGGGCGAGGGCGCCCGAGGATGAGGGGACGTGAGACCCGTGTGTGTCTGGTGCCGTCCCGTCTGTCAGTGTGGCGGGCGGTGGGGCCTGTGTGCTGCAAAGGTACGGGAGCTATGCTGCCGGGGTCTGAGGCGCCAGCAGGGCCCCCCTTGTGGACGGGTTTCAGCACAGCTTCCAGACTGAGAGCAGGGAGAAAGGCCTGGCCACTCACTTTTGAAAGCCAGCCACTAAAAGCCCTGTTAGCAGAGCCGTCTGATGCGGTGGTAGGAGGTGAGCCCCCTTGGCTGGAAGGTCCTCAGACTACATGGTGGGTGCGACCGCGGCCTCGGACCACCACGGACCATGGACACGGCACAGAGCCGAGAGTCCGAGCTGGCTCGACGGCAGCTAACGAGCCCACCAGCTCGGAGCCTCTGGGGAAAGCGGCAAGGGCGCCAGCGTGCTGGTGTCGGGCCCTGACGCCGGGCTGGGGGGCTGGCAGAGCAGGTGGGGGGCTGGGCTTCCCGCGTGCTGGGTGGTGACCCGCACAAGCTCTGCAGGCGGTGTGCAAGCACGTGAACCCAGGAGCGCTCTTCACAGCCGAAGCCATGTGCAAAAAGCCTGACAGGAAGCCCCAGGTCCCGAGAGCAGCAGCTGTAGCTTTCTGTTCTCACAGCTATGAGGTGACGCCACTAATTGCTTCTCACATATTTGGGGACACCCTTTCTCACTGAGGCCTCAGGAGGCTAAAGCCTCAGTGGAGACAAAGTGCTAAGAGGGCAGATCCAATCCCTACACGCTGCCTCCCCTGGGACCACTGCCCGGGACTTCACGCAGCTCTGTGCCCCTTCGAGAGCCTGGACTTCTCTGCCTCACCTGTTCTCTCCGTGTCTGCCTACGTGTCCCACCGTGTCTGCCTCACGTGTCCCCACCATGTCTGCCTCACATGTCCCACCGTGTCTGCCTCGTCCGTCCCTACCGTGTCTACCTCACATGTCCCCACCGTGCCTGCCTCACGTGTCCTGTGTCTGCCCCACGTGTCCTACCGTGTCTGCCTCACGTGTCCTACCGTGTCTGCCTCACGTGTCCCCACCGTGTCTGCCTCACATGTCCCACCGTGTCTGCCTCACGTGTCCCCACCGTGCCTGCCTCACGTGTCCTACCGTGTCTGCCTCACGTGTCCCCACCGTGCCTGCCTCACGTGTCCTGTGTCTGCCTCACGTGTCCTGTGTCTGCCTCACGTGTCCTGTGTCTGCCTCACGTGTCCCCATGGTGCCATGCACCCGGCATGCATGCACACAAGGACTCAAGGTGACATGAAGGGTGGGGCCCTGGCCCCTTGGCTGAGCGATCTTCTCATCTCACAAACCATAGCCTTGGACCTGCTCAGCCGGTGCCCTACTGTCACCATGCAGGCTGGACTGAATGGTGTCCCCAGAGAGATGTCCAAGTCCTCACCACCCCCTCTTGTTTTAAGCCACTCACTTTGCAGCCCTTTGTCACAGTAACCCCAGGACCCTGGATACCAGGTTTGAACCAGGGTCCCTAGACTTGGGGCCCCATGTTCTTCTCATGACACTGGGCCTCCCACAGGGTCCTGGAGAGCCGGGGATGGCCCGGACGCCTTCCGCAGACCCTGTCGGCAGGGGCAGCCCTGGGCTCGTGCAGCGGGAACACAGTGCCCCCCACACGGCCGCTGAAGCTCACACCTCCTATGCTTCACTCGGGGACACACCTCGGGCCCACAGCCCCCGGCCGTCTAGGTGCCTTTAGTAAAGTGGGACTCCTCCCTTGCGACGTGCTCCCCTCCCCACAGAGTGCGGTAAGCAGGCTTGGCACGCGGGAACGTCCGAGGAAGCATCTTCCAGAATCAGCTGAGCCTGCGGCCAGAGGCTCCCTGTTCTCGGTGCACTGCCTTCTGCTGGAGGGAGCACAGCACCAAGGCCCCGGACGAGGTGAGGTGCAGGGAGGAGGCCGGGGACCAATACATCGTCCTCCTGCCGCCCCTGGTGGCCGAGGCCCTGCAGAGAGTCCCTGCTGTCCTAAGCCTCCTGTGAACCTGGCTCCATGCCTGGGACGCGGTGCGCTGGGGAGCCCCTCTCCTCTGAAGCAACAGGGAAGATGTGGTTGTGCTTGGGGTGGGGCTGGGCTTTGGGAAAGGGGCCCCCACAGGAATGACGCACATACTGCTCCAGGCTTGTGGGGGGGAGCAGGGAACGACCAGGAGGGACCAGGGTGATTCTGTCTCGATTCTCCGATTGCAGCTGAAGGCGCAGGCCCCAGGGCCTCAGCGCCCCCAGGCCTGGTGCCAGGCTGCCCGAGAGCCCGTGACGCTCTCCTGAAGACCCTGGGCCAGTCAGCAGGGGCCACTGGACGGGGTTGCAAGGGAGCAGGAGGGCCCTCGGAGTGCAGGGGTGCAGCCCGCTCAGTGAGGGCCCCACAGCCCTCGGATGCAGTTGTATAGGATGACCCCCATGCCCTGTCCCACAGAGGTCCTCTCAGAAAACTGCGCCTGTCAGGGCCTCATGGACACAGGAGTGTGGGCCCCTGAGCCCTGTGAGGGGAGGG